>NC_136854.1:41563153-41865653 GCF_951799975.1 Gobius niger
ACAAAAATTCAACAAAAATGTGACAAAAATTCAACAAAAATTCAACAAAAATGTGACAAAAATTCAACAAAAATGTGACAAAAATTCAACAAAAATGTGACAAAAATGTGACAAAAATGCGACAAAAATTCAACATAAATTCAACATAAATTCAACATAAATTCAACAAAAATGTGACAAAAATGTGACAAAAATTCAACAAAAATTCAACAAAAATGTGACAAAAATTCAACAAAAATTAAACAAAAATTCAACATAAATTCAACAAAAATGTGACAAAAATTCAACAAAAATGTGACAAAAATTCAACAAAAATTCAACAAAAATTCAACAAAAATTAAACAAAAATTCAACAAAAATGTGACAAAAATTCAACAAAAATTCAACAAAAATTCAACAAAAATTCAACAAAAATTCAACATAAATTCAACAAAAATTCAACAAAAATGTGACAAAAATTCAACAAAAACTCAACAAAAAAATTACAAAAAAAAAACATAAAAAAGGTGACACAACACAGCAACAACGTGAGGAAAAAGATCAGTTTTGTGGGTCTTAGCTTTCAAATGAGGTGTTACGCAGGCCTATAGCCAAAGAGGACAGAAGGCATTTGGTTTAGGCGGGTGGTAAGAGGTTAAAAACAAAGGGGAAAAAAACAATGGCTAAATAAAATTAGTCAAATTAAGAACAAACGGTGGCACTTTAGTAAAACAACACACACATGCTCCAATAAAATAACAGGCTAATAATAATAATAATACAAAATGATCTATAAGAGTGTTCCGGCAAATGTTCATCAGACAAAACTCCAAACCACAGCTCAATCCTTTGGTAAAAGACCTTGAAGGGAGAATTGCCACTTTGTCAAAAATAAAACCAATAAAATAAATAATAGGAAGTAATATTTTTCGCTCTAAAGCAGACCAAAAAAGCTATCGCCCGAACAGGGACTTGAACCCTGGACCCTCAGATTAAAAGTCTGATGCTCTACCGACTGAGCTATCCGGGCTCTACACACGTACTTTTTCAATCCTTTTTTGAGTGCTAACCCCTTTTCACAACAACAACGGCCTGTTTGTTTAGCTTTGTTACGTACGAAGTCGTTGTTTACGGCAGGTTTCTTCTCCAGAATCACTATCGACAAACAGCGGTTTTCTGTTCAGAGCGGCGTTAGCTTACATGCTACATAAACAAAGAAGCTAACTCTCGTGCAGCAGCTAAACACGGTTTGTCTAAGCAGGAAAAACATTGATACGTGAAAACTTAACAAATGTACCTCCAGTAGAAGAGTGTGTTTTTGTTTTTGTCAATTTAAGGCCTTTAGTACGAGGGACAACACATACGGGACATCATCGTTTTGCAAGGACGGACAAAATACATTGAGCAATTTTGACTTATTGTGAAATATACCCAGAATATACTTGCATTATATTACAGAGCTGCTTCTCGTCTAGCACTGTGATATTTTATGCTGCACGTTGTCCAACCTTTCAGTCTATGCTTTCAGTCTGAGTGTTTCGCTCATGTCGTCAAGTCACCACAAGATGGCGACAAAAGCCTGCGAAAATGCTGCAAACGCCACGTGCTCTTTAGAATCAGAACCAGTGTTTGTAAACAGGTTCACAAACAATGATTTTTGTGGGCCGGGCTGGTCAGAGTCCGAGTCCGCCCCTGGATTCGTTTGATCCAGGGTTAGTGGCAAGATGTTCCACCTTTCATAGCTCTGTAGACAAAAGTGCTTTTGAGAAAATGTGTATTTGCTTTGGGAATGAAAAACCGTCCTTCTGATGCAGGTCTAGTGTTAATGTGACTCTCTGTTGTTTTTAAATTGACTAAATAAAAACATTGGATTATTGAGTTTTAAATTTTAATACATAAAGAATAATAAAATAAGATGAGATAAAAAAAAAAAAGTAAAATAGGACGACAACAATTGACACATTGTGCAATAGAGCAGATTACAGTCTGTGCTGAGTTATTAGGTCTTTATCGTTCATGAGTCTGACGGCGATGGGCAAAATGTCCAAGTGTCCAAATGTCCAAGATCTATGGGTGTGGATGGACCGTAGCCTCCTGCCTGAGGGGAGGGGGGTGAATAGTCCATGTCCAGGGTGAGAAGGGTCAGCAGTGATCCGACCCACACGCCTCCGGGTCCTGTAGAGATGGATCATCCTCTCAGCAGCAGCAGCACAATGCACTGCAGTCGATGCTTATCATAAAACAAGCAAAAAATAAAAAAATGTAGTAGTGCTGATAAAGGTTCACAGCTATTCTGTCATAAATTCAAAACCACCAGGGGCGGACTGGCCATATGTCCATTCTGGAAGAACACAGAAGGGCCACCGGTCCCGCCTTAACCGAGCTTTCCCCAAATCTAAAAGCTAAAAAGAAAAGCATCAAAATAGCGACAAAAAAGAGGATGAAAACAAAACAAAAATGTGCCGGAAAAGCAACAAAAACGCGACAACAAAGCAACGAAAAGGCCACAAAAAAACGTGACAAAACCATAACAAAAGAATGATGGAAAAAATGTGACAAAAAAGTGACAAAAACACGACAAAAAGCCACAAAAAGTAATGAAGAAACAACAAAACTATGACGAAAAAAGCGGCGACTTGACAAAAAGTCACAATCACTTTGTAGGTCTCAGCTTTCAAATGAGGCGTTACACTGTTGCTCTCCAGCTGAGAAGCTAGGGCTGTGCAATTAATCGAAATTCGATTACGATTTCGATTACAACAGTAAACGATTACACAATTAGCATAATCGCAAAAAATCGATTATAATGTTTTTTTTTTCTTCTTTTTTTCACTTTTTTTTCCAAATTTTTAATTTTGGGATTTTTGTATTTTTTTTGATGGATTTTTGTAATTTTTTTGATGGATTTTTGTAATTTTTTTGATGGATTTTTGTAATTTTTATGATGGATTTTTGTCACTTTTTAGCTGGATTTTTGTCTTTTTTCTGCTGGATTTTAGTCTTTTTTTTTGATGGATTTTTGTCTTTTTTTATGGATTTTTGTCACTTTTTTGCTGGATTTTTGTCACTTTTTTGATGGATTTTTGTCTTTTTTTTTGATGGATTTTTGTCATTTTTTTATGGATTTTTGTCACTTTTTTGCTGGATTTTTGTCACTTTTTTGCTGGATCCGCCCCTGAAAACCACTAACCGCAAACAAAAACACCACACAAATTAATCATAATCTGTCAATAAATATCTGATAGCCATGCCACAATAAAAATGCTATTATTATGGTTAATTTATAAAGGGAAAGATAGATAGAGGGGGAAAAAACACGTTCCGCTTTGCTCGTTTTATTTTGAAAAGACGCACAGCTAGCCGGAAGTCGAGGTGCGACGCAAATTATCCTTAGAAAAGATGATGGATCTCCTCAAAAATGGATGCTGCGTCAAGAAAACATGTCTCTTTCATTTTTGCAGCTATTAGATTGTCGAGAGGACGCGTATTATTAACGTATTAACACGCATGGCCAAAATACCTGCGCGTGGTCCGTCGCCTGCACGTTTTCCCGGTAAGTCTGTTGTCGTTAGCTGTTATTAAATCATCATCATTGTCAATATTTGTACATTTTCTTACCCCATGAAGAAAATAGTGCTCGATATCCAGCTATATATCAAGAGAATATCGATAATTTTACGAAAACAAAGCATAATTGAAGTTTTATCGTTATAATACTGCCGGCGGCAAACAGGTGGCGCTGCGTAAAACCAACGCGTAAAAACAATGCGTAAAACCAAGACGCGAAATGGTGAATCCATCGTTTCCCACTTTGGTTCGCCTTTATTTTGGGGGTTTCCAGGGAGTGCAACAAGTGGCTCCGTGGCGCAATGGATAGCGCATTGGACTTCTAGTTGACACTTGAGCAGTGATTCAAAGGTTGTGGGTTCGAGTCCCACCGGAGTCGCATTTTTTGACCGGTGCCATAAAGACGCACGCGGCAAAAATCAAACGTAGCGGTGTAGTGTTTTTTTGTAACTTATTAAGAATTAGCATATATTAGAATACACTGTTTTTAATCATGTATCACAGGAAATTGAAGTTTTTGATGATCTTCTCTACTTGTCCTAAAAAAAAGATTCTATAGGAAGGATAAGACAAACCAGATTTAGACTCTGGCTGTTGATGGGACAGTTTTAAAGCGATTTTCCTAAATTTAATTCTCTTTTTTTTTATTTTCAGGACATGTTTCAGCTGCATGTGAGGGATCACCATGGGGTGAAACTACAAAAAAACTACAAAAATGTGACAAAAAAACTACAAAAATGTGACAAAAAAACTACAATAATGTGACAAAAAAAACTACAAAAATGTGACAAAAAAACTACAATAATGTGACAAAAAAATTACAAAAATGTGACAAAAAAACTACAATAATGTGACAAAAAAATTAGAAAAATGTGACAAAAAAATTAGAAAAATGTGACAAAACAAATACAAAAATATGACAAAAAATGTACAAAGATGTGGAGGAAAATGGACAATGTGATGGAAAAAGTGATTAAAAAAAGTGACCGTAACCTCCAGTCAAGAAGTTTTTAGATTTGGGTAAAGCTAATCTGGAGAAAATGTCGGTTCAGGCCGTGCTAGAGACCGGGCCAACAATACCCCTCGCTCTGAACTTCTCAAGACTAGCTCCAGAACAAGAAGTCCTAACCGTAATTGTTTCTCTACAGAGTATAATCGTTGTGCTTCAAAGATGAAAGAAATACTCAATAAACACTGGCATGTGCTTCAAGCAGAGCCATCTTTGGAGGGCATATGTAAAAACCTACCAAAATTTGCAGGGCGAAGCCAGAGGAAACTCTGGTGGAGGCCCGCAGCGGTCCTGACGTGCAAATCGGTCGTCTGACCTGGGTATAAGTCACACTGGGTATAAGGCACACTCAAAAAACACATCCTAGATGTCAATCAATTTGATTTTTCGGATGAAAATCTTTATTCATAGTGTTGGGCAATGTGTTGAGAACAAAATAACATAAGAATGATAAATGGAAATCATATTCTCAGCCCCTGGAGGTCTGGATCCAAAATTATAGTCAAAATCAAAGTGACAAATCAGGTCACTGGTTGATCCAAATTCTGTAGAAATTCGAAACGAGTCTGTATCATCCTCAGTCGTGTGTGTGGCCTCCACGTGCCTGAATGCACTCCCTACAACGCCTGGGCATGCTCCTGATGAGACCACGGATGTCCTCCTGAGGGATCTCCTCCCAGACCTGGATTAGAGCATCAGTCAGCTCCTGGACAGTCTGTGGTGCGACGTGGCGTTGATGGATGGACCGAGACATGATGTCCCAGATGTGCTCTATTGGATTTAAGTCTGGGGAACGGGCAGGCCAGTCCAGAACATCAATACCTTCATCATGCAGGACCTGCTGACACACTCTTGCCACATGTGGCCTGGCATTATCAGGCATCAGAAGGAACCCAGGGCCCACAGCACCAGCATATGGTCTTACAATAGGTCTGAGGATCTCATCCTGGTCCCCAATGCCAGTCAGGGAACCTCTGGCTCGCACATGGAGGGCTGTGCGGCCTCCAATGAAATGCCTCCCCAGACCATCACTGACCCACCACCAAACCGGTCATGCTGGATGATGTTGCAGCAGCAGAACGTTCTCCAGGGCGTCTCCAGACACTGTCACGTCTGTCACATGTGCTCAGGGTGAACCTGCTCTCATCCGTGAAGAGCACAGGGCACCATTGGCCAATCTGCCAATCGCTGTGTTCTCGGGCAAATGCCAATCGGGCTGCACGGTGTTGGGCAGTAAGCACCGGCCCAACGCCCTCATACCACCCTCATACCCCCCTCATACCCCCCTCATACCCCCCTCATACCTCCCTCATACCCCCCTCATACCACTCTCATACCCCCCTCATACCACTCTCATACCCCCCTCATACCCCCCTCATACCTCCCTCATACCCCCCTCATACCACTCTCATACCCCCCTCATACCCCCCTCATACCTCCCTCATACCCCCCTCATACCACTCTCATACCCCCCTCATACCACCCTCATACCCCCCTCATACCGCCCTCATACCGCCCTCATACCGCCCTCATACCGCCCTCATACCACCCTCATACCCCCCTCATACCACCCTCATACCCCCCTCATACCGCCCTCATACCGCCCTCATACCGCCCTCATACCACCCTCATACCACCCTCATACCCCCCTCATACCACCCTCATACCACCCTCATACCACCCTCATACCCCCTCATACCCCCCTCATACCCCCCTCATACCCCCCTCATACCACCCTCATACCCCCCTCATACCCCCCTCATACCACCCTCATACCACCCTCATACCCCCCTCATACCCCCCTCATACCCCCCTCATACCACCCTCATACCCCCCTCATACCCCCCTCATACCACCCTCATACCCCCCTCATACCACCCTCATACCACCCTCATACCCCCCTCATACCCCCCTCATACCACCCTCATACCCCCCTCATACCCCCCTCATACCACCCTCATACCCCCCTCATACCACCCTCATACCCCCCTCATACCCCCCTCATACCACCCTCATACCACCCTCATACCCCCCTCATACCCCCCTCATACCACCCTCATACCACCCTCATACCACCCTCATACCACCCTCATACCCCCCTCATACCACCCTCATACCCCCCTCATACCCCCCTCATACCACCCTCATACCACCCTCATACCCCCCTCATACCCCCCTCATACCCCCCTCATACCCCCCTCATACCACCCTCATACCACCCTCATACCCCCCTCATACCCCCCTCATACCCCCCTCATACCCCCCTCATACCACCCTCATACCCCCCTCATACCACCCTCATACCCCCCTCATACCCCCCTCATACCACCCTCATACCACCCTCATACCCCCCTCATACCCCCCTCATACCACCCTCATACCACCCTCATACCCCCCTCATACCACCCTCATACCCCCCTCATACCCCCCTCATACCACCCTCATACCACCCTCATACCCCCTCACACCCCCCTCATGGAGTCGGTTTCTGACCGTTTGAGGACCAACATGCACATTTGTGGCCCTCTGGAGGTCATTTTGTAGGGCTCGGGCAGTGCTTCTCCTGTTTCTCCGTGCACAGATGAGCAGATAGCGGTCCTGCTGCTGGGTTGTTGACCTCGGTCGCCCCCCCCAGGTCTCCTGGTGGACTGGCCTGTCTCCTGGTATCTCCTCCAGGCTCTGGACACTGCGCTGGGAGACACAGCAAACCTTCTTACCACAGCATGAATGGACGTGCCATTTTGGATGAGCATCACTCCCTGAGCAGCTTCTGTGGGCTGTAGATGCTCCTCATGATACCTCTAGTGGTGAGAACACTGGACAAATGCAAAAGTGTTCCAAAAATACGGTACAAAGGATGAAGACAGGGAGATGGTCTGTGGTCACCACCTGCAAAACCATTCCTCTTTTGGAGTGATCTTGCTAATTGCCGCTCATTTCCACCTGTGTCTGTTTAATTTCCACAACACCAAGTGAAACTGATTCACAATAAGCGTGGCTTCCTCACAGGACAGTCTGATATCCCAGAAATTTGACTGACTTGGAGTTACATTGTGTTTTTTGAGTGTGCCCTAAGTTTTTGTGAGCAGTGTATATTTAAAAATGTGACAAAAAAGTGAGAAAACGTTGATGAAAAAGTGACAAAAATTTTACGAAAAATGACAAAAATTTGACGAAAAAGTGATAAGAATTTGACACAAAAAAAATGTGAATAATTTGATGAAAAAGTGACAAAAAAGTCACGAAAATTTGAACAAAAATGAGACGACTGACCAACAAAAAAAGTGATGAAAAAAAATCTGACGTGAGGATAAAGATCAATTTAGTTTTGTAGGTCTTAGCTTTCAAATGAGGCGTTACACTGGCCTACAGGATTTGGGTGAAGCTGAACTGGAGAAAATGCTCTCGGTTCAGGCGGGAGTTAAGAGGTTAATAAATAGGTTTTATGCACAGAAAAAGTATTTTGGGGGATTTTTTTTTCCCTCAGCCCTAACTAAAATATCTTCCCACGGCTCTGTAACCAAATAAAGAAATATGTGAATACTTCTGTCTGGATATATACGAATTATTGATGTGTTTTTCTAAAATCTGTCCAGTATTATCTGTACTTTTACTCAAGTAACCAAACCAAACATCAAACCTGCATTTCTTCACATCGTTGCGTTTTCAAACAAAGCCACGTCGGCCAAACCTGATCTCATATATAAGCGTTTATTTTTTGTTCAAAATAAAACTTTACAATGAGGCATTTGGGCACATCTCAGATTCAGGACAAAAACATTTGGTACAAGAGAGAGCAGAGAGTTCAGGCCTGGGATTATGAGTCTGTGTTTTCTTTCCCGGTTGCCGTCCCACGCCTGACTCCTGCAGACGAGAGTATAGCGGAGCATAGTGATCATGTGACCGAACAGTAGGTCCTGGGTTCGCGGGGCACTGGGGAGACTTCAAGGCTTTTTTCGATGGGACAGAGAACTGCATTGCTGTTTGAAGAAGAAGAGTACGATTATGGCAAAAGGAAGTCATGCTGCAAAGGCCTGGTCGGGTACAACACATCCAAAAAGGTTTAAGTACATTCAACAGCGTACGTTTAAGGTAGAGGCTTGAGGAGCGGAGGGAGATCAGCCGAAACATTACGACCACCTGCGGATGAGGATGCTCAGCCTGGACCGAACAGGGAACCAGTGCTTTAACGATACTTAATTTTATTCTTCAAATAACTTTACGCTGTTTGTTGTCTGGACCTGTAAAAAGGTTTATTGTGACCCCCGTCTGAAGCGAGCACAAACAGAGGATGAAAACGCAACAGAACCGTGACAAAAAAGTGATGAAAAAGTGACAAAAATGCAACAAAAAGCAACAAAAGAGCAACGAAAAGTGGCAAAAATGCAATGGAGGAAAAAAGGCAAAAAAGTTACAACACAGCGAGGAAAAAGAACCATTTAGACCAGTTTTGTAGGTCTTAGCTTTCAAATAAGGCGTTACACTGGCTTATAAGCTGTGAGCTCTCCGGTCAAGAAGCGTTTAGGTTTGGGTAAAGCAGAATTGGAGACAATGTGCTCAGTTAAGGTGGAAGTTAAGAGGTTATTCATCATCTTTAAAGCTACACCGTGTAACATTTCTAACAATATAGAGCAGAGGTCACTAAACAGTGGGCCTCGGTCCGGATCTGGACCCGTGCGCCGGCCGATTCGGATCCGAATCCTTGGATCCGAACTTTGGACCCAACCCTGAATCCCTGAATCTCTGACTGCACTGGACTAAAACTAATATTGATTTAAGTCAACTTTACATTTAAATCCTTGTATTCAAACACACATTATCACATTCTCTGCTTCGTGGAGCTTCTCGTGCATGAACAAAGCACAGACCTGCTCCTTTGGCAGTGAAGTTAAAAGATATGGGGATGGTTTTGTGAGTCGACAAAACATCAGAAAACGAAAGTCAATGAAATAAACACTGGTACCAGAGAGTAGTACTATAGATGATTGTTTCCCCAAAGACTAAACCAGGTCTAATCCATGAATGAACCAAGTATTTTCTTAGGAATAAACCAGGACTGAAGCTTCTCTCTCCAGTCGTCTCAGAAAATCACTTCACTCTGGTCGTAATGTTTCGGCTGATCAGGGGCTGAAAGCTTACGAACAATACTCTGAATGTCCACCTATAGAAAGCTCATTCATTCCTCGCTGATGTCCAAAGCAGATCTGCGATTGGGCGACGCTCTTTGGGGGGAAAAGAAGTTGGAAAAAGGCAAAAAAAAAACTACAACGGAGTCCATGCTCGTCCATCCGGAAGTACCCGTCAACTCGTAACCGTAAGAGTTCCTCAAGAGTCCTCAAGGATTCCTCTCTTGGCAAAATGTACAACATTTATTAAACAAAACAAAAAATGACAAGGTGCTATGTACAAACCCTGAGTGTCGCCTGTGATTTTTTTTTTTAAAGTTTCCTTCGTAAAAAGAAGAAAAAATACAGGCATTTCTTTGATGATCGAGACCAGTCCCTCGAGTCTCTTTCAAAATAAAAGATCCAAAATGTACAAGTTCGTCAAAAGGGGGAGTTCCACCGAGAGGGTTTAACGGGATAGTTTCAGTATTTTGTGAATCTGATGAATGAATATATATAATGTGAAAGCTAGAAACGAGTTGGAGCAGCAGCGAACGACCGTCGCGGCTTGAAAAACTGGCAGAAAAATGAGTAAAAGTAAGAAATCCGGCGTCGCGATGATGTGAATACTTGGGACTATCCCGTTAAAGCTCTGGGCGGGGCTTTTCGTGGGGGGGGGAGGGGTTATCTCGGGGACAGGGGCGCGGCCGCGGCGAAGGCGGCGGAGTTCCGGGGCGAGCCGAACGGGGACGTGGGCGAGAGGCGGCGGGGGCTGGCCAGGAGGTCGCCGTTGTGCAGTTTCCATAGCAACTCCTCGTTCTCCATCGACAGGCGCTTGTTCACTTTGGACTCTTTCTGGAGCGTCTGCTGGAGGATGGCCTGCTCGGACGACAGCTGCCTGCAGGGGGAGACAGAGAGGGGCACGTGTTTAGGTTTTTTAGATTATTTGAATGTAATGAAATCCACCAGTTTGTTTCGCTGGATGAAAATACAGCAATATCAGAAAGGACATTGAGTTTAGACGGGCTGTGATGAAAATTACTAATGTGACTTATCATTCAATAAATGACACATTTTCGGTCTCAATATTTATTGTCTGTGCATTTATTTACATTTTTTGTCACATTTTCTTTATCTATTGCACTAAGTAGGATATACACGATCGCTCAAAAGTTTGGGATCATGAACACATTGAGTGCCAAAAATGGAAAAAACATTTTTTTTATTTTTTTATTACAAAATTAGACACTGTTATACACCTTATGTGTGTTTTGGTAGCTCTGTGATGAACAGAAGTGAAGATGACGACCAAAAACTCAAAAATCTGGACATTTCATATATTATTGCGTTTCTTTTCTTTCTTTTTTCACTCTGAGGGGGCGTGGTTTTGCGTAGCGAACAGCTGTAAACCCGACACTTCTCTCTCGCTCTCTGGAGCGCGTTTCAGTCCCATGGAAAGATCGAGAAGATTGGATTTTTTTTTTAAATGGTTAAAAGTCCAAGGACCGCTGAGAAACATCCTGTTAAAGTCTTTAATCCGAGAACCAGGCTGTTTAAATGCACATGCCATAAATAACGATCGACATGTGGTGTTTCAAAACATGTCAACAATGTTGTTGTTGAAAATTGATTTGAAACTGAGATATTTAGACATTTACCTCTTCACAGAACGTTTGTGTCAGAGGAGCGAGGAGGAGAGAGGAGTTAATCAGAAAGGAGATTATCTCCGTTTCTAGGAAAAAAGTCAGTGATTTTGATCAAAACCAGCCTCTGTTTAGCTTAGATTTCTCAGGAACCGAGGGACGTAATATTGAACTGTTACTGAGAGCTTAGAGTCTTGTCTTTCAAACGAGCCTCAGCCTGTGTCCACAGCTATAACAGAGAATACGCCGTGGTGCTACAAATATCATGAAAAATGGTCTGGATTGACTCAATGTGTTAAAATGTCCTTAATTTTTTTTTAAAGAAAAGCACTGCTTTTTCAATGACATTAAATTGATCAGAAATAAAGTATCACAAATACAGTAAATTGTTTATGTTGTGAATGCCTATTCTAGCTGGAAACGGGTGATTTTTAAAGGAAAACCTACACAAGTGCAGAGGCGCATTTCTAGCAACCATTGCTCCAGTGTCTAATGGTACATCGTGTTAAAGGGAAACTGATGATTAGAAAACCCTGGTGCATGTATGCTAGCACTGCTGAGAACTGTTGTGCTGATTAGAGAAGCTACAGACCTGGCCTGGGTCGTGGATATCATTGTACTTCCTGTTTTAGTGGGATATTTTAAGATGAAAAACTTTTCAAAAAAAGCTACTGTCATTTTTAAGCTTTAGAGTTAGAATTTGTGCCGTTTAAGGGTCTTCAATAACATCCATATCGCAACAAGTCTCTGTATTTTTATTTGGTAGAAAACACATCCATAAATTTGCAGTTTTTTTTAACTGAGGGAGGAGAGAGAGCAGTTCTTTTCGCCCTTTGTTTATATTTTCTATAATCTAGCAACACAATGTCCCGTACTTGGAGAGAGCGGCGTGCCGGTCCATCCGCGCCCTGTAGTCCTCGTTCTCCTGCTGCACTTTGGTCAGACACTCCTCCAGCTTAAGGTTCGACTCCGACTGAAACAACACGAGGGATTAGTTTCACCTGATGATTGGAATCACGTGGCACCGCTGTGAAAGCGAAACGCACCAGCTTGTCCATCTCCATGAGCTTCTTCTCTTTCTGATGCAGCTGGTTGTTCTTGATCTCCAGAACCACCTTCAGACTCTCCAGCTCCTGCTCCAGGTACAGCGTGTGGGAATCCTTCTGAGGAGGACACAAACAATATGAACAACAGAATCCCATAATCCGCCTTTGTCACGCATTGTGCTGGTCGTTACTGTAGATAAGAGCGAATGATAAAGACAAGTCGAATTAGCCGATCTCAAAGGCGATTGTATTGTTAAGCAAACACAGTGGGGGGGTCGGGACGCACTGGGGGGGTCGCAAGATGAGTTTGAGACAATATTTTTGACATTTCTGACATTGAATTTGATGTAATTCTGATTGAAAACAGCATATTTTAGTGAAATTAGGCCAAATATCAAAATACAGCATCCAAACTAACAGTATTAAACCAGATTTTAAATGTTTTGCACCTTAAATTATTATAAATGCTTAAGGCAAGGCAAGTTTATTTGTAGAGCACAATTCATACACAAGGCAATTCAAAGTGCTTCACAGTTGAAAACAAATAGAATCAATAAAAACATCAACATAAAATTAATCAATTACAGTAAAAGGCGAGAGTGCAGATAAAATACTTTCAGTCATATGCATCGGTAAAAAGAACTGTTTTCAGCCTGGATTTGAACATTGTCAGAGTTGAGGCCTGTCTCACATCCTCGTGAAGACTGTTCCAGATTTTAGCTGCATGAAACTGAAACACAGCCTCACTGTGTTTAGTCCTGACTCTGGGAACCGCCAGGAGGCCCCTCCCTGAAGTTCTCAGGGCCCGAGATGGTTCATACGGCTGTAACATGTCAGAGATGTACTTTGGTGCTAAACCATGAAAAGACTTGTAACAAGCAGAGCTGTTTTAAAGTCTATTCTCTGAGTGACAGGAAGCCAGTGCAGAGACCGGAGCACTGGACTAATATGGTCGTATTTCCTGGTTCTTAGGTTAGTAGGCCGTTACAGTAGTCTAACCAGCTGGAGACAAATGCATGGATAAGTCTCTCTAAGTCTGGTTTTGACACTATTCCTCTGATCTTAGCCATGTTTTTCAGATGGTAAAAAGCTGCTGATGTTATTGCTTAAAACATTTTACAGTCTGAGGTTGACTGAGTGATTTTTGGGGTCACAGCCTGAAAAGTTTGGGAACCTCTGAGTGAACACAGTAATGCAAATACTCTGTTCTTAGCCACAGAAGCACACAGCGGTATACATAAGTACGGGCCCCCCTTTAAAGGGATATTTCAGGATTTTTGACATAGGGCCTCATTCCCTAGTTATCCAGAGTGTTGCTGATTTCTGGAGATATTTTCTTTTGTAATTCATGCAGTTCTTATATTTGAAGAGTTACATGGCGCTAGGCTAGTGCTAGGCTAGCATATTTCTATGGTATCAGCTAAGCCTGCATTGAAAACAGTGGCAAATCACTTATAACACCAGACTAACCATATAAATGTTGATAGAATAATATTTGGAATATAACTGACCCTGAATCACATGAATGATGCATTTTGAGGGACTATTTTCTAGCAGATCACTCCGCCGCTGCGTAGCTTATACAACCACGAAGCTGCTCAAATATAAGGTATTTTAAATGCAAAATGGTTGAAATTACTCTATGGACACAGACATGTATATGGTTAGTCTGGTGTTATAAGTGATTTGCCTCAGGTGCTCTGTGGAGCGGGTCACACTGTTTTTAATGCAGGCTAGCTGATACCATAGAAATGCGCTAGCCTTGCATTAACCTAGCGCCACGAAACTCTCCAAACAAAAGAACTGCATGAACTACCCAAAAAGATATCTCCAGAGAGCGCCTGCACAGCTGTTTCGCTGGAATACTCGTCGGTATTTTTCAGCTAAAACCATGCAGAAGTCGGCCGAGGAGAGCGTGTATCTGCTGCTGTAAACATGCTGTCCTGAGTCTGCAGCAGCTCCGGGCTGCAGGACGTGCGGGGCAGCGCCGCCGAGAGTAAGGCAGCGAGCTGGAGCCGCAGATTCAATGTAATTTGAGTTTATAATTATCGGGCCCAATTATTGGCCGAATTTGTTTTTATCGGCTTTATCGGGGATGGCGCCAAAATGCCGATCCCTAGTTTAGTCATTGGGTCACATGTGATCATTCAGAAATCAACAGGAAACTTCTGAAGGCAATTATTTCACTAAAAAGAAAGGGGGGCCTGTACACGTGACAGCTCTGCACAGAACTTTTTGATCGACCACAATTAATCAGTACATTACGAGGGAACCCTTAAGTTTCTTACTGCAGAACACAGTATTGTCTTAGTCCAGCAGGGGGCAGTGGAGTCAGTCTTAAAGATTCATAAACCTTTACCAGACTCTTGTCGTTGAGAATCCTCCTCCTCCGCTCCTCTTCAGCGTTCAGCTTCTCACTCAGAGCGTCCTTCTCTGACGTCAACTCCAGGATCTTCCCCTGAAAGAAGAAACGTGATCATTGAACCTCATGTTTGCGCAGTGTTTCTTCTTCTTCTGTCCTCGTGGGGAAGTCGACCTGATCTGACCTCATTACAGTAACTCTGTCAGTGAGGGATGAGGGGAAAGCGCTTGTCGTTCTGTGGTTTGTGGCGGCGGCAGCTGAGCAAACACGGCCTTATCTAAACAGAGCGAGTGTGGAGAACGTTTCTTACAGAGAGGGAGGCTTCTGTTTCCTTCAGCGTCTTCTCCAGGGTTTCCAGCTCCGTTTGCTGCGTCGTCTTCAGCTCTGAGCAAAACAAACACTTATTATAAACATCAGCATTTAAGTCAAACGCAGACAAAACTCACAGGTTATAAACATTCACCAATTAACCATTAAAGACCTCATCTTTACAAAAAAGTGTTTAATATTGCAGTAATACAACGTTCCTCAATAGAGTTATGGAGTATTTCTTCTCATATTAATGCCAGTAATCGATAGTATTCACCTGCAGCGTCTTATATAGAAACTTCTGACACACATTTATAGAATCCCTACTGTCTCTTAGACCGACCTTGTACAGACGCCTCGTGCTGCTGCTTCAGAGTCTCCATGTTCTCGCTGTGCGTCTCTTCCTGTTTTTTCCTCTCAGTTTCCTGTCGACTCCTCAGCTCCTCCACCTGAACCACAAACAACACAGAGATTTAATCATTAAAATAACTATAATCACGTTCATTGCAATAAACCCTGGTCTAGAATGAACCTCATGAACAAACGGTTCGATTTACGTACACGATGGGAGAATAAATGAGCCTTAAATCATGCCTGACGTGGCTGTATTTAAGTGCAAAAGTAAAGCATGAATAAATGGTGATAAAGTGTAAAGTTGCAGATGAGTAGAGATGGGATCGTTATGAATTTATCAATACTACTTATCTTTCCCTGTACTTTAACGGTCTCTTTTTAAAAGCAAAAAAAATATATTTTACTGCTGTACATTTGGACCTGATTTATTTCCAAATTAAGTTAAGCTTATAAAATACAAATATAAACCAAAATGTGCAATAAATATTAGAATTGAAATTCAGATTAAGGAAAACGTTTCATATTTTTTGTTAAGAGAGGATGAACTGCAGAGAGCTACAGCTCAGGTGAGGGAAACTGTACAAGGAACAACTATTAGTCGTCATAAAGGCCAGATTTGTGCAGTGTTCGACTAATAGTTGTTCTGTGGACAGTTTCCCCCACCTGAGCTGTGTCTCTCTGCAGTTCATCCAGGGTCATCATCTTGGTAACAGCCGTGGTCAGTGCTGTCCTTGTTCGGTCAGTACGTTTAGGAGGACGGCCGGGTCTTGGTAGGTTTGCAGTGATGTCAGACTCTTTCCATTCCTGGATTTAACCTCTGAACTCCCACCTGAACCGAGTGCATTTTCACAAGTTGGTTTCTATTAAAAGTGAAGATAATGTGAAAAAAAAAAAACTGTGGCAGAAAAGTAACAAAAAAGCAACAAAACATGGTAAATATGCAATAAAACAGTTAAAAAAAAGTAAAAAAAATAAAAAATGGACAAAAAAGTGACAAAAAATTGACAACAATGCGACAAAAAAGTGACAAAAAAGTGACAAACAATAGACAAAAAACGTGACAAAAAAAGTGACAAAAAGTGACAAAAAAGTGACAAAAAAGTGACAAAAATGCGACAAAAAAGTGACAAAAAATTGACAAAAAAAGTGACAAAAAAGTGACAAAAAAGTGACAAAAAAGTGACAAACAATAGACAAAAAACGTGACAAAAAAAGTGACAAAAAGTGACAAAAAAGTGACAAAAAAGTGACAAAAATGCGACAAAAAAGTGACAAAAAATTGACAAAAAAAGTGATAAAAATGCGACAAAAAAGCTACAAAAAAGTGACAACAATGCGACAAAAAAGTGACAAAAATGCGACAAAAAATTGACAAAAAATTGACAAACAATAGACAAAAAAAGTGACAAAAAAAAGTGACAAAAAGTGACAAAAAATTGACAAAAAAAGTGACAAAAAAAGTGACAAAAAAGTGACAAAAATGCGACAAAAAAGTTATGTTATCCACAGGCTGTTGGTTTATTGGACGGAGCTGAAATCAAAACTCGGTTCTGTAAAACTATAGAGCCTCTTCCTCCCTGTTGTCGCCTGCAGTCGGTGTCCAGGGGGTCGAGCTGTGACTGTTTGACGAGACTCGTCCTGGAAATCTATAAGTTTGAGCATCGGTGAACTGAATGAAGGGCCTAGTTTCGGTTTCTAAAGCCGGCGGCGGCAGGAGAAGCTTCTGCAGAAGTGAGTGAAAGCACACTCTGCCAGACGTCTTTGCTTTCGCTCCAGAGGGTTTGTTCACTGCCTCTGGTGCAGCGTAAACGACTGTGGAGGGAGAGAAGCACCGCCCGGAGATCCGACATCCTGTGCTCTCTGATGTATCGAGGACTACGAGACGGGAAAGAGCCTTTTTAAATGGCATCAGTGCGACTCCAGGACCGACAGAGACCATTAAAGGAACAGGCCACCGTTTTCCCACACTGAGATATGTTCTTACCTGAGCTTAGACGAGTTGATACGTACCTGGAAGAGCTTTTTCGCTTCTAACTTCACCCCGTTTGGAGCCATAGGAATAAACCGGGAGAGGCTAAATGCTAACAACATCTTTGGTTGTTCTGCGTGACTGAGCGTAGGCACAAAGACCAGACAGGCACGCATCAACTCGTCTAAGCTCAGGTAAGAAAATCTCTCAGTATGGACAAACGGTGCCTGTTCCTTTAAGGCTGGAGCTCATCGGACACGGCCCCGGGACTGTTATTGTACCGGGTTTCAGAATCCATCCCTGCATTAGAGTCTGAGTGCCAGAAAGAGACGTAAGCACCATCGTTTGAGAACCACTGACCTACATTGATCCTCGCCTTGATGATTGAACTGAGATGAACTGTTTCAAACCCAGTGAATATCCTGATCTGACTCATGTCTCACCTGTTTCTCCATCCCCTGTCTGTATTTATCCGCCTCCTCCTGGTACATCTGCTGCGCTTTGTCCCACTCGCTCTGGTAGAAGCTCCGCAGCCTGTGGGAGGAGAGGTGAGGTTTAGTTTCGGCGCACGTCCACCGGGAGGCGCCCTGGAGCCGTGTAACTCGCCTGTTCTCCAGCTGCTCCAGCTCCTCCGCGTGCTGCTGCTGCAGTTTGCCCAGCGCCTCCTCCAGCCCCAGCCGCACCTCCTCCTTCTCGCGCTGCAGCTGATCACAGCACTGGGACGTGGACACTGCGGAGACACGAGGGGCACGAGGGGCGCAGGTCAAGATCAGGTCCAGGAGGGGAGAAGTTAAAGTTTAGAAGTAAATGTTCCTGCGACTCCATGAGGGTCAGATCATGGAAACAACCTGCTCATACTTTCTACAAACACCAACATTAGATACACACTACAAAAAGTAAATATCAAGCATTGCCTTAAATGACTTGAATTGAGGAAATGTTTCTTGTTTTGAGCGGTTTTCACTCATTTAGACACTTTTCCTCGGGCCGAGTTTACTTTGCTTGTTTGAGGACATTTCAGACCAGTTCTAGGGTAAATCTCGCTTTAAATAAGAAAGTAAAATTGCCAATGAGATAAGACCAATTTTCTTTCCCCATTGGCAAAGAAAATGACCTGAAATAAGGACGAAATGTATCGAAACGAGTCAGAAACATCTCAGAACAAGTGAAATAATCCGGGACAAATGCCCAAGAACTTCTTAACTAGTCAAAACAACTAAAATTTGGATTGTTATGCTCAAATTGAGATGTTTATACTGATCTAGTTAAATATTTGTTGCAGTGCATTAACTATGTCCAGGATCATACACAGTAGGGCTGCTCGATTATTGAAAAAATAATAATCACGATTATTTTTGTCATAATTGAAATCACGATTATTCAAACGATTATTTGTTGCCTTTAAAAAAATCCAGCAAAAAAGTGACAAAAAACCATCAAAAAAGTGACAAAAAACCATCAAAAAAAGTGACAAAAATCCAGCAAAAAAAGACAAAAATCCATCAAAAAAGTGACAAAAAACCATCAAAAAAAGACAAAAATCCTGCAAAAAAGTGACAAAAATCCAGCAAAAAAAGTGACAAAAATCCATCAAAAAATGACAAAAATCCAGCAAAAAAAGACAAAAATCCATCAAAAAAGTGACAAAAATCCAAAAATTAAAAATTTGAGAAAAAAAATAAAAATTGAAAAAAATAATAATTGAAAAAAAAAATAAAAAAAAAATTGAAAAAAAAAATTAAAATCGATTTTTTTGCGATTATGCTAATTTTGTAATCGTTTACTGTTGTAATCGAAATCGTAATCGAATTTCGATTAATTGCACAGCCCTAATACACAGTAATGCCGTCAATACAGACACTTTGTGGGTCGTTTACTTATAAAAGTGGATCAGCAGGAGAATCATTTATGCTATTTTCACTCTTCATCATTCTTTGGGCACTAATTCTGTAATACAAGAAGCTTCAAATGACTGAATAGGTGCAACATTCTCACAAAACAGCATTTTATTTCTCAGCTCTTTCCAACAGCGTCACTGAAGTTTATTCCTTCCTTTTTATTTGGAAGAAAATATTTGGTGATTTTAGTTTTGCCCCATAAACCATTTTTGATTTAGTCGAGTTTGGCAAAAACATAACTTAACAATGTTCAAGTTGACGACATTAGCATTGTTTTCAGCTCGCACTTTTGGTGGCGCAGTGGTTAGCGCTCGTGCTTCACAGCTAGAAGGCACAGGTTCGATTCCCACCTGGACGGGGGCCTTTCTGTGTGGAGTTTGCATGTTCTCCCCGTGTCTACGTAGGTTTCCTCTGAGTACTCCTGATTCCCCTACCACTAAAAACATGCACAATAGACCAGGATGAATGTAGTGATGATGGTCGGAGGGGCCGATGGCACAGACTGGTAGCCTCAATTTTGTCAGTCCAGGGCCGCTGTGGCTACAACAGTTGCTAACCACCGTGTACGGAGTCTGCACTACAAAAAGTAAATATCAAGCATTGCCTTAAATGACTTGAATTGAGGAAATGTATCTTGTTTTGAGCGGTTTTCACTCATTTAGACACTTTTCCTGATCAGACCGAGTTTACTTTGCTTGTTTGAGGACATTTCAGACCAGTTCTAGGGTAAATCTCGCTTTAAATAAGAAAGTAAAATTGCCAATGAGATTAGACCAATTTTCTTTCCCCATTGGCAAAGAAAATGACCTGAAATAAGGACGAAATGTATCGAAACGAGTCAGACAAACGCCCAAGAACTTCTTAACCAGTCAAAACAACTAAAATTTGGATTATTGTGCTCAAATTGAGATGTTTATACTGATCTAGTTCAATACTTTAAGAAATAATGTATTTCTAAAATAAAGACCTGCCAAACTCATGACACAGTGGAATAGTTATGGATAAATACGAGTCAGAAACGTTATATTTAATATGGATTTTACATGAATGGCTTGGACTGGAGGAAGCTCTTTAACAGCTCAAGCTAAAGGCTAGCAGCTAACGTTAGCATTTTTTCATTACAACCGTTTATATTCAAGTGGTTTATTCGTGAGAAACACAAACACACGACTAAAACAGCTGATTTACTTCAGTCGTGTTGTTTAGTTCACAGACCTGTCTCTGTCAGGCTCTTCTCCGACTCTCGCAATGCATTGTGGTCTATATTGACCCGTGTAGTGACCATCGATGCTCACTACACAGCCTTCGGACACAGCCTTTGTCTCTTCTCAGGACAGTTTCTTCCCAGTTAAATATCGTGGTGTATAAACGTATAGAAGGCAGGTTAATGAACTAATGTGCAAATGTAGGAATAAAAAATCTCAAAGCGATGGTTAAAGGATGAGGAGAGCGGACACTTTTGGGAAAAGTAAAGTTCACAATGACACTTTTTGTGGACCAACCTTCATCCCAATTTCCAATACTTATGTTCAATAGCCTAAAATCACATTCAGAAATGACTTAAATGGGACTAAAACTAAAAGTGCTGCCAAAACCACCACTGCAGTTTTCTCTCAAGAAGCTGCTATTCCAATATTTACCTCCATCCATCTTCTCTTCGAGGTTTGGACAGATAACGTCTGACTGTTTTGTTTCCGCGTGAGTTTCTCCACATTCACATCTGCATTCCTCTGTAATTACTCTGAACCATCGCGGCGCACGTCAGGGCCAAAACTTCAACCTCCCCGCAACACGCCACACGCCACACGCAACACGCCACACGCAACACGCCCCGGAGCCCCATCCAGCACCTCACGCTGATGAAGCCGTGTGCCGGAACAAACCCGAGAACAACGGGCCAATAAGAAGATACGGAAACACTTTACATTACGGGCCGATAAGTCCTTGGTACTTATAGTGGTAAATACTAGGTACTTATGGTGGTACTTACAGTGGTAAATACTAGTAATAATAGTGGTACTTCTAGGTACTTATTGTGGTACTTACAGTGGTGCCAATGGTGGTATTTACAGTGGAAATTCTAGGTATTTATGGTGGTACTTACAGTGGTAAATACTAGTAATAATAGTGGAAATTCTAGGTACTTATGGTGGTACTTACAGTGGTAAATACTAGTAATAATAGTGATACTTCTAGGTACTTATGGTGGTACTTACAGTGGTAAATACTAGTAATAATAGTGATACTTCTAGGTATTTATGGTGGTACTTACAGTGGTAAATACTAGTAATAATAGTGGAAATTCTAGGTACTTATGGTGGTACTTACAGTGGTAAATACTAGTAATAATAGTGATACTTCTAGGTACTTATGGTGGTACTTACAGTGGTAAATACTAGTAATAATAGTGATACTTCTAGGTACTTATGGTGGTACTTACAGTGGTGCCAATGGTGGTACTTACAGTGGAAATTCTAGGTACTTATGGTGGTACTTACAGTGGTAAATACTAGTAATAATAGTGGAAATTCTAGGTACTTATGGTGGTACTTACAGTGGTAAATACTAGTAATAATAGTGGTAATTCTAGATACTTATTGTGGTACTTACAGTGGTGCCAATGGTGGTACTTACAGTGGAAATTCTTGGTACTTAAAGTAATAGTGAGAATTACAAGGTATGTACTTCTAGAAACAGTGGTAAGTCTTAGTAATGAAGGTTGTACTTCTTGTTTTCCCTAATTCTGTTTGTAGAAGTACCTCATTTACTAACTATGAAATGCTGCTGTAGTATCCTTGAATTACCAGTAAGTACCATAGTAAATAGAAGTACAACCTTCTTACTAAGAGTTACCCCTGTATCTCTTAGTAATGAGAGATACAGGGGTAACTCTGTGACTCCCTAACCCTAACCCCAATTACTAGTAATTAGCATTGTAAGTACCATGGACTTACCGGCCCGTGATGTAAAGTGTTACCGAAGATACTGGAAACAGATCAGGGGCTTTTTATTGGTGTTTTTATGCCCGAATATAATATTATATCAATGACACACACGCGATTAGTCTGTGCGTATTTCACTGGAGGTTTGCAAACGCTCCATCAAACAGAGGAATGAGGGGAAAATTCAATATTTAAAAGGAAATTTGACCAAACAGCATAAAAAACATGAACAATTTCAGCCAAAACTTCACCTGAATGTGTCTAACTTTTTGTCCTTTAACAAACTTCCCAAGTATCCCTATTTTGACGCTTTTTTCAAGACGCTTTTATACCAGGGTAAAGCCAAAATGGAGAAAATGTGCTCGGTTCAGGTGGGGGTTTAAGGGGCTGGATGCAAGTTGGCCATTTTGTACTCACTACTGCCACCTCAGGCCATACGTGTAACTGCACCTTCTATATCAAGCTCACCTTTTTGAGTGACAGTGCAGGATTTTAGGATTTTAGAGGCAGTTGTGGCGAACACATTAGGACAAGGCTGGAACATGTAGGGGGATGAAAATACTTAGTTTCACTATTCACATGGTGTCTCCTGTCCCCCCCCCCTCAGGAGTGCCTGTCTAGTTCGAACGGAGTTACCCGGCTGAACGGAGGAACCTGCATTCTGGAATCTGAGGACTGGACAGTCTGTGATCTTGGCCCGTCTGCTGAGGGATCCTTCGGCCCTGGGTCTCTATAGCCTGTCCGTCCATGGGAGTGGATCTCTCCTTCTGTGGTTCTCCCCAAGGTTTCTCTTTTCTCCTGCCGGGTTTTTGAGTTTTTCCTTGCCGTGCTGGAGAGTCTAAGGACGGGGGACACTCACGCTGCTCGTCGATACCTCTTTTTGGACATTATATTTGCCTGGATTCACCTGAACTTTTAATTGTCATATTTATTGCTCTGTTTTATTGCCTTAATGTTCGGTGCAGCTGTGAGGCCACTTCTGTTGTGATATTGGGCTATACAAAACCATTACACTTGAAACGTGAACATTTTTAAACTCCTTATAGTCCCTTTAAGGTGCTAACTACAGTGAAATGATAAAGAGTTGTGCAGGCAAAGTCAACACAAACACCGTAAAAATAAAGGACCAAGTGTTTCATGGGCTGCGTGATTTTATACAGTACAGTAGTTGTGGCCTTGGAGATTTGCTAATCGGCAGCGTTAAAACAGCCCAACTTGACTTTGATCGCCTGTAAAGCTCCGTGTGCCATAACTGCACGTGGAAACAGCTGTAGGAGGAGGCGTGCGGTGCAGTTGTCGTGTTTCTCTGAGCCGGAGTTTGTCAGTTTTGGACACAGACTCAAAGCCTGAAGCAGCTGCTCAGTCACAGGCTCTTTATGACGGACTGAACTCACACACGTGCGCAGGAGACAGCTGCTGCTTAGGCCCATTATAATAATAATAATAATAATAATGATAATAATGTACTGCCCCCTTGTGGGAACTGTTAGTTGTGTTTTAAGTTTTGTATATTTTGTCCTCTTGGTGCTTCCGTAGTTCAGTAATGTTCCAAGCAGTCTCTCTAAAAGTCAAACTCCACAGTGTTCCAGCCAGCCTGTCTGTAAGAATTGAAATTATAGTGATGTTAGCTTCCATTTGATTCCAAATTTAGTAATTTTATTAAGTTTCCAATTTGTAATTTCTAAGAATATATTAGGCGCTAATTCCGTTAGCATCCCTATGGCTTTTCCCATGTACGTTAGCATCGTGCTAATTGCTCGCTAATGAGATGGGTTTTTTTAGGTTTTAGTTATCTCTAAACTACTTATTTTATATTTTCATAGTATATTTGACCAAATGAGATCGTAATATGCATCCTTTGTGTTTCTGTATGTTACAGTTTTACAGTCCTTCAGTAAATTAACACCAAAACAGCAAGACGCTTCCTGGTCCTTTATTGGAGACTATCTGTAGAGCTAGTTCACACACTAGTAACGGCAGAATAAATAAAAATAATGGAAGCTTGTCAGAGGTTTTACGAGTCAAAGAGAGCATGATTTGTTTAACTTTCTGGAGGCGTGTTGGTGTTTTTGACAGATATATTTTGCAAATGTTTTAAAGTGACCTTTTTCACAATCCTTTTGAAACGAGTGACAGCTGGAATTTGTGCTCGTCCGACTGGTTCTTTACGGTGCAGAAGAGTTTCAATAAATGGTCTCAGCGCTTTTCTCCCTTCATCAGAACCAGAACCAGTCACTCTCATTCATACGCCAATGTACAGACACTGGGGGCAAGGTGGGTGAAGTGTCTTGCCCAAGGACACAACAACAATGTGCATCTGCGGGAGCTGGGGTACGGTTAAAAGATACCCAGCAGTGTCGAACATTACTGTTGTGTTTTCTCGCTCTATATAAAAAGTATTGTTGAGGCATCTGTATCGTTAAAGTACCGGAATAAAAACAAAATTGTATTGTTACCCAGTCCTAGCAAATGGGCCTAAAAAATGCCATATTGACCTAGAACAGCAGTAACAGCGCCCGCAAGCTTGTGTTTCAAGAGTCTTTAGGGTAAAGTGGTCTGGGTCGCTATGGGAGGGGCCAAGGACATTCTTATTCATGTGACAGGCAACAACCACAGCCTGATATCGCTGAGCTTTAGTCCTGCATCAAAACACCTTTGTATCTGCAAACTTTGGCCATTAGGAGGGACAGAGCGCTCAAGTGTTTGAACCGTTTTCAACAGTTATTGAGAAAAAAGAAAAAGCCCCAAAAAGCCCAAAAGCCAATTATTTTTAGTTCGACAGTTAATTCTAAAATAAAAGAGGGAGATACGAGACCTCGCTCCTCTCATTTGGGCAATAAGAAACAATGTATGGGAAAACTGTGCAAATCAAACTTGATTTCACATCAAAATCAGGCATAGGCTCCGAGCAGAGATGGCAAAAAATGCCTATCTTTTCTGTGAACCATCATGACGTCATGATAGAGCCTGATGAAGAGAAAGAAACTTTGAATATGCAAGCTGACTATTGGCCTGAACAATCACAGTGGTGACAAGCCCCCCTCCCCTTTCTCCCCAAACCTCTCCAGACCTCATGGCTGAAGTGGTCTGGGACTGGAGCGGTTTGGGAGCGGTTCACTTTAGGCTGTGGAAACACCTTCAAAACGCTCCGGTCCTGTTGAAATGGGGCAAATCAAAATGATCTAATGTGGTATTTTCTTTGAGTTAACAAATGAATGAGGTAAAGTCACTGTGTAGGCAACTGTAAAACTGTGTTTACATTTTGCACTATATTGCTACAATTGTTGATTTTGTTCAACTAAAACTAGGATTTTGCCATAGTTACCATTTGTTTTAATGTAGCATGTTATTTGATGTATTGATTGTCGATTGTAACTATTATTATCACATCGCCGTATTTGGTCCACGAACCACTGGCACTTTTTCATTTTGGCCCTCTGAGACAAAAAGTTTATCTGGTTTATATCAATCGTTGGGAGAATTTTAGATGCTTTAGCTTAATGATAGAAGAATTAAACTCATCAAGGAAGTACAGTAAAGCTCTAGCCACGTCACATTGACATGAATTGTGTTTGTCTGCAGAGGAACCGGCTCTAACCTGATGATTTAAAGTTACGACGCTGACGCCACTCTCTCTCCTCATAAACATTTACAGTGAAACTATTTAGGAAGCCTTTGTCAGGGAGACTGGCTGCTCTGGTTTGGCCTGAGTTTAAAGAGGGACGAGGTTTTTCATACAGCTGTGAGTCTGTGTTCGCACCGGGAGGCGACCGCGGCCGACATTCCTCCGCTCTGTGCGTAAAGACACTGACTGAAAGGTCAAACGGACTGGAACAGAGAGAGGGAGGGGTCACACAGGCAGGAAGGATCATCAAACCAGGGAGAAGCTGCAGTCGGAACAGCGAACGACCCGGGTCTGGGACTTACAGATCAGAGCGGACTCCAAAATCAAAGCTGTTCATTTAAAGGGATGTTTCAGGATTTTTGACATAGGGCCTCATTTCCTAGTTATCCAGAGTGTTGCTGATTTATGGAGATACTTTTTTTGTAATTCATGCAGTTCTTATATTTGAAGAGTTTCGTGGCGCTAGGCTAATGCAAGGCTAGCGCATTTCTATGGTATCAACTAGCCTGCCTTAAAATCAGTCTGACCCGCTCCACAGTGCAGAGTAATTTTAACCATTTTGTAATTAAAACAACTTATATTTCAGCTTCGTGGTTGTATATGTCAATGTCAATGTCAATTTTATTTATAAAGCACATTTAAAAACAACCATAGTCGACCAAAGTGCTGTACAAGAACAGTATCAATATGTACAATAAACACAATAAAAGTTAAGCACAGGTAATATATAAAGGCACAAACTGTGTCTGGTCCACATGGAACCGAAGGCCAAAGCAAAAAGATGAGTTTTTAATTTGGTTTTGAACTCCTCTACAGACTGAGCCGAGCGCACATGTAGAGGAGGCGGTTCCAAAGTTTAGGGGCCACTGAGAAGGCTCGGTCACCTCTGGACACACGCTTGGATTTAGGAACAGACAAAAGAAGCTGGTCAGCAGACCTCAGAGCTCTGGAAGGACAGTAGAGCTGCAGCAGTTCTGACAGATACTGAGGTGCCAGCAAATTTAGGCATTCAAAAACAATCAGCAGAACTTTAAACTTGATTATAAGCTACGCGGCGGCGGAGTGATCTGCTAGAAAATAGTCCCTCAAAATGTGATCATTCATGTGATGCAAGGTCAGCTATATTCCAAAAAATATTCTATGGACACAGACTTTTATATGGTTAGTCTGGTGTTATAAGTGATTTGCCTCAGGTGCACTGCGGGTCAGACTGTTTTTAATGCAGGCTAGCTGATACCATAGACATGCGCTAGCCTTGCACAGGCGGGTGCAGTGTCTTGCCAAAGGACGCAAATGATCAACTTTTTCATCAAAATGTGTCAAAACAAGGATTCAAAATACTAAATCAAGATTATGATGATTGAAAGATATTTAGTGGCCACTGGATTTGTCTTCGACCCATGTAAAGTAGAAACTAAGACACTAATTCAATCTCTGTACTTTCATTAATGATTTTAGGCTTTGACGTAATCGTGGTTGACGGTTGACATCAGCTGAAAACATCTGGATCGTTCATAATTAGCGATGTTTGGTGGCTAATGCTAACGGACTCTGACAAGTTGCCCGGACGAGCCGACTTGCTAACTGTCGGCACACGGTAGAATCTGACTAATTTCTCATTGACATCGATACAGACGGCATCCCTGGAATCGCCCATATATGGTCATGTTTGAAGTAGTAGAGCGGGAAAACAAAGGAGAAAAATCCAAACTTTCTAATATTACTCCAAAACTACTTAAACAAATGCTGAATTATGAATATAGTTTAATACCCAATAAAGATACAAAGACATGGGGAGGAGCAAAGTGATTCAACATCCCATAATTAGAGAAAAAACGGAGAATGCTAACTTGACGAATCAAGCTAGCATCATGCTGCATGCTAACGCTAGCTACGACTGCAGTTTTTTCGCTTCTACTGAACAATCTGCTGTGAAAAAACATCCACATCAACCCGATTTAGACTTGACTGTATTTGTGTGTGACACTCCACCAGAAAATGGCTAAAAAGAGAGAAAAATTGTGTTTGTTCCCAAAATATACCAATAGATACAGACGGCATCTCGTCATAGAAGGGGGCGTGGCTTCGCCGAGGGGGAAAATAGAATCTTTAGAGAAACTTTCCACTTTTTTGCCATTTTCTGGTGGAATATCAACTTATTTATCATATAAATAAAGTCAAGTGTAAATCGGGCCCATATGGATATTTTCTCACAGCAGATTGTGCAGTAGAAGTGAAAAAGCGGCAGTTGTAGCAAGCGCTAGCTAACCGTTAGCATTAGCCCGATGCTAACATGTAGCATCAAGTTAGCATTCTCCGATATTCATGTATTTATGGGCTGTTGAACCACTTTGCTCCTCCCCATGTCTTTGTATCTTTATTTAGTAGAAACTATATTCATAATTCAGCTTCTGTTACAGTAGTTTTTGAATAATTAGAGAAAATTTTCATGTTTTCAAAATTGTTTTCCCCCTTAACTGTTTTCAAAAATGACCATATATGGGCGATTCCAGAGATGCCGTCTGTATCTATAACACGGTTGGCACGGCAACAGTTGAATAATGTTTACCTCTATGTACTGTATGTCTGTGTCCAATAAGGAAGTGACACAATAAACATAAACTAACGAAAACTGGGTAAATCTTAAGTATAATTGCGTTAATTATGTTTTAGCAAAAGCTGTGTCTAATGTGTCATATCCTCTTTAAACATGTCACCACCGCCGTCTCTCCGTGGCTGAAGTGGGCGGCCATTTGTCCGAGTGCAGCGGTCAGTGAACTCAGCCACACACGTCCACACCCCGGGGCTGAATTGACTTAAATTACACCTCCTGGTTATTTTTAATGTCCCCCAGCGCTGCATGTCTTTATACCGAGAGGCTCTGACACGATACGCAGCGGCCTCTAAGTATAAACACGCTGGATCTAAGTCCGGCGCGATCAGATGGTATGTAGGGCACACATGCTGATTCCTGCGGGCGACCAGTGTCCGAAATAAAACCTAATGACCTTGTCCATATACAGCGTGGGGTAAAATGATCTGCGTGCGCTGGCGAGTGAGTAGTGAGTGAATCGGTTTATGTACGACAGGGGAAGGTTTGCGTCGAGGAGGGACGACTTTCATCTTTGCCAAAACACCAGGGGCCGAACCTCGCCATTGAAGCCCAAAGTAAAGAACTTTTATCTGCAAATACCAATATTTTACATCAGTGGTTCTTAAGTGACGAGGCCTCGGGACCCAACATTGCCCCAGGATGACAGTCCACGCCCCAAACAAAACTGTCATGTCTCATATATCGTAGAAAATATTGTATTTTTGTTGAACGAGACAGAAATTATGATCAAAACAACCCAATAACAAACATTTTAACAAACTCTGTTAGTGTTTCCATGTAGTTTCAGATGGAATATATTAAATAAAAGTTCCCTTTAGAATCCCCGTTTTACATTATATGTTTATATTGGTTTATTTGGTTGGGACAGTGCATGTTAAAGGGGGGGGTATTATGCAAAACCGACTTTTTCAAGCTTTACATCATGTAATTATGTCGTTCCCTCATTAAAAACATGCCTGAAGTGTTGCCTTGGCACATTCACGTATTTTTGAGTAATCTGTAAAAACTCTGATGGCGGCCATTTTAGGGATAGGTTTGCCTGAGTCCTCCTAGGAACGCCCCCACCTCCTGGAGACGCCTCCGAGCTTTCGTCACCAGCCGAGTAACCAACCACTGCTCCTCAGCAGAACCCCCTCCCCACTGATGCCACAGACAGCGTGTGGAGGGGGCGTGTCGGAAAGGCTCAGAGGTTCTTAAAGAGACAGAGGCCTATTTCAAGACATTCACTACAGCCATTTTGAGAGAGCCATTTTATACAAGGCAGTTATTCTAATTTACTGCATTTACAGACCAACAGAAGGTTTGGTCATCATTGTAGTGTGATATAGACTGGAGCTATGGGATTGAAAAAAAAAGCATAATACCCCCTCTTAAAAGCAGTACTAAGTAACTTGTTTACCTTAATAAATCCTTCCCGTAGTCCCTGTGGGGGTGATACAAGTGTTAATGGGATGATTTGGAGGGTCTTTCATCTCCCCCTGGTGTCTCTGGCCAGAAAACCATGTTTGCAACTTGACTGCCACTGGACCGGAGTCACCAATACACACTAATGGAATCACGAAGAAGAAGCTAACAGGCTAACGGGCAAAGCTAACTGCGGGCTAGCACCACTCAAACAGTATTTACAGCCAAGTTTGAGTGAAAACATGGGTTTCGTGCATGTAAACACGCCACACCGGAGTGTAGCCTTGGGCTAATTTCCATCCGTCGTCCCCCATGCGCACTCTCAAACACACTCTCATTCATCCTGGACTATTGTACATGTTTTTAGTGGTAGGGGAAACCGGAGCACCCGCAGGAAACCTACGCAGACACGGGGAGAACATGCAAACTCCACACAGAAAGGCCCCGTCCAGGTGAGAATCGAACCCTGGACCTTCCAGCTGTGAAGCACAAGCGCTAACCACGCCCAATAATATGACCCAGTGGGATGTTCTGGCTGGACATTTTTAAAATACTGACAATATTTCTCTCATTTTTAAGGTACTTTAACAGGTATTTGATGTCTTTTTTGCATTATAATATTTCTCAAAATCATCTTCGGGGCCAGAGGTTCTGTGCTGGTGGGCCGGATTTGGCCCCCGGGCCTGACATTGCCTACCCCTGATGTACGAGTTTAAGTCCAGGGTGCAGACTCTTACAGACCACACGAAACAGCTCAGTCCAGATGACAAGTTGAATAACCTTTTCTACTAAAAAGTTTTTAAAATCCATCAAAGTGGGTAAAGCTGGTGATTCTGTAATAACAGACTAGGCCCTGGGGCTCCGGTTATTCCCACCACTATGGGCTTTAGGCGGGGACGCTTCAACAATGGCGTGTAACACTGAGTAATGATATTTGAAGTAGGCGTGTTTTTCGTATGTACATGTTTTGACGCCTGAACTGCAGCAGTGAAAACACGATAATCCTGCGCATTGAAGAGTGACGGGAAAATGGCGGCTTTCCAAACGCTCCGGGATCAACGCTCATCACTGTGACACGTGAACATCATCTTAATCTGCGCCTTTGTCACCAGTCACGCGCCGCCAACATCAATGTTTGTGTTCCGAACATACAAGTACTTGATGATACTCGTGTACTTTTACATTCACTGCACCAGACACGGTGAGTCAGAGTTAATGCTTTTCAATACCATTTTAACGCTCAAATATTATGTTTTTAAAGCCACAATATCAGCTCATATATTTCATTTCATAAGGTTTGCATGGGATTTGGTGGGAAACTTCTAGAATATGTTTAATGATTTTGGCTAACTTCCTGTTGGCCAGTGTGGGGTAAAGACGACTTCCTGTCCATGTTTTAATACAGAAATCAAAAATAAAATAAGATTTAAAAGATGGAAGAAAACTTTAATAAAAGCAGAGTGTGTTTTATAAATGTTTGTTCAGATTGTGGAGCTATTTTACCATGTGTTAGCATTAAATTAGCATTAGCTTCAAGGGAATATATCGTCTCCAACAGAGGTTTCCAACATTTTTTCCTTGAAGCCCCCCCTTGCATGTGCTTTAGTCCGGCCACGCCCCCCCCCCCCCCCCCAGTCCAAAACTGTGGCCCCCACAAATGTATCAAAACATGAAAATAATTGCTAATAAGTATTTATTTCAAACAAACAAACTGAAATTGAAGTGTTCAAAGTAGGGCTGCAACTAATGATTATTTTGGTAATCGATTAATCTACCGATTATTTTTAAGATTAATCGATTGGCTGTGAAAGGTGCATGGAAATTGTATTTTTTTCAATTTTTTTTATCACATAGAGCTAAAGTGGCGCCGCTTGAGGACATGTTGATGGAGTAAACTTAAAGTAAACGTTTGTAGGAGGCTCTTTGTGCTAATTCTGCTTTCTGATTGGACGAGACAAAGTCAGATATTTATGAAATTTACAATGTACAAAACACTGCAGACCCTCACTTTAAAAACAAAGTAGTTCAAAGCATCTGTCGTCCTTACTCAGTCATATTTGATGATTTATTTTGCTCAAATAATATGATTTATGACCTGACCCTCTGACCAGGCAAAGCTCTGGGCCCCCCCCCTGTAATCCCAGGCGCCCCCCCAGGAGTGGCCCGCCCCCCAGCTTGGGAAAAACTGATCTACAAGATAATATAAGACACTGCTGTTTGGATGATATGCAGTTTTACAATATCGAGTTTATCTCCAATGTTAAGAAATGAGAGGAAAATGGAGACAAAATTCGGGGGGAAAAGTGGGGGAAAATAGAGGAATAATGAAGCGAAATATACGGGGGTGGGGATTAGGGATGGGCGGATCGATACCAAAGTATTGATATATCGATACCAAACGGCTACTTTTTAAGTATCGATATTGGGCAAAAAGTATCGATACTACTTTGCATATGTAAAAGGAGGCGGGGCAGCAATTATCAACACAAAAGGATGATTTATTTCTCTGTTCTGATCCAAAACAGTCACAACAGCAAAGGATTGAGCCGGGCAAATCATTCTGGTTTAGGTTCTGTTTGTCATTTATGTATTCATTTAAAATTTTGTTTATGTATTTAATTTCACATTAACATTGTTTAATTAAGCAGTTAAAGTAATATCATTTTACAAAACAACCAGTTTTAGAAATGTATATTGATTGAAATACATTCACCCATATGAAATGACCAGTATCGGTATCGGTATCGACAAAAATGACCCCAAAAGTATCGGTATCGATTCCAAAAAATGTGGTATCGCCCATCCCTAGTGGGAATTGGGAAAAATGTAGAAAAGAATTGAAAAAATAAGGTAAAATATGGGGGGGGAATGCAAAAAAAAAATTTTTTTTTGAAAAGAAGGTCCCCAAAAATATTGATATACTATATTCATTTTTGTCATTATCGCCCGGCCCTATATTCTAGGTTAAAACAGCCACAGTCATAAACACAGAAATCTCCTTTGGTGAAGTATTTACATCCTGAGTTAAGTGTTTTTAATGCTTGTTTTCTGACACACACTGCACTTATCTCAGCAGGACATAAATTCTCCATAGGAATAAAACTAGGCCGTTAGCATCATGTCGCTAAAAACACTACATGAGTCTATATCAGGCACAGCTGCAGCTAAATACGATCTGGACAATAACTTTTGTACTTTTGACGAACCTGTGCAGTAAAAATAGTCGAGAAATGTCAATATTTTCCACTGAAACCTAGATTTAAAGCCTTTGGAATCAGTGTATTGCTTTTTAATATGTCTATGTATTCCTCATGATGCAAATAAACCTCTAAAACCACACCATATTTCTGAAATTCTTCTTAATGAACGTGTCCAGACTCAGTGAAAGCTCTTTAGTAACTGTATTTTCTCCACTTTCCTCGTTGTTGTCATGAAGTCACGACACTCCAGACTGTGATATCTGAGTCGTATTTGTTTATGGAAATAAAGTAAACTGGCAGCAGAGACGCACTGGATCTGCAACTCCGAGTCGTGTCTGAGCAACGTGCGCTTTGTTTGTGTTTGTTTTTTTTTACCTGCACTTAGATATGAAAGTCCCACATATTTTAGTGGAAAGGTAAATGGGAAACGTGCGCAAATATTTAAAGGGAAGTCGTCCAAGAGCTCGTCTCCACCACACCCGAAAGTTTTATGAGCAGACGAGGTTTTCATTCAGACGAATAATTACACCACAGACACAAACGAGAGGCTTGTTAGAGCTTCCGTTAACAAGTGGAGCTCGTAAACAGGTAAACGCCAGAGGACACACACACACACACACACACACACACACACACACAGGCACGCACGCAAAACAAATGGATTAAAGCAGCACAAAAGCAGGAAATAGAAGCTAAACTAGGACTCAGACGGATCCCCCATTCTAAAATAGTTCAAATCTAAGTTTAATAAACATGAGGCACAATGAGAGACTTTGACTCAGGATTTGAATGGCAGTTTAAGTGAGGTTTGATGCAAATGATGACAATGACACTGCACTGACTTAGGGCTGGGCGATAAATCGAATTAAATAAATCAATTCATGCTTTTGAAAACAGACGATTTGGAAAATGGCTAAATTGTAAAATGGAGTCCGCCGCTCCATGTCCTGCTCCTGTGCCTTTCTCTCTGGCTGCGTCCGAAACGAGCAGATTGGTAAGAGCTCTTACGCCAAACCGGATGTGCGTCAGCGTCCGCCATGACAAGATGCTTCCGAATTGGTCTGTCAGTTAGGAAGTAGTTAGGAAAAGGAGCCTCGATGCTAACTATCATAGCCACTTTAGCATAGGGACCTCTGATGCTAACTAACCGGTGATTAGGAGCTATGTGCCATCCCATGAGACAGTAGGCGAGTTTCGTGGCTCATAATCGTCTCTCAACACAAACACCACTCAGATCCTCAAAAACTTACTCAAGTAGAGTACCGAAGTAACTTGACTTATGTAAATGTACAACAAAACAACTGTAGGCCTAATAGTTTGCACTCTCAGGCAAAACGCTCAACCCACTGTGTCGGTGGGCGGCATAGAATCGACACAGATTCTATGCCGGGCCCACAGATGTAAACAAGTCACAAGTCACGGAGGTTTAGCTTCATTGTGAACCGGAGCTACAGCAGCTCTGGGACTTTTACAAAGACACATCAGTGCTTCTTCATCTTAAACCCCCAGGATTAGAGGCGGCGACAAGAAAGGTTATTTCAGTGGCTGAATCTGCGCTGGGAATGTGTTTGGGGCTATTACCTTAACAATACCACCGGAGAAAGCTAGTGCTAAGCTAAACCTCCGGTCCTCACGTGAAAACAATAAATATGCACAAATAAAGAACAATGATCACACACTGAGCTGGGCTGATGTTGTAGTTTGTTACTCACATCATCTACAATGAGCTCCGGGAGAAAACCATAGCTTGTTAGCTCAGTTGACAACAAGCATTAATAACGTCAGTGAATCCGTAACGACATAGAGCAGGCTTTATGACGATCACACACTGAGCCTTCACGTATTTGTGGTTTATTGCAGACTTTTAATCAACAATGAGATGTAGCAGGTTTATTTCAGGCAACAGCTACTTCCAAGATGCTACGAACAGACTCTGAGCTGACGAGCGGCCAGAGCGTCTGACGCTCGGTGACATTTGTGACGAGCGTCTGACTTTAGTAAGCACAAGTGTCCAACGACGGGCTTGAGGCGCGTTTTTGACGCCCAACACGTGTTTGGTGTGGACGCAATTGCTTGAATTAAAGTTCTTTTATGTTGAATATGAGTCGGTTTGAACTAATCCAAGATACAAATGCTATAGCGCCAAAGGAACAGGAATAAAACCCACTTGGAATCAGACAAATAATTGTTTTTCACTTGAAATGACACAAAATTATCTGAATTAAGAGAATAAATACTATTAGAGGTTTTATCTCATCCGAGACCAGACCAAATCAACCCAAACCTTAGATTGAATCTCTTAATTCAAGTAGATTTATGTCATTTCTTCCTGAAAACGATTATTCTTTTTCCTGTGCACTTCTTTCAGATGCCGGTGTTATGACCTAATCGGGTGCATTGACAGTATTTCTACCTTATTTCCTCCCATTTAACTCTAATAATGTTAAAAGTACTCTGTAAGTTGTGTAATAGTGTTTCACAAAATCATCTTGAGGGCCAGAGGTTCTGTGCCGGAGTGCCGGATTTGGCCCCCGGGCCTGACGTTGCCCACCCCTGTCCTACAATATCAGGACAAATCAGGAAAACGGCCGCACATAAGGAGCATCGTTTCATCTCACCAACGTTGTAAAAGTTTTCATAGTTTCAGACTGTCTTACCCAGTTCATGGCGGAGGCCGGACAGCTCCTGCGCCAGCTCCTTCTTCTGTTTCAAAGACTCTTCGCGCTGCAAACACAAACACAAAGAGACTCGGTTAAAACATGAGCAAACAGGAAAGCAGCGGCCGAAGCTTCGTTTAATGAGTTTACAGCTCGGTCACGGTCAAGAGATCAAGGGACGTCAGGTAAAAGGGTGACCTATGACCTTCAGTTACTAGTTAGCCATTTAACAGCACATAGAAGCATTATGTAACACCATCCAACAAAAGAGCCATAACATAATGTCCAAAACACTGCATAACGTTTGCTTTGAGACTTTTCCCAAGTCGTTTATGATCTTCAGAAGCTGAAAAAGAGCATAACACGCTCAGAGCTAAACATGCTTAAACAAGGAAGGAATCAGCAGTCTGTAAAAACGGAGAAACGCTGATTAAAAGTGAATGAAGCCCCGGCGTGAATGAAGAAAAGTGTGTGATCTTAAGTTCGGGAGCAGGACCACACGTGAGTTTGTGAATCAGTGAGTGGTGAAGTGCTCTGAGCATAAAAAAAACACTATATTTAGACTCAAAGGGACTATACAGAGTTTAAATATTAAAACTAAGTATTAAAGTGTTAAAACGAATGTGTAGAATGAGCTCAGACCTGTTCACCACAACTGCCTCTAAAATCCTGCACTGTCGCTCTTGGAGGCTCCACAGCACTACTGGACAAAATATACTGCGGACTGATGGACCCAAAGTTGAATAGTTTGGGAGGAACACACAATGTCATGTGTGGAGGAAAAATGGAACAGCATCAACATCAAAACCCCTCTCCTCACTGTGAAGTCTGGAGCAGGAGCATCAGGGTGTGGGGCTGTTTTGTTTCCTCAGGGCCTGGACAACGTGATGTCATCAACAGAATTTGATTTTTTTTTTTTTTTCAAAGATATTTTGCAGAAAGACCTGAGACATTCTCTTTATTTTTTTTTTCTAATTTGTATTTTTTTTTTAAATTTGTACATGGCACATGAATCAATGCAGTATAATACAATAACATAAGGAAATCGGATAACACAGAGCTCCAGGAACACAAAAAAAAGAAAGAAAAAAAGTGAATGAATAATAATAATTATAATAATAATAAAAATATTTAAAAAATGTAGATGAAAGAAGAAAAAAAAGGCTGGTAGGCAGTGGGGCTACGTCTCTTGGAGAAAAAAAAAAAAATCCAAATAAATAGTATTCAGTCAAGGCTTCCCACTGGACAGGTCACATCACCTGAGAGTATTTGTTAATAATAATAATAATATTGTTGTTCTTCTTATTGTTATTATTATTATTATTGTTATCATTATTACTTATCTTTTTATTTATTTCAGAAATGCTAAGCTGTGAGCATATTGATTATCCTTAGTGCCTTGTTTTAATTCTATTGAGTTCTGATACAGTGTGGCCTGGGGGCCTCACAGGGCGAGATTTCCTCCCAGAGTTTGACCTGAGACATTCTCAACAGCGTGGAATGAGTGGGATGGGGTGAATCTTCTTCCTCTTTACAAAACTGCTGCAGTTCAGTGAGATTCAGGGGGTGTACTTACTTATTCCTCCCTGTCCTGTGAATGTTTACATGTTATGGCCAATAATATGATCAAATGTAAATGTTTGGGTGGTATTAGTGTAATAAGACCACATTTAGTGACAAATTTAGGCAGAAATGTGAGAAATTCCACATGGTGAACTCACTTATTCTTCTACCGTTTAAAAAAAAGCCTGAATAATGCAACACTGGACTTGAAGCTGATACCAAAGACACACATTGTGCCGTGCATCAGAAGCACAGACTCTTGCATAACGGCTCCTGGCACTGGATGATTAAAAACATGTTGGAATTTAGCAGCTGCTGTTAGATAAGTTCAGAAACATCACGCCCCGTGGCAGGTTCAGGTACACGCGTTCAGGTCAGCTCATGTCTGGAAAAACTTGGCTTCGGTGAGAAAATACCAAAGACATCAATAAATCTGTGGACGCTCAGGGAAACAACGGCCTCTTTTCTCAGTCGATTTCAGGTCAAAGGTCAGCTCTCACAAAACTTAATAACTCCAGATAGATAAAGCTTCAGGATGTTTTTTTATGGATTAATATAATTGTTAGACTGAAGGTTCCCATGTACGATTATTGCAATGAACCAAACCGTTTTCTCAGCTGGTTCTGAGCAGCAGGGATGGACCTGGTCAGTGTCTGGATGGGAGAGCGAGAGGGAAGAACCAGGGGCGAGTGAGTGGTTGGTGATGGTCCGTAGGCGCAGTTTGGGAGCCGTGCTTCTGTCAGTCTACCACAGGGCAACTGTGGCTACACACTAGACTGTGATTAAAAAAACGAGAAACGTGTCATGTGAAAAGCTCTGCACAAATAAGATTCCCATCCCCCATGAAATCTTGAAGAAGCCGATTATGTTTGAAAATACTGGCATATGAAAGTAGAGCATGCCGATGTCAGTCTCCCCGTAACAATTGCTTTATTTTTTAAGAAATTCCCTAAAGAAAATTTAATGTTGTACCAAATTTCCGACCATTATCAGTCTTAAAGGTGCATTACGTAACTTTTTTATGTGGAAAAAAAGTTGATATTTGTGAGTATTTGACCCAGTGGCTGTATGAGTGATCAGTATGGCACGTTTACTTCGGACGCTCCGGGACCAATTGTTTGGAAGGGTTTTTCTGCTGATGGCGCCTCCCACCTGAAAACTTATGAAACAATTGATCCTGGCAGAGATCACTGGAACGGAAAGTAAAAGCATCATGCTGATAAGTCATACAGCCGCTGGGTCACTACAAGGTAAAACACACACAATATCAGCTTTTTTTCCACAAAAAAAGTTGCACAATGGACCTTTAAAGAGACTAGATGCAAGTTGGTCATTTTATGCTCACTACTGCCACTTCAGGTCTTACGCATAACTGCAGCTTCTATATTAAGCTCGTGTATGACGGCACTTCAGACCCGAAGTAACAACTTTTTGAGTGACAGTGCAGGATTTTAGAGGCAGTTGTGGTGAACAGGTCTGAGCTCATTCTACACATTAGGACATGGCTGGAAAATACTTAGTCTTAACATTTTTAAACTCTGTATAGTCCCTTTAAGGTCCTTTATCCTGCTGAATATAAGTTTGGAAACCCTTTTTAATGCTTTGGTCTTACATTGTTGATTCTCACTGAAGGCATTAACTTATGACTGCACAGAGATGAAATTATGCCTTAAACAAAAATTTGATTCTCCAAAACAGACGCCTTTTGCTCTGATGCTGCTTTTCATGCACCGCACTTTGGGAACCACTGGCTGAGTTAATACTCCTGATCCTAATGCTCATTGTTCAGTTTAAAGCGTGGTGTGGTTTGCTGTCCCATTCTCAGGACAAAAGAGGAACAGCAAAGGGTCCCCGAGCGTTTTCTGAGGCCGGCCCCCAGCTCTGGAACAGTTTTTCTTTTGCCATTCTATTTGTGAAGCGCTTTGGACTGCTTACGCTGCCAATGATAATGCAAATGATATTTCAGCGTCATAAAGGTAAAAAAACAACCAAAAACTCATGGATGGTATTGTGTCTCAGGGCTCTTTGAATCACTGATGGGGGGATGGGATGATTAGTTCACATTATTAAGCAGACCATCATTTACAAGCAATATGGGAAAGAAAAAGGAGCTGAATGCCTTGGTCTAGGCATGAAAACCTTCAATATTTCAAGAAAGATTAAGCGTAATCATCGTACTGTTAAGAGATTTGTGGCTGATTCAGAGCACAAATGGTGCAGATAAAGGCACAATAAGGACGGTTTCTGACTGACAAATACATCAGATTAAAGGGGGGGTATTATGCAAAATCGACTTTCAAGCTTTACATCATGTTATTATGTCATTCCCTCATTAAAAACATGCCTGAAGTGTTGTCTTGGCACATTCACGTATTTTTGAGTAATCTGTAAAAACTCTGATGGCGGCCATTTTAGGGATAGGTTTGCCTGAGTCCTCCTAGGAACGCCCCCACCTCCTGGAGACGCCTCCGAGCTTTCCTGACCAGCCGAGTAACCAACCACTGCTCCTCAGCAGAACCCCCTCCCCACTGATGCCACAGACAGCGTGTGGAGGGGGCGTGTCGGAAAAGGTCAGAGGTTCTTAAAGAGACAGACGCCTATTTCAAGACATTCACTATAGCCATTTTGAGAGAGACATTTTATACAAGGCAGTTATTCTAATTTACTGCATTTACAGACCAACAGAAGGTTTGTCATCATTGTAGTGTGATATAGACTGGTGCTATGGGACTGAAAAAAGCAGAATACCCCCTCTTTAAGAGAACAGATGCTACAAAGCAGCAGACATGTATTTGAAGCTGCTGGTGCCTCTGGAGTCTCCCGAACATCAAGGTGTCGGACCCTCCAGAGGCTGCAGTTGTGCATAAACCTTTTATCCGGGCCTCCCTTAAACGGTTCATTGAAGCTGATGAACAGAAACAGCTGCAGAGGCTCAGAAATACATGAGGACTCATTTTCAAACAGTCTTGTTCACTGATGAGTGCCGTGTAGCCCTGGATGGTCAAATCAATGGAGTAGTGGATGGATGCTGTGACGTCAGTAAGGAGGGGGCGGAGTCATGTTTCGGGCCAGAATCATGAAGAGAGAGCTGGTCGGCCCTGAAGCTGTGAAAATGACCTCTGAAAAATATGTGGGGTTTCTGACTGACCACTGTCTTCTATGCTACAAAAAGAAGAGCCGTGCTTTCCCTAACAAGGTCATCTTCATGCATGACAACGCACCGTGTCCTGCTGCATGTATTTCTAGGCCCAATGCACTTTTTTTTTTTTCCATTTTTACCTTTATGACACTGAAATATCATTTACATTATCATTCGGAATGCAGTGTAAGTTGTAAATGTGCTATAGAATTAAAGTTGACTTAGTTGATTAAAGGTGATCTAGGTTTGTCACAATCACTTCACATGAATAAACGCTGTTGCAGATTTCACTTTCAGCTGCAGGTCACAGATTTGACACCTGGGTCGTTCGGTCTCACACTGTACCTGATATAAAGGCGAGGATTTTCACAGTGTCACACCCCAAATATTACACTCAGCGACAACGCCCTGCACTTCCTTTTCCAAACGCATAACCCCACAACAAAGACAAGTCAGTATTTATTTCCTAAACACTTTGGTTTGGCCGCGGCACATGGTCGGAGGCAGCTGTGAGGCAAAGGTCACGGGGCATTATACGACCTCCCTCTCTCTGCAATAACAACAGCAGCAGCAGCAGCCGTCACTATGGAAGAGCCAACACATGTGTAACTTTTGCTTTTCACACACGTCGTAAATGTCCATCTGCTGCAAAGGGAGAGAAAGAGTCAAGGAAACCGTAAAGCATCGACAGAGCCGGCTCGCAAACGTGTTAATTGCTTTTGTAGTAATTTGTCGGACGATGTGTAATCAATACTTTTCTCAGCGCCCGAGAGAAAAGTTCGGTCTGTGCTTCTGGCAGCAGTTCAAGTTCGGAGAGATAAGAGTGTGTGGCTTTTGCACAATAACCACACGTGGGTTCAAGCACGAGTCCTCAGTCACTAAATCACTACATTAAAGTATCTGTCGTGGTGCAAACTCTTTCCTAACTTTACCAACGTATTTGTAGCATCTCAGTTCTTCACAGGGACGAGGGTGAATGTCACAGAAATGCAGGAAAACTGGCCTGTGAGTTCATGAAACTGACGCAGATGTTTTATAATCAGATGCACAGTGTTTTTCCCACAATCTACAAGTTTACAATGAACAAAAGGAGGAAACAAATAATATATATATTATCACTAAAATCAGGTATAGATACAGACGGCATCTCTGAAATCGCCCATATATGGTCATGTTTCAAAACAGTTTAGGGGGAAAACAATTGAGAAAAATTAAAACTTTCTCTAATTATTCAAAAAACTACTTAACATACTGAATTATTAACTATTATATAGATTTCTACCCAACAAAGATATGAAGACATGGAGAGGAGCAAAGTGGTTCAACAGCCATATTTACATAAATAACGGAGACCGCTAACATCGTGCTAATGCTAACGCTAGCTACGACTGCCGTTTTTTCGCTTCTACTGAACAATCTGCTGTGAGAAAACATCCACATGGACCCGATTTAGACTTGACTTTATTTGTATGTGATAAATAAGTTCATATTCCACCGGAAAATGGCTAAAAAGAGTGAAAAATTGTGCCACGCCCCCTTCTGTAAAGCCTCTCCGATAAGGCGAGACACTGCAGGTGAATAGGGAAACAAATTAAGAGATAAATTAGAAACTCTGTTGTAGATTACTGACATAAATATGATTGCAAATGTATGACACACTTTGTCATTTTATGTTTGCATTAAAAAAAAAAAAAGACATTTTGACCAAAATTGCCTACACTGCAAAAAATAATCTTGAAATAAATACATTTCCTGCTGAATTACAATCTATGACGGGATTTGGCATTTTTTTTTAAACCGTGCAGCATGTACTCCTGTTTAGTGTTGTGTCTCTTCACGTCCCCTTTTAACATGTTTTGTACCTTTAACTGTTTAACTGTAAGCCCATCTAGCTTCTGCTATAAGCACTGAGACATACATCAGACTTATGCGACAGTTTTTCTATGTTTTTGTCTCCCTATAAAATAAACCAACTAATACATGAATAAAATAAATTCAAGGGATTTATTTTGTTGACATCTTTAAGATCTTTCAGAGGGGATTCTAGATTTCATTTAGCTTTTGAATAAGCATAATATTAGTAAAATGTGCACAAATGTAACATAACACCTTGCTTATTGGGGTTTCAAAGCTCAATTTATCAAGCAAGGCGTAAGGAATTAAAAAAAATCCCTTGTAAAAAAAAGTGAGATGTTGCAAGAGAGCAAAGCAAACTTCATTTTGAGAAACGGGGACAGAAGTTTTGTCAATATTTGTGAATGACTGTGTGCGCGTGTGGGAAAGTCGAGTTTCCGTCGCTCTGTTGTCGTGATTTCGTGGAAAACTCCTCAGCGACACACAACAAAGCATCGTAAAGGGTTTAGCTTCGTCCATTTTTTACTCTGACATTAACACTGAGATGCTAAGGGAGCGTATCTTGTGAAAAGGCGACACTGCTTTGCTTTTGGTCGAATGGAAAATCCCAAACAATCACACAGACGTCTTAAAATGGCAACAGAACAAACAACTTCTGCTGCTAAAGAACTCCTCGCTCGATACAATAATAACTCATTATTGTGTCGAGCGTCTTTGTCGCCGTGAAATCCGACAAAAACCTGTTCAGGTCCATTATCGACCGATGACAGGTCACGGGTTTGGAATGAAAACCACGACGGCTCCTGCACGCCTTTCCTAATTCCTTTATAATGATCTGTTCGTCAAATATTCCACTCAACCCTCACGTAATGAAGCTGCAATTATAGTTATGGCACAGACGGAACCGGGACAAACGATCTGAGGCAAAAGCAAGGTTAAATGGGGACTAAAAAAAACGGACTGAGATAAGACCAGGAAGTGGAAGTGGGCCTAAAATGGTTAGAACAAGGAAAAATCAAAAATAAATGGGATAAATCGAGGATTACATCAACACAACAGAAACTTAACTCACTAAGGAAGGTTTCTCCCAGGACAGGATCTAAACTGGGACTAAAGCAAGATCATTCCAGGACTACAGCAGGTCTGAACCAGGCAAACATCAGGACACTTCTCCAGGCTAAACCAGGACTAAACCAGGACAAAACCAGGACTTGAGAAACCAAAAAGTAAGATCTAAACCAAGACATGAGGCCAAACTTGAGAATAAAGCAAATCAAGACGATTGGTTCTTCAAAATCAAAACTATTTACAGACTAAATGAGGTCTAAATGGGATAAATCAAGGACTACATGAGTCTAAACTCAGTCTAGACTCTGATTATGCCAGGATAAATCAAGGACTAAGCCAGGAGTGAAGAAAATGAACACACTAAGGAAGGTTTCTACCAGGACAAGACCTAAACCAGGACTAACACCAGACAAATCCAGGTCTAAAGCAGGTCTGAACCAGGCAAACATCAGGACATTTCTCCAGACTAAACAAGGACTTGAGAAAACTAAAAAGAAAGATCTAAACCAAGACATGAGGGGCTTTGAGAATAAAGCAAATCAAGACGAGAGGTTCTTCAAAATCAAAACTATTTACAGACTAAATGAGGTCTAAATGGGATATATCGAGGACTACATGAACACAACAGAAACTTCTACCAGGACAGGACCTAAACCGGGACTAAATGAGGCCTAAACTCAGTCTAGACTCTGATTATGCCAGGAAAAAATCAAGGACTTCGCCAGGAGTGAAGAAAATGAACACACTAAGGAAGGTTTCTACCAGGACAGGACCTAAACCAGGACTAACACCAGACAAATCCAGGTCTAAAGCAGGTCTGAACCAGGCAAACATCAGGACACTTCTCCAGACTAAACCAGGACTTGAGAAAAGTAAAAAGTAAGATCTAAACCAAGGCATGAGGGGCAAACTTTAAGAATAAAGCAAATCAAGACGATAGGTTCTTCAAAATCTAAACTATTTCACAGACTAAATGAGGTCTAAATGGGATAAATCGAGGACTACATGAACACAACAGAAACTTCTACCAGGACAGGACCTAAACCGGGACTAAACGAGGTCTAAACTCAGTCTAGACTCTGATTATGCCAGGAAAAAATCAAGGACTAAGCCAGGAGTGAAGAAAATGAGCACACTAAGGAAGGATTCTACCAGGACAGGACCTAAACCAGGACTAACCCCAGACAAATCCAGGTCTAAAGCAGCTTCTCCAGACTAAACCGGGACAAAACCAGGACTTGAGAAAAGTAAAAAAGTAAGATCTAAACCAAGACATGAGGGCCAAACTTTGAGAATAAGGTTCTTCAAAATCCAAACTATTTACAGACTAAATGAGGTCTAAATGGGATAAATCGAGGACTACATGAACACAACAGAAACTTCTACCAGGACAGGACCTAAACCGGGACTAAACGAGGTCTAAACTCAGTCTAGACTCTGATTATGCCAGGAAAAAATCAAGGACTAAGCCAGGAGTGAAGAAAATGAACACACTAAGGAAGGTTTCTACCAGGACAGGACCTAAACCAGGACTAACACCAGACAAATCCAGGTCTAAAGCAGGTCTGAACCAGGCAAACATCAGGACACTTCTCCAGACTAAACCAGGACTTGAGAAAACTAAAAAGTAAGATCTAAACCAAGACATGAGGGGCAAACTTTGAGAACAAAGCAAATCAAGACGATAGGTTCTTCAAAATCTAAACAGACTAAATGAGGTCTAAATGGGATAAATCAAGGACTACATGAACAAAACAGAAATTTCTACCAGGACACGACCTAAACCGGGACTAAATGAGGTCTAAACTCAGTCTAGACTCTGATTATGCCAGGATAAATCAAGGACTAAGCCAGGAGTGAAGAAAATGAACACACTAAGGAAGGTTTCTACCAGGACTGGACCTAAACCAGGACTAACACCAGACAAATCCAGGTCTAAAGCAGGTCTGAACCAGGCAAACATCAGGACACTTCTCCAGACTAAACCAGGACTTGAGAAAACTAAAGAGTAAGATCTAAACCAAGGCATGAGGGCCAAACTTTGAGAATAAAGCAAATCAAGACGATCGGTTCTTCAAAATCCAAAATATTTTACAGACTAAATGAGGTCTAAATGGGATAAATCGAGGACTACATGAACAAAACAGAAACTTCTACCAGGACAGGACCTAAACCGGGACTAAATGAGGCCTAAACTCAGTTTAGACTCTGATTATGCCAGGATAAATCAAGGACTTCGCCAGGAGTGAAGACAATTAACACACGAAGGAAGGATTCAACCTGGAAAGGACCTAAACCGGGACTAAAACTAGATCAAACCCGGGTCTAAAGCAGGTCTGAACCAGGCAAACATCAGGACACTTCTCCAGACTAAACCAGGACTAAACCAGGACTTGAGAAAACTAAAAAGCAAGATCTAAACCAAGACATGAGGGGCCAAACTTCTACACAGGCAGAATCCTATTGCGGCAACCATGGTAACCAGCGCCCCAAAAGCTGAATTTCCGACTTTGTTTACGGTCAATATCTTTGTAATGGTTCGACCGATCAACATGAAACAAAAACTGTCGTGAACTTCAACATTTTCTCTCTCAGCACATATGAAGTAAGGTCACATGACTGTCTCGTAAAAGGTGCCAACAAGTGGAGGCAAAATTTAAAAAAAAGTATGTGGTTGATAAGGAAAGAAAGGACATTCAGCAGGTTTGTGAATCCAGTCACTTCCAGATATTGATCAAGGAAAGCATTGGAGATGTTGTGTTTGGACATTACTTTCCCAAAACTGTCTCGCTTCTATGGGGGTTTGCCAAGGGCCCCCTGCTCCAACTCGAATCATGATCTGACATGCAACCTCGGAGTAAAACAATTCCACAAACTGATTCCTGGATTAAACCGTACGTAAACACTGCCCACGTGACGTCAAACTGACCTTTCGCTTCTTCTTCCTCTGCTTTTGCTGCGAGCCAGACCCGGGTTTGGGCTTCAGGGGCAGAGGCTTGGTCCCGTTGGCCCCCATTGTCGAGCTACAGCCCCGGCACCAGCACCGGGTCACGAGCGACAACAAGAGCACATGCTTCGAAAAACCCACCGCACTACACTAAGGATACTACCACGAGAGCTGCACAACTCCGGTCCAGCTGCTCTCTCTCCGAATGCCACACGGACTCGACAGACAGCGGCTTCTGGCTCCAGGCTCCTCCCACTCTGTACCTGTGGATTCCCTCCCCCTTAGGCGCTTCTCTCTCTCTCTCTCTCTCTCCCTCTCCCTCCCTCTCTCTCTCTTCTGCCTAAAGCCTTTTACAAACAGAGCACATGGCTTATCTGTGGCTGCTGTTCTCCTGCTCTAAGTGGTAGACATGTAAAAGACAAAGAAAAGTATGTGGTGCTTCTGTATTTTGCATAAAAACAAGGAGCATCTGCATACTTTCAGTAGCAGAGTACATTTTCTTAAAGCTTTTGTAGTAGTATTTTTTGTTGAGAACTTTCTACTTTTACTCCACAACATTTGGAAGATGAAAAAAATCCTTTCTGCTCCACTGCGTTTCTAGAAAAGGCTCCAAAGTGAAAAGTAACCTTGTCCGTGTGTTTGGTTCATTTAAAAAGCCTAAAAATGCACACTCCAGAACAGCAGGTGGCGCTGTGCAGACGTACTGTCAAATGCTACTGATTCTGATGCTCTGAGACGAGCCTTCAGTGACCGGCTAATAACCCACAGAAAATAGTCCCGTAGTCTGGCATATTTAGTGAGTTTAGTAAGTGAAAAAAACATTTATTATAAATGTTACGTTTGTGGGACCCTGGTATAAGCGGATTAAACAACGAGGAGTCGCGTTAGACGTTATAATGCACGACGCGGAGTCAAGAACACCACAACGCGCGGCGAAGTCCTCGTTTAATCCTTACTTATATGCAGAAAAAAGTACAAACTTGTGTGTATTTGACTGTGCGAGTGGTCACTATGGTGCCTTTACTTTCAATCACGATCAATTGTTTCGTAGGTTTTCTGGTCAGCAGTGAAACCTTCCAAACAAATGTTCCTGGAGCGTCTTTGAGGCCACTGTGATGGAAAGTAAAGCATCATGCTGACCACTCATACAGCACTGGGTCACTACAAGGTCAAATACGCACAAATATAAACTTTTTTCCCCACATAAAACGGTACATAATGCACCTTTTAACTAATCTGTACTTTCTACTTTGAATACAGCAAATACTTATTAGTATTTTCACTGTATCATTTCACTGAGCGACCTTTGCTTAGTGAGTGATATTTGACCAGCAATATCTAAATCAAGTACTTTGACCATTAGCAAATATCCTCACAGTCATGACGATAAAAACACTGATATTCTTTCCTTTTTTAAGTAATATAATGAAAAAGTAAAAGTAGAAATAGCAGTAAGTGTGGTCAAAAACTGCTGAATTATTTTTTCTGTAGCTGTTTCTGAGTACTTTTTTTTTTTTTTTTTTACGTAAGTGAAAGTACGTCGGTATCTGATTGTGAGAATTCTTAAGTATTCATAGTAGAAAGTACACATGCGTTTGAATAAGTGTTAGGAAAAATTATATGGCAAAAATTGTGCCCAAATTCACTGTTCGTACGGCAACACGACGGGGTCAAACCTTCTTTCTCTTTGTGAGTCAGTGACATTGGCAGTTAGTCTGCACAGCGCCACCTGCTGCTCTGGAGTGTGCATTAAAAGGCTTTAGAGGAACGTAGTGGAGCAGAAAGTATTTTATTTATCTTTCAAATGTAGAGGAGTAAAAGTAGAAAGTTCTCAATAAAAATACTTTAAACTGGGACAAAGCCATGACTTAACTTGCCCTGTAAACAGACCTGTGTCTCCCCCCTCTCCTCTCTCTCCCCCCTCTCCTCTCTCTCTCCTCTCTCTCCCCCTCTCCTCTCTCCCCCCTCTCCTCTCTATCCCCCCTCTCCCCCCTCTCCTCTCTCTCCCCCCTCTCCTCTCTCTCCCCCTCTCCTCTCTCCCCCCTCTCCTCTCTCTCCTCTCTCTCCTCTCTCCCCCCTCTCCTCTCTCTCCCCCCTCTCCTCTCTCTCCCCCTCTCCTCTCTCCCCCCCCCTCCTCTCTCTCCCCCTCTCCTCTCTCTCCCCCCTCCTCTCTCTCCTCTCTCTCCTCTCTCTCCCCCTCTCCTCTCTCTCCTCTCTCTCCCCCCTCTCCTCTCTCTCCTCTCTCTCCCCCCTCTCCTCTCTCCCCCCTCTCCTCTCTCTCCCCCCTCTCCCCCCTCTCCCCTCTCTCCTCTCTCTTTTTGTAGCTTGGAAACTGTACGATGCTGGTATGCGAGTTATTTCAGCCGCCACTCCCACCTTATTGCTTATCTTTCACTCTTTGAGGTTGTTAGAAAACAAAACGGTCGCCCCGCTCTCAGCGCATGCCTCTCTGATTTATCACTCGTTGCCAAATTTCAGAGTCAGGTTTGGCCTCTTTTCAGGGCCGTAAAAGTAGCATTTCTGAAATATGAGGCTGTTTGGGTTAGGGTTTACGGCAGATGTTATGCAAACTACACCAACAACAGCAGCTAATAGATCACCCTGTATTCCCTGCTCAAAATAACACATTTAAATGTCCTTTTAGCCCAGGTTTTAGTCGACTATCACAAAAGAATCTAGTCTACAAAACAACCACTGGCCTATTTTAATCCTAGTTTGGTGATTCATCTATTTATCGATCTCTGGACCTCGTTTAATCCCTGTTTTTCTTGAATTTGTCCTGCTTTGGTCTGTTTTTGTGTGTGTTTGTAACTCACGTTTTTGAGGCTTTTTCATGACTCTGGTTTGTTGATTTTTTTGCCATGTTTAAGACAATTTTTCGTCGCCGTTATGATTTCTTTTGCTGCGTTTTCGTCTCACTTTTGTTGCTATTTTAACGCTCTTTTACAGAAGCTTTTAGATTGAGGTAAAGCTGGAGAAAATGTGCTCGGCTCAGGTGGGGGTTAAGAGGTTAAAGTGCATAATGACACATTAGATATAATTGTTGCTGAAAATATTACCCTGTTTTCTTTAGTTTGACCATTTTTGTGATGTTTATAGTTTCATTTCCTTATTGGACACTGACAGGAAGTGACATTATAAAAGGACAACATTTTTAAACGGTTGACCATGTTATAGATACAGACGGCATCTCGTCATAGAAGGGGGCGTGGCTTCGCCGAGGGGGAAAATAGAATCTTTAGAGAAACACAATTTTTCCCTCTTTTTTGCCATTTTCTGGTGGAATATGAACTTATTTATCACATAAATAAAGTCAAGTGTAAATCGGGCCCATATGGATATTTTCTCACAGCAGATTGTTCAGTAGAAGTGAAAAAACGGCAGTTGTAGCTAGCGCTAGCTAACCGTTACCATTAGCCCGATGCTAACATGTAGCATCAAGTTAGCATTCTCCGTTATTCATGTATTTATGGGCTGTTGAGCCACTTTGCTCCTTCCCATGTCTTTGTTTCTTTATTTAGTAGAAAAATATGTTCATAATTCAGCATTTGTTAAAGTAGTTTTTGAATAATTAGAGAACATTTAAATTTTTTCAAAATTGTTTTCCCCCTTAACTGTTTTCATAAATGACCATATATGGGCGATTCCAGAGATGCCGTCTGTATCTATGGTCTTGCTTGAAAACAGTTAAGGGGGAAAACAATTTGGAGAAAACACTAAACTTTCTCTAATTATTCCAAAAATACTTTCACAAATGCTGAATTACGAATATAGTTTCTACTTAATAAAGATACAAAGACATGGAGAGGAGCAAAGTGGTTCAGTAGCCCAAAAATACATTAAAAAAACGGAGAATGCTAACATGATGCTACATGCTAGCACCATGCTAACGCTAGCTAGCGCTTGCTATGACTGCCTTTTTTTCACTTCTACTGTATAAGCTGTTGTGAATAAACATCCATATGGACCTGATTTACACTTGACTTTATTTGTATGTGATAAATAAGTTCATCTTCCACCAGAAAATGTGGCTAAAAAGAGGGAAAAATTGATTGTTCAGCAGAAGTGAAAAAACGGCAGTCGTAGCATTAGCACGGTGCTAGCATTCTCCGTTATTTATGTATTTATGGGCTGTTAAACCACTTTGCTCCTCCCCATGTCTTGTATCTTTATCTAGCAGAAAACTATATTCACAATTCAGCATTTGTTAAAGCAGTTTTTGAATAATTAAAGAAAGTTAAGTTTTCTCTCAAAATTGTTTCCCCCCTTTCCAGAGATGCCGTCTGTATCTCTGCTTTTTCTGTACATAAATATGAAAAGAAATGAGTCCCGGGAAAGAAAACAGAACAATCTGCGAATGGACAATATCGGGTTCATCTCCAATGTCAAGGAATGTGGGAAAAATTGAGAATAATGGGAGAAATTGTGGCAAAAATAAGGGGAAAAAAATGCTTCCCCGCCCAATGAAATTATTTCCGCGTTTCCACCCATTAGTTGAGAACCGCTGCGCTGGATGAGCCCCCGGTGTCCCGTCCACAGCCTGTTTCCCATTGTCCTGAAGTCCTTTATGACCCACCACTCGTAAAACACACGTCCCGAGCAGCAGAAGGCCCGACATAAACCCTCTCCCTGGTTTTTAGTCCTTGGGTTTGAGTTCAGTCCTCACCGAGTCCTGGTTTGGTCCTGACTTTTGCCTCGGAAAGTGTGCCACGGTTTACATTGACCAGCACCTTCTTTAAAGTGATTAGATAAGGCGAGTATTTGTGGTTGAGATAAGGTTCCAGTGCAGCCGGGACATTCCTAAACCTCCGCCTTCTGCTTCCATTTACTGTAGAAAATATATAAGAGAGAGACACAGAGCAGTTTAACCTCTTACCACCCGCCTAAACCGAATGCCTTCTGTCCTCTTTGGCTATAGGCCTGTGTAACACCTCATTTGAAAGCTAAGACCCACAAAACTGATCTTTTTCCTCATGTTGTTGCTGTGTTGTCTCACCTTTTTTATGTTTTTTTTTGGTGTTTTTTTGTTGTTGTCATTTTATTGTTGAGTTTTTGTTACATCTTTGTAGAAATGTTGTCACTTTTTAGTTGCATTTTTGTTGAATTTTTGTTGAGTTTTTGTTGAGTTTTTGTCACATTTTTGTTGATTTTTTGTCACATTTTTGTTGAATTTTTGTTGAATTTTTGTTGAATTTTTGTTGAATTTTTGTCACATTTTTGTTGATTTTTTGTCACATTTTTGTTGAATTTTTGTTGAATTTTTGTCACATTTTTGTCACATTTTTGTTGATTTTTTGTCACATTTTTGTTGAATTTTTGTTGAGTTTTTGTTGAATTTTTGTCACATTTTTGTTGCATTTTTGTCACTTTTTAGTTGAATTTTTGTCACATTTTTGTCACATTTTTGTTGCATTTCCGTTGCATTTTTGCCACTTTTTAGTTGAATTTTTGTCACATTTTTGTCACATTTTTGTCACATTTTTGTCACATTTTTGTCACATTTTTGTTGCATTTCCGTTGCATTTTTGTCACTTTTTAGTTGAATTTTTGTCACATTTTTGTCACATTTTTGTTGCATTTTTGTCACATTTTTGTTGAATTTTTGTCACACTTTTGTTGAATTTTTGTTGAATTTTTGTTGCATTTTTGGCACATTTTTGTCACATTTTTGTCGCATTTTTGTCACATTTTTGTTGCATTTCCGTTGCATTTTTGTCACTTTTTAGTTGAATTTTTGTCACACTTTTGTTGAATTTTTGTTGAATTTTTGTTGAATTTTTGTCACATTTTTGTTGCATTTTTGTCACATTTTTGTCACATTTTTGTCACATTTTTGTCACTTTCTAGTTGAATTTTTGTTGAATTTTTGTCACATTTTTGTTGCATTTTTGTCACATTTTTGTTGCATTTCCGTTGCATTTTTGTCACTTTTTAGTTGAATTTTTGTCACACTTTTGTTGAATTTTTGTTGAATTTTTGTTGCATTTTTGTCACATTTTTGTCACATTTTTGTCGCATTTTTGTCACATTTTTGTTGCATTTCCGTTGCATTTTTGTCACTTTTTAGTTGAATTTTTGTCACACTTTTGTTGAATTTTTGTTGAATTTTTGTTGATTTTTTGTCACATTTTTGTTGCATTTTTGTCACATTTTTGTCACATTTTTGTCACATTTTTGTCACATTTTTGTCACTTTCTAGTTGAATTTTTGTTGAATTTTTGTCACATTTTTGTCACATTTTTGTTGCGTTCACATCCTTGTTTTCTTCTCATTTTTTGTGGCTGTTTTGGTGCTTTTGTCCCAAGAAGCTTCTTGATTAGGGTAAAGCCAAACTGGAGAAAATGGGATCCGTTCAGGTGGGAGTTAAGAGGTTAAATAAGTACACTTATTAAGTACACATACACTCGAATTCACCCTCCTGTGTTCTACCAAACGTCTATGTCCCATTATGAGCCGCACACCGCGCTTTGAGAACCGTCTGTCGAGCAAAACACCTGCCGAGGGAACAGCGTGCTCAGCGCTACGCAAGAGCCCCATAAAGCGAGGTGTGAGGAGATAACAGGCTGTTTTTATGCCAGACTTTCCTTCGGACACAGATATGCTCAAAGATACAGGAACTCTCACTCGACTGGTTTAACTCAAAGATGTTACGCAACGACTTGCACGGCGTTGAGTGACATTTCGGCTGGACTGGCATTTCGTAAAAGGTTGTAAACTCTTAACGGTTGATGTATTGCATGTAGATTCCAACACTAGACTATGTGCAGAACTATGTAGACAAAGATTTTTTTATTATATACAGTAGTACAAACGTCTTCTCTTTCAGAACGTACGAACTAAAGTCTGATTATTATCTCAAAAAGGTGTACAAAAGTGGTGACGATGTGCAAAAACATGTGCTTGAGGTTTGTCAGAAGAATCACGGAGCCCGGGAGGTGACATGAGTGAGATTAAGGCTTCTCTGGTTAGGGACCGTCAGCAAATTACTATACTTAACAACTCAATGTTATTTTTTTTCAATGTCTTTGTTAATAAGATTGTTAATATATTTGGTATGTTATTTGTTGACAGTTCCTAACCACCCTAAACCACTATACAATATTAGTAGTAGCTATGTGGGTTATAAGGAGTTCCAATATTTAATATATTTAGTATGTAATTTGTTGACGGTCCCTAACCACCCCAAACCACTACAATATTAGTACTGGCCCAGTGCTAAGTGGGTCATAAGGAGTTCCAATATTCAATATATTTAGTATGTAATTTGTTGACGGTCCCCAACCGCCCCAAACCACTAGAGTTCGGGAATGTGATGTCATATTGCAAAGCATTATGGGATTAGCAGACTCAAAACAAGACTTAAAAATACTGCTCAAGACAGAGCGAATCAAAACAAGACTTAAAAATGCATATAACAAAGTATTTTATCTACACTCTTGCCTCTTACTGTAATTGATTAATTCTATGTTGATGTTTTTATTGATTGTATTTGCTTTCTTATATTTATGCAACTGTGAAGCACTTTGAATTGCCTTGTGTATGAATTGTGCTCTACGAATAAACTTGCCTTGCCTTGCAGCAATAATAAACTAACAGGATTTTAAAAGTTAAAATACTGGAGTTATTGTTCACATTAAAACACTTGAGACACCACAGTGTGTTAGATGTATTTACCAGCAGTAACTCAGCAGCTGACAGAGTTGTGCCACAGCTTTTCTCTCCACTTTTTATACTGTTTTTAGTTCATGTTAGTCAATGGAAATGTATGCTAACAGCTGCAAAGATGGCGGAGCTTCATGGTAACTGCGAAATTTCACAAACTCTATATTATATTAGTACTAGCTCTGTGCTAAGTTGGTCATAAGGAGTTCCGATATTTAATATATTTAGTATGTTATTTGTTGACAGTCCCTAACCACCCCAAACCACTACAATATTAGTAGTTGCTCTGTGCTAAGTGTGTCATAAGGAGTTCCAATATTTCTTACAGTATGTAATTGACGATCCCTAACCACCCCAAACCACTATACAATATTGGTACTAGCTCTGTGCTAAGTGCATCATAAGGAGTTCCAATATTTAATACATTTAGTATGTAATTTGTTGACGGTTCCTAACCGCCCCAAACCACTACAATATTAAGAAGAAGAAGAAGATCTTTATTTATATAGCGCCTTTCACAGACATATAGTCACAAAGCGCTTTACATGAGACAATTGTACATTCACTCCATACTCGGTGGTGGTAAACTACGTTTGTAGCTTCAGTTTCCCCTGGGGGAGACTGTCAGAGGCGCTTTCGCGACTACACACGTCTGCGCCAACGGACCCTCTGACACCACCATACATTCACCACACACATCATTCATCCTGGCCTATTGTACATGTTTTTAGTGGTAGGGGAAACCGGAGTGCCCGGAGGAAACCTACGCAGACGCGGGGAGAACATGCAAACTCCACACAAGTGTGTCATAAGGAGTTCCAATATTTCTTACAGTATGTAATTTGTTGACAGTCCCTAACCACCCCAAACCACTACAATATTAGTAGTTGCTCTGTGCTAAGTGCATCATAAGGAGTTTGAATATTTCTTACAGTATGTAATTTGTTGACGGTCCCTAACCACCCCAAACCACTATACAATATTAGTACTCGCTCTGTGCTAAGTGCATCATAAGGAGTTCCAATATTTCTTATAGTATGTAATTTGTTGACAGTCCATAACCACCCCAAACCACTATACAACATTAGTTCTCGCTCTGTGCTAAGTGGGTTCCAATATTTAATATATTTAGTGTGTAATTTGTTGACGGTCCCTAACCAGAGCGGAAAACGTGAATCTTGGGATCCCGGCAAATCGACCTTTATTATTTTATCTCACTCATGTCACCTCCAGGGCTCTGTTGTAAAAAGGCCTTTAAGTCAGAAGACGAGTATGGCAGGTTTAAACCTTTGTCTGGATAATCTGTTTGAAGATTTCTTTCAAAAACTGTCTCGGAGTTGCATTGCACCCTGCCCTCCATCACTCCATGTCTCACTTTTCCCGCATATTCAACCTCTTACAGTGGTTAACTTCGCCCCCTCTCACACCAACAGCTTATAGTAAATTTCTCAAAGCAATAATCTCCCGTGTCCCTCTTTTCCGCGGTGCCAGTGAAGGGCACATTAACAGCTGCCTCTCGGTAACTCCACATGAGCCTATAATTATACTGCAAATATTTACTCAGCCTCTTAACCATATCCTACAGTCGAGCGACGCATCCCGGAGCTCACTGTAAACCAGGCAAACAGCCACTTACAGAGGCTTCATTTCATTACTGCGCCCCGATAAAGCTCTTAAGTACTATATAAGCGTTTTGTGTCTTATTTAAGTCTAAACACGCTTACAAAATGACAATCACTATATTTCTCCACCGCAGAGAAGTCGATATTTTATTGAAAACTACTACACAAATACAAATACAAACATCTCAAACTCGATCTTACAGTGTTGTTGTTTTCTGTTTTTTATTCTCAGGGGATTTTGGAATGCAGTATTACGAAGTGCAAGGGAATTTTTGGACAAATAAACTCGCCGTGCCTAACTTTGAGTCTGGTGATGGGCTTTGACCTCTTAACCCCCGCCTGAACCGAGCATGCTTTCACAAGGCTTTGCCCAAATCTGAAAGAAAAAAGCGTCAAAAAAAGCGACAAAAACATGCCAGAAAAACGACAATAAAACCTTTCCAACAACCAACAACAGAAATACTATGAAAACACAACAAAAAAGCGACATAAAAAGAGACGAAACGCAACAAAACCGTGCCAACAACGCAACAAAAAAAGCTACAAATCAAATGTCGTTTCAGATGAGGCATTACACTGTTTAAAGAGGGGGTATTCTGCTTTTTTCAGTCCCACAGCACCAGTCTATATCACACTACAATGATGACAAACCTTCTGTTGGTCTGTAAATGCAGTAAATTAGAATAACTGCCTTGTATAAAATGTCTCTCTCAAAATGGCTGTAGTGAATGTCTTGAAATCGGCCTCTGTCTCTTTAAGAACCTCTGAGCCTTTAGACACGCCCCCTCCACACGCTGTCTGTGGCATCAGTGGGGAGGGGGTTCTGCTGAGGAGCAGTGGTTGGTTACTCGGCTGGTGACGAAAGCTCGGAGGCGTCTCCAGGAGGTGGGGGCGTTCCTAGGAGGACTCAGGCAAACCTATCCCTAAAATGGCCGCCATCAGAGTTTTTACAGATTACTCAGAAATACGTGAATGTGCCAAGGCAACACTTCAGGCATGGTTTTAATGAGGGAATGACATAATAACATGATGGAAAGCTTGAAAAAGTCAATTTTGCATAATACCCCCCCTTTTAAGATCTGGGTAAAGCTGAACAGGGATGATGAGCTCGTTAAGGCAGGGGAGTAAGAGGTTAAAAATGTGGAGGACAGTTGTCTCTATTTCAGATCAGATCAGCAGTAGAAGAAACAAGACACTATTCCAGATATGTTTGACTAATAACAGAGCGATTTCCTCCCCAAAAACTCTGCGAAAGCTGCAATTTTTTAAATAAAAAACTTGATTTACAATTCGCTTTAATTCCTCCCCTTCCCCCCTTGAAACTGAAATACTGCGAACTGTAAACATATTTAAAAAATATACATTAATAGTATTTAATTAAACTGCATTCTCTAACTGAAAACTGACTGCGCAGTGTGCAACAAAGATTGTTAAACACCCAAATTATTTATACTCAGGGGCGGATCTAGGGGGGTGGAACGGGGTGGCAGCCCTATAAAGGTCTTGTCACCCCATTGAAGTCAGCAGGTTTTGTCCTTGTCTGGAACTGTCTAAATTCTAGTGTCGTCATTAACCTGGCACTTTATAAATACACTTTTTTAAGGACTAGTTACAATCCAGATCTTCAAAGCCTGATTGAAGATCTGGCTTTGACCAAAATAAATAGTTTTTTTGGTCTAGAAGCTACTTGGTGCTCACAGAGGCTCATCTCAGTTAGTGCTAGGACAAAGAATTATAACTTTATAGCTAAATAAGGACCCAAGTGCCAACTCCTGTGGCTCCCAAGATGATGAGACTTTTTTTTAAACAAAAGTTTAGATGTTTATCTGAGTTAGACACCCCCTACTTACATTATGGACAATGCTGCTTATTTGTGTATAATTTTGGTAGATTCAGCCTCAGAAATGATCCCTGACCCTGCTTTCCACCACGTGATTTCTTTTCTTGATCCGCCCCTGTTTATGCTGTATTTGGATTGAGCAATAAAACAACAAAGAGGTGGGCTCTGTTCTTCTTGGCACATTTGTTCAGCAGGACCTTCTTCCGCTAAAAAAATAAACTAAAAAATTCCAGCCCAAACTAATAAACCACATTACAACTCGTTAAAAGCACATTAGCAGCGGTATTTTGTCTCGTCCGCCTTAATGGTTTTCTTGTGTTTGCTCAGACGAGCCTCTCCCTCCAGCCTTTACTCACTCACTGCTAATGCTACTGTGCTAACAGCTAAAAACATCCACCACCACCCACAGCAGCAGCAGCGGCAGCAGCAGCTTATCCCACTGGTAATTACAGGCCGCACTTTGCCAAAGGGGAGGGAGGGTCTGCAGATAAAGGCACCTTAAGTGAACCCCCCACAAAGAGACAAAAACAGGCCCATTCAAGTCAGTCTGAAGCTGCTTGTTTTCCTCGAGCTACGTGTATATCTTTACTTTTTATGAGCTTGGAAACACGCCCCGGTAACACGAGGACACATCTCAGAGGGAACCAGACTTATCGTAATTATTTGGGGTATTCGCCTTATTATTCTTGTGGTGGAGGTATTTCTGGTGAGTGGTAGCTTTTTCTGTGAGCAGGAATTTCCACTGTTTTTATTACGTTTGTCTCGCCTCTAGGGATGTTCACGATTCATTAAGGGATTCATCAACTGCAAATAATGTTAATAATTGATCATGATGCTGAATATTAGGGGAAAACACGGTGTAATCTGAACGCAAATAAGCGGTTTGATGTTTCATGTTTATTACTGGAGAAAAAAAATCTACTGATATGACACCACGCTGGCCGTTAAAGCAGTACTAAGTAAGTTGTTTACCTTAATAAGTCTTGTATTACCCCCTGTGGGGGTAATACAAGTGTTAACCTCTTAACTCCCGCCTGAACGGATCCAATTTTCTCCAGTTTGGCTTTACCCTAATCTTGGGAAAAAAGCACCAAAACAGCCACAAAAAAGGAGAAGAAAAGAAGGATGTAAATGCAACAAAAAAGTTACAAAAATAAAAAAAAATGTGACAAAAATTCAACCAAAAACTGAAAAAAAATTAAACAAAGATGTGGCAAAAACTCAACCAAAAAGTGACAAAAAAATGTTTAAAAAGTGACAAAAATTCAACAAAAATGTGACAAAAATTCAACCAAAAAGTGAAAAAAATTCAACAAAGATGTGGCAAAAACTCAACCAAAAAGTGACAAAAAAAATGTTTAAAAAGTGACAAAAATTCAACAAAAATGTGACAAAAACTCAACGAAAAAGTGACAAAAAAAATGTTTAAAAAGTGAGAAAAATTCAACAAAAATGTGACAAAAATTCAACCAAAAAGTGAAAAAAATTAAACAAAGATGTGGCAAAAACTCAACCAAAAAGTGACAAAAAAAAATGTTTAAAAAGTGACAAAAATTCAACAAAAATGTGACAAAAATTCAACCAAAAAGTGAAAAAAATTAAACAAAGATGTGGCAAAAACTCAACCAAAAAGTGACAAAAAAAATGTTTAAAAAGTGACAAAAATTCAACAAAAATGTGACAAAAACTCAACCAAAAAGTGACAACATTTTTTTTAAAAAGTGACAAAAATTCAACAAAAATGTGACAAAAATTCAACATTTTTTTTTTTTTTAAACTCAACAAAAATTTGACCGAAAAGAAAAAAAAAAAAACATAAAAAAGGTGACACAAAACAGCAACAACGCAAGGAAAAAGATCAGTTTGTGGGTCTTAGCTTTCAAATGAGGTGTTGATACATACAATGGCCGAAGAGGACAAAATGCATTTGGTTCAGGCGGGTGGTAAGAGGTTAATGGGATGATTGGAGGGTCTTTCATCTCCCCCTGGTGTCTCTGGCCAGAAAACCATGTTTGCAACTTGCCTGCCACCGGACCGGAGTCACCAATACACACTAATAGAATCACGACGAAGAAGCTAACAGGCTAACGGGCAAAGCTAACTGCGGGCTAGCGCCACAAACAGTATTTACAGCCAAGTTTGAGTGAAAAAAAATGCTCTTACCTCAGTGAACAGGTGCTGGACGACCACAGCCAGGGCCTCCGCTCGCCGGTTCCCCTGCAGCAGGAGCCTCTTCAGCCCCGCCATGGCCTGGTTCTGCTTCTCCACCTGCTCCTTGCTCTGTCGGGCCGCGGGCTCCTCCGCCGGGGCCGGGGCCGGGGCGGAGGAGGAGGGGGCCGCCGTCCGGGAGGCATTGGGCTGCAGACGGGACCCTGCTTTGGGGCTGGAGCGCGATGTGGTTTTGGGTTTGCTGAGCGCGGGGGAGTGGGCGGAGCCGCTCGTGTCGGTCTGAGGGACGCGAGAGGCCGCGGCGGCGCTGACCACATCAGGGACCTGGAGGAAGAGAAGAGTTGATATTTGTGCGTTTTTGACCTTGTAGTGACGCAGTGGCTGTATGAGTGGTCAGCATGGCGCCTTTACTTTCCATCACAGTGCTCTCCACAACGCTCCAGGATCAATTGTTTTGTAGGTTTTCTGGTCAGTAATGAAAACCTTCCTAACAATTGATCCTGGAGCGTTGTAGAGACCACCGTGATGGAAAGTAAAGGTGCCAAGATGATCATAATGCTATTTTCTCTCCTCCATAACAAACTGGAGAATCGTTTAGTGAAAATAAAATATTCCACATAGAGCTGACTTTATTACAGACGACACTCCCTAAATCAGAGTCTGTGCTGGATTTAACCAGAGCTAAATGTTGTGGAGTCTGCAGTGTTTACAAGATACAAGCTAGTGTTGCTAATGTCGCTAACTAGCCGCTAAACCAGGCTAACAGTTCTGGCAATTCTTGCGCCGTTTTATGCCCAGGGGCTTATTCATGTGAAAAACTAACCCAGCGACTAAAAAGTCCTCAGACGTCCATCCTGAGCGAAAATGAGCTGCAGCAAAAAAAAGAGTTTTAGTTTTACTTTCTATATTTTTGTCCTGATGCGTTTGAGTTAAAGGCAAAGCCGCGTCCTTCAGTCAGACCTTCAGTTTGCCTATCGGGCTGGTCGAGGGGTGGAGGATGCCACGGCCCTCTTGAACTTTGTCCTCAAACACGTGGAAAACACAAAGGCGCATGCACGGCTCCTATTCTTAGACTTTTCTTCAGCTTTTAATACCATCCAACCACACATCTTCATTGATAAGCTTGTCAAAGACTTTAATTTGAATTTTAATATGGTGGGTTGGATTTTAGATTTTTTAACTGGGCGATCGCAAAGAGTGAAGGTAAATGGTTGTTTATCTGATGTCTTGTATTCCCCCACTGGATCACCACAGGGTTGTGTTCTGTCCCCACTTCTGTATATTTTGTACACAAATGACTGTCGCAGCCGCATAAGAATCGCCACATACTTAAATTTGCAGATGACTCTGTCATAATTAGTCTTCTGCACGGTGATGGAAAGGAGCATGGTCCTGTTGTTGAGGACATGATACGGTGATGACTCATTCTTGCAACTAAGGCTGTATCCGAATGTCCACACTATCCCCTAACCCCTCATTCACTACATAGGCCCGCACTATATAGTCACTATATAGTCACTGATTCTGTTGGCGATTCGGACACAAGCCACTACTTTCTCCGCGCTGCGTGACGTCACGTGCTGCGGCTGCAGATATGTTTTTATTATTTATTTTATCTGAATTTATTTATTGCTACAAACGTTTATATTATGAAACAGAACGACTGTTTTGGCACTTTTACAGGCGTTACTATCTTCACAAAAAAAGGAAAAAAAAATAGTCACCCCAGCGTGAGCTCAGAGACGCCGAAAGTCGGTCAGAGCCCGGTGTCCGAACACCAGCAGATTGAGTGACTACATCTGCTAAAAGTCGCTAAACTCCGGGAATAAAGTATTTCTGCGATAAAGCCCAAACTCAGAGACAGTGGAATATTTATGGATTAATACGAGTCAGATACGCTTTTACTTCACATGGATTTTACGTGAATGGCTTGGATTATTCGAGAGGAAGCTGTCGGTCATTTAACAGCTCCAGCTAAAGGTTAGCAGCTAACGTTAGCATCTTTTCACCGTAACCGGTTTATTTTGGTCGTTTATTCATGAGAAATACAAACACACGACTGAAACAGCTGATTTACTTCAGTCGTGTTTAGTTCAAAGACCTGTCGCTGTCAGGCTCTTCTCCGACTCTCGCAATGCATTGTGGTCTATATTGACCTGTTTAGTGACCATCGATGCTCACTACTTTTCGAGATGCATTGTGGGAAATTTCGAGTGCACTACTTTTTTCTCTCTGGACATTCGGACACCCCTACAAAATGGCGTGACCACTATATAGTCACTATATAGGGAATAGTGTGGACATTCGGATACAGCCTAAATGTTGCTAAGACTAAAGAAATGTCTATTGATTTTCGGAGGAAGGTCACATCACCTCAAGCCACTGCGATCAAGGGTCAAAATGTGGAGCTTGTGGGAAAATACAAATATTTGGGGACGCTGATTGACAACAGGCTCAACTTTAATGAAAACACAGAGAAGCTGTGTAAGAAAGGGCAGCAGCACCTGTTCTGCCTCCGGAAACTCTTACTTTCATGTGGACAGGACCATAATGAGACGTTTTATAAATCTTGTGTCGAGTCAGTGCTAACATTTTCTATTATGTGTTGGTTTGGTTTCAGCAAAATTGTAAATCTGAGTGCTAAGATTCTGGGAGCTCCTCAGACTCCACTTTCGGACCTGTATTCTGGACAGGTGACGCGGAAGGCTCTGAGTATTCTGGCTAATGATGCTCATCCTCTTCATTGTGAATTCTGTTACTTGCCTTCTGGTTCGAGGCTTAGGGCTCCATTGGTGGGGAAAAACAGATACAAATATTCCTTCATACCTGTAGCCATCTCCACTCTAAACGCTGAGTATAAAAGGAGTTTACAGGCACCAAATTCAGTGTGAGGGGAAAAAAAGTTGTTGTATTCTCTTGTTCTGTTGTAAAGGTTTTGCACTTCGGCATCTTGTATCTATTTTATGTATCTTGTGCTGCAAAACTAATTGCCTTATCGGGGACATGAAATAAAGTGAAGTGAAAGTGAAGACCTACCGTTTCAGTGGCCGTCTGCTGCTGCTGCGTCCCGCCGCCTCCTGGTGCTGTGGCTCTGCTCTGCACCTCCCTCTTGTTCTTGTCGACTGCAACGAAACGACGGCCGGTTACTCTACGTTTGTTGGGTCCAGCGCTTAACATCGCGACCGCACATTCTCCCCCGACGCCGGACCACAGGAGGAATCACCCAAAAAACATCTACAAACGGACATGAAAACAGAGCCACACGCCTCCGGGTTTGTAAAGTGAGGAGGCGCCCGGCCCGGCCGACGGAAGAGGAGCTGGAGAGGTGCATTGTGGGAGTCCATTACCAGGGCCATTAAGCCCACAGTGTTCTCCCGGACTCATCGGGTTTTCGACTGCGTGCGTTATTGTTTCCTGGACGTCTTACGGCTCCTCTGAGACGCCACCGGCTAGAAATAGAGCGGAATATTCCAGACGTGTCCTGAAAACAGTGGCCTCGCTAAGTTCTCAGACCGCTCTTAATTACAAATAAGAGCTCCTCCAGAGATCGACCAATTGTTATTGCAAATGTCCACAAAGCAAGAAGCGAGGGCTGCTCGATTATTGAATATATCACGATTATTCAAACGATTATTTGCTACCTTTAAAAAAAAAGTCTTTATTCTATTTATTTATTTATTTATAAAAAAAAACGGCTGAATATTTTCTGTTTTCTGAACAGTCATAAAAGTACAAATGATTTCAAGTTTGCCTCGATTAAGGAGAGGTCTCTGTTTCACACCTGCCCCCTGCTGGCCAGCCCTCGCACCTGCACAAGCAAATTGAGCAGCGCGTCCTGATGACATCATCACACAGCGCCGTTTGTTTTTATGTCAGGCAAAAGCATGAGCCACGGCACGGGAATTTTTTTTTAGATTATGCTAATTTTTCAATCGTTTAGTCTAATAATCGAAATTGTAATCGAATTTTGATTAATTGCACAGCCCTACAAGAGGCCATCGATGTGTATCACAAAATCCCCAAAGCTGTCGTTCCAGCTCACACTTTTTGTGCTAGGACAGTCTTAAAGCTCAGTTTAACCATGATTTTACTAATAAAGCTCAATTTTACCTCGTTTAGATCCAAATCTAGTCACGTTTAAAGCCTCGTTTTGACACAATTTGATGGAAAAAAAAAATATGTGATGACATGTCATAGTAAAATATATTGCATAAACAATAGTGGGCCACATTCATGACACATTCATGACACACACATTAGTTCTAAAGATTTTTGGATTTGGATTCACAAAATTGGCGTGTGTTTTTTTGGAAGAGCAAACCCTGACACACAAAATATTTGTGTTTTCATAAAAGTCCAAACAAACACAAAAATTCAAATTCCTTTGACACATTTCTACAAATGATTCTATTTATGACGATCTATTTTATGATTATATATATAATTTGCAAATGATGTAGTGGGAAATATAGGGCCTCCACTAACACTAATTGCTTGCTTGTGGAAGAAGCATTAAAAGTGTATTTTCTAAAAGGTTTTACCACATAAAGCTAAAGTGGTGCCACATGGAGAACGTGTTAATGGAGTAAATTTAAAGTGAACATTTGTAAGAGGCTAATTCTTCTTTCATATAATTGTCCTGAGAGACAGATACTTATGAAATGTACAATGTAAGAAACACTGCATGTACCCTAACTTTAAAGATGTACTTTTTCAGTCTGAGTTTACCAGAAAAAAATCTGCTATTATTAATATTAAATAGTTGGCAACTATTTCAACTATCAATTATTTTTCGATTAATCGAACAATCGAACATAAAAAAAAATGATATTTTTAAAAAGTACAATATGATAATCAAAGCGATACAGTAATTATAAAAACACGGTCTCTTTGCCTCACAATAGTATGTATTGCCCAAACAAGGATTCTACAATTTTACAATCGTGCAACATAAAACATGTTGATGCAAATGCAGGCGGAAAAGAGCATTTACCATTTGTTCCTGTACAAGTGGAGGAGACTTTGTGTTCTTGAGGTTCTGTAGAACCGTAGAAACTTGTGGATTAGAGACTTTTCTTTTATAAACTCATGCGGACCCTGGACTATATTAACATGTGCTTAATTCCACTCAAAAGCACATGTCATAGAAAAGGCCCAGGCATCTTAACTGCAGCAAGTTCATTTAACGACAATATTTGCCATTACAACTTAATTATCGGCTAAACATTGCTTTTATTGGTCTTTAACTTTTACAACTAATGCTAAAGACCGACTCAGACTAGGGCTGTTCAATTAATCGAAATTCGATTACGATTTCGATTACAACAGTAAACAATTACAAAATTAAAGCCGCAAGCGGCATCGAACGGCCCTCGCGGGCCGTACCTCCTTTAGCGCCTCTATATAACCGTACCTAAGGCGCCAGCGTGAACGAACTGCATTTTATTGTCCTGATGTGCCATTAATCTTTGTGCGTAAACATCTCAGCTACATTTTTAGCCTCTCCATGTGAACAATGGCTCCAGCCTGCAGAGGGCGCTAGCGCGCCCGTAATCTTTTTAATTTCACAAGTAGCATCAGACGGCCCTGATGGGCCGTACTTCCATGACCACTGTCCACAAGCTCCTGACAGGGGGCGCTAACGCGCTGTAATGTTGCATAATGTGACATTTATGTGTCAGCCCCATTACAATAACATGGGGGGCCCCGGGCTTTACCATGGCAACACCGTACAAAATACGATATGGGTCTCATTGGCTTTTTGGATCGGGATGCCATCAACTATTTTTGTGCCGAATTTCATCCATTTCCGACAAACTAATTTTTTTCCCATAATGCATTTTTTCTTCTGCACCTGGAGGGGGCGCTATCGCGCCCAATTTCACTTTTTCACATTTGTTGTGTCCAGGGGTGAAAGGTCAATAAAATGTATATTTCCGATTTTTAATCGGAGTTTGTTTGTGCGAATGGGAGCGATTTTTAGTTTTTGATGAATCGCAAAATACTTCGGAAAGATTGCGGCTTCGCCGCAAACAAACCGTAAAACTTAGCCAAAAAATTTGGATAACTTTTGATGCCCCACATCTCGAGATGAGCTGGAGCGATTTTGAGCTCATCTGGTGAAACGCCCTAGGAGGAGTTCGTTAAAATGCGATGTCAGCGAAAACGCTGACTCAGCATTCTCCGGGCTTCCTGTCAAAATGGCAGACTTCCGGTTTGTCAGGGGGCGTGGCCACAATAATATTTTTTTTTTGTCGTCACATGACGAATATCTGTACCGAATCTCGTCGCTCTGCGACAAAGTTTACTTCGGCCCCTCCCCCATTGGCGTAATGTATTTTCACTTTTGTAGGTGGCGCTGTCGCGCCATTTTTTTTTTCCCCAATATGAAACACACATTTTTATTAATTTTTCACCGAACCTGAATTTTGGGCAAAGTTTGGTGAGTTTTCGACAATGTTCAGGGGGTCAAATTCCTGCTCAAAGAGCAGAAGAAGAAAGAAAGAAAGAAAGAAAGAAGAAGAAAGAAAGAAAGAATAATAATATTTTCGACAAAAACAATATCGTCGCTTTCGCGACGATATCATATTATACATTTTTGGAAAGCTTTCAACGATCCGCACGCACCCGTGGGGTTCCTGGGTGGATGACGAGCGCTTCGCGCTCGTCATCCACTATATACCCCCATTCACACTATATACCCCCATTCATTTTAATGCAATAATAAGTATAAAGGGCCCACACCTCCGGTGTGGGCTTCACTGTTTTACATGGTGAGTTTACGGTTGACATGGGGACAGCGCTTCGCGCTGTTTTTGTGCGCTCCGCGCACTTAGGTTCAGTGCGCTACGCGCACTGCGCTGTGATTGCGATTACAATAGGCCCTTGCGACGGCAGGCCGCTCGGGCCTAATTAGCATAATCGCAAAAAAACGATTATACATTTTTTATTCACTTTTTTATTTTTACTTGTATTTTATTTTTTTTCATTTTTTTTTTTTTTCAATTTTTTTTTTCTAATTTTCAATTTTAGGATTTTTTCTAATTTTTTTGATGGATTTTTGTCACTTTTCTGCTGGATTTTTTTCAATTTTTCTGCTGGATTTTTTTCAATTTTTCTGCTGGATTTTTGTCACTTTTTTGATGGATTTTTGTAATTTTTTGCTGGAATTTTGTCACTTTTTTGCTGATTTTTTGTCACTTTTTTTTTATGGATTTTTGTAATTTTTTTGCTGGATTTTTGTCACTTTTTTGCTGGATTTTTTTCAATTTTTCTGCTGATTTTTTGTCACTTTTTTGCTGAATTTTTGTCACTTTTTTGCTGAATTTTTGTCACTTTTTTGCTGGATTTTTGTCACTTTTTTGATGGATTTTTGTCACTTTTTTGATGGATTTTTGACTTTTTTCTGCTGGATTTTTGTCACTTTTTTGATGGATTTTTTTAAAGGCAACAAATAATCGTTTGAATAATCGTGATTTCAATTATGACAAAAATAATCGTGATTATTATTTTTTCAATAATCGAGCAGCCCTAACTCAGACGCCTTTTTCCATTGTGTGATTCTCACTGAAGACGGACAAACTACGACACACGGGAATATGTAGGAAACAAAAGAGAGATATGACTCATATAAAACATATTTCAAATTCTTCAAAATGGCCGCCCTTTATTCTTGGCCTTTTCAACGGTTTAACAGTGAAGTGAAAACCATTTCTGTGACGACATCATGAAGCTCAAAGAGAAAATGTCAAAAGTGCACAGCAGTAATACAAGCAAAAGGCGGCAATTTTGAAGAATCTGTATCTATCAGCAAAATATCGATAGTTTAATTTGAAAAAACTCAGCTTTGTGGTGAAATAAATCTACGAGAGCTGTGGTTTCTGAACCCACGCAGTGATGTAACGCGTGAATTTGGCACAAAGCTGCAATCAGAGCGTCCCCATCCACAAAGGAGAGGATTTAGACTCGATACAGAGAAACACACACATAACAGTTCAGCGGATTTTCATTCACCGTCCGCAGAAATAAGAGGAAGATTTAGGAAATGCCTTCGATCATTGGAGGAACGAGAGCCATGGTAAACAGTTTTTACAGGGATATATTAAAAAAAAGCATGTAATATTATGTGTTTGGGATATCAGGAGAAGTCTGTGTTATAATTAAAAGAAGAAAAGTCCTGGTTTATATTGGAAATACAGTCCAAAAGCAGAAGTCTGTGTGCAGTTCAATTGAAACGCTGCCCCCTGCTGGACACTCACAGGTAAAGTTCATCCATCGACTGAAAGGGATGGAATTAGGGCTGCTCGATTATTGAAAAAATAATAATCACGATTCTTTTTGCCATAATTGAAATCACGATTATTATCAACGATTATTTGTTGCCTTTAAAAAAAATCCAGCAAAAAAGTGACAAAAATCCAGCAAAAAAAATTACAAAAATCCAGCAAAAAAATGACTAAAATCCAGCAAAAAAAGTGACAAAAATCCAGCAAAAAAAGTGACAAAAATCCAGCAAAAAAATTAGAAAAATCCAGCAAAAAAAGACAAAAATCCAGCAAAAAAGTGACAAAAATCCAGCAAAAAAAGACAAAAATCCATCAAAAAAAAGACAAAAATCCATCAAAAAAAAGACTAAAATCCAGCAAAAAAGTGACAAAAATCCAGCAAAAAAAGACAAAAATCCATCAAAAAAAGACAAAAATCCATCAAAAAAAATGACAAAAATCCATCAAAAAAATGACAAAAATCCTGCAAAAAAGTGACCAAAATCCAGCAAAAAAAGACAAAAATCCAGCAAAAAAGTGACAAAAATCCAGCAAAAATTTTTACTAAAATCCAGCAAAAAAAAGACAAAAATCCAGCAAAAAAAGACAAAAATCCAGCAAAAAAAGACAAAAATCTATCAAAAAAAAGACAAAAATCCATCAAAAAAATGACAAAAATCCAGCAAAAAAGTGACAAAAATCCAGCAAAAAAAGACAAAAATCCATCAAAAAAGTGACAAAAATCCAGCAAAAAAGTGACAAAAATCCATCAAAAAAAGACAAAAATCCATCAAAAAAAATGACAAAAATCCATCAAAAAAGTGACAAAAATCCAGCAAAAAAGTGACAAAAATCCAGCAAATTTTTTTACAAAAATCCATCAAAAAAAATAAAAAAAAATCCAGCAAAAAAAGACAAAAATCCAGCAAAAAAGTGACAAAAATCCAGCAGAAAAAAGACAAAAATCCAGCTAAAAAGTGACAAAAATCCATCAAAAACGTGACAAAAATCCAGCAAAAAAATTACAAAAATCCATCAAAAAAAGTGACAAAAATCCAAAAATTAAAAATTTGAAAAAAAAAGTGAAAAAAAAATAAATAAATTATAATCGATTTTTTGCGATTATGCTAATTGTGTAATCGTTTACTGTTGTAATCGAAATCGTAATCGAATTTCGATTAATTGCACAGCCCTAGATGGAATCATAGTAAGTGAAATCAAACGGACTGTATTTAGTGTTTTGAGCTGGTATGAGGTGCGATGCTCGTCGATGTTGTGGTGTCGGTTTGTACCTGAAGGCCACGGAGTCACGGAAAGCTGCCGAGCCCAAACTGAGAGAAAAACAGTCAGAAACGTCATCATCTGAGCACAACACGACAGGAGCTTTGGTGCACGATAAGACGGAACAGATCAGATGCTAAAAACTCAATAGGATGAAATGTCAGCAGCTCATGTAGCTTCTGTAATATGATTTAGTTTGATGGATCATTTCTGTGGTAACTTTTAATCATAGTTTTATAATTCAGTGGAGAACCTGTTGCTTCCAGCCCTTTCTAGTTCACTCTCCAAAACGTTCTCTTTGTTTTCCCTCTGGAAGTTTCAAACAAGAAGAACATTATCTATAGACACCTCATGTTGCAGATATATACATTAATAATATTAGTTCATTTGTCTATGTTTTATGGCAGGGAGAGGCATGTTTGCTGGGCTGAGGGACGATTTTCTTCAAAGACCAAGGGCCGGACCTTTTAGCTCAAAAGTAAAGCACCATTTTCTGGTATCGGGAAAAAAAGTTTAGCTTCTACTGATCTAAAGCAAGAAAAAACAGGCTTTGATGCCTTTAGTCCAGGGGCAACATTAAAGGAAGTGACTTTGTTGTTTCAGCTCAAATCAGTTGGCTTGTTGCATAATGTGGCTATGCTAGTTCCTCTGAACTGAAGGTGTGGGCGCTAGTACTTCCTGTTCATATTAATTTCCATGAAGATTAGCTTAGACCCGTTCGAATCATCGTATTTCCTAAAGATTCTGTGGTGGACAGTGAGTTCCCGGTAGACGATCACTTGTGGAGGACACATCTATGTTTATAAGGATCAGTGAGTTTGTCTTTAAGCAAAAAGCTAATATTTCATGCATTATACAATTTGAAATAATGCCTTTTATAGCATATTAGCCTTTAGCTTCAAGGCAAACCATCAATCCTTTATGATCACAGGTGTCTCCGATCTGAACAGTAAATGATCATCTACCGGGAACTCACTGCCCACCACGTGATCTTTAGAAAATGTGATTGTTATTCCAGGAAAGGAACACAGACAGGAAGTACAGGCGCTCACAACTTCAGGTCAGAGGAACTAGCATAGCCACACCGTGCAACAAGCCAATTGATTTGCTTTTGGTTAGTGCTAGATCGTCTGCTCCGGAGGGACAGTCTGCTGTGAAAACGTGAGATATCATGACACAAATTAAGGTTAGGGCCAGGGAAATGGTTAACCTCTTAACTCCCGCCTGAACCGAGAGGATGTTTTTCCTCACGTCATCAGATTTTTTTCCCAACATTTTTTGTTGGGTGTTCAACTCATTTTTGTCATTTTTTTGTCACATTTTGTCACATTTTTGTCATTTTTTTGTCAATTTTTTCGTCACATTTTTGTCACATTTTTATCACATTTTTGTCATTTTTTTTGTCATTTTTTTAATCAATTTTTGACCTTTTTTGTCACATTTTTGACATTTTTTCATCAATTTTTTTGTCATTTTTTTGTCATTTATTTATCAATTTTTTGTGACATTTTTGTGACATTTTTGTGACATTTTTGCCACTTTTTCATCAATTTTTCGTCACTTTTTTGCCACATTTCCATCATTGTTTTCGTCTCAGTTTTGTTGCTATTTTCACAGCTTTTTTCCAGAAGCTTTTGGACTGGGGCAAAGCCGAACTGGAGAAACTGTGCTCGGTTCAGGTGGGAGTTAAGGGGTTAACTTTAAGGACTAGGATTAGGATTATTTGTATTTTTAGACAAACCAACTCATAGATACAAAATCACAGCAGACTGTCCCTCCGGAGCATACGATCTAGCACTAACGTTTGCTTTTCCCATTTTTTTTTATTTTTTCAATTTCTTGCCCGATGTTTTCACCCAATCTTTTTTTCTTTTCTTATTTTCTCCCAATTTTTTTCTTCTTTCCACAATTGTTAAGAATAATTTTTATTCTTCTTAATAATTTTCCCAAATTTATTCCAATTTTGACACGATTTTCCCTTATTTTTAGCCACATTTCCCCCCCAAGTTTCACACATTTCCTGTCACTGGAGGTGAACCCGACATTGTAAGTGTGCAGCTCTTCCACACATTATTGTTCTGTTTTTTTCTGGTTCTAGAAAACACATATTTTAGTATAGATATCGGATAAAGCATCGTACCCACCCTTTGACTGTCTATTATTTTTATGAGTATTCAAACAGGCATTTGACCTCCGATTTGTGTAATAATATCATCTTCAGAATCATTGAAAAAATCCTGAGGGCCAGAGCTTCTGTGCTGGAGGGCGGGATTTGGACGTTGCCTGCCCCTGTTTTATGGGTATTACAGATGTTTCCAAAGAGATAATAAACAGTTTGTCAGTGAGTTATATTTAGCGTCCCGTCTTATGCGTGTACCAAGCTTCTGAAGTCACAAAGGGATTTCTGGGAATAAGGAAAAGCGAGGTGGACAGTGGGGTAAAGGCCAGGTGCGAGTCTTCCCTTCCCTCGAACTCCGTAACCCCCGAGATTAGGCCCAGTTTGGCCGAGTTAATCCCCGAAAAACCACCGCAGCAGACGGACATTTGTTCCAGGTGTGGGTTTAATGAGCTCACCTGTTGGCGTGGACCGGCTCTAAACGCAGACAGAGCTAACGGAGGCTATAACGGAGGCTAACGGAGGCTAACGGAGGCTAACGGAGGCTAACGGAGACAGATTAGCGCTGGATTGGCTTGTTGCACGGTATGGCTATGCTAGTTCCTCTGACCTGAAGTTGTGAGCGCCAGTACTTCCTGTCTGTATTCCTTTCCTGGAATAACAATCACATTTTCTAAAGATCACGTGGTGGGCAGTGAGCTCCCGGTAGATGATCATTTACTGTTCAGATCGGAGACACCTGTGATCATAAAGGATTGATGGTTTGCCTTGAAGCTAAAAGCTAATATGCTATAAAAGGCATTATTTCAAATTGTATAATGCGTGAAATATTGGCTTTTTGCTTAAAGACAAACTCACTGATCCTTATAAACATAGATGTGTCCTCCACAAGTGATCGTCTACCAGGAACTCACTGTCCACCACAGAATCTTTAGGAAATACGATGATTCGAACGGGTCTAAGCTAATCTTCATGGAAATTAATATGAACAGGAAGTACCAGCCCCCACAACTTCAGTTCAGAGGAACTAGCGTAGCCACATTATGCATCAAGCCAATTACTCAGCAGCAGAACGTGTGGGGACGAAAAGTGTGTCAGTTCAATTCACCAAACAAAACATGACAGCGTGTTCCCTGTGGATTACGAAACAGCCTGCCTCGCATCTCTCACACTGACAAAAAACCTGCCCAAACTGCACGACTGTGGGAAACGTGAAGAGTTTGTCATGTTTTGGCGACTCTCTCCCATCGCCCTCTCTTAAGAGTGTCGAGGTGTGACCCTTGACCCCCACATCAAATTTCAAAAACAAAGCAAAAACTGTATCTAACACAGACAAAATCAACATACAACATTTGAAACCGATTCGGTCGAGAACAGTCTTTGGACAAATGTCTGTCTCCCACTTAAGTGTCAGAGAATATTCCACTTTTCCTTTATTCAAAACTCAACTCGAAGTGTTCCTTAAAGCAGGGGTTCACAAACTTTTTTGGCTGGGACCCCAAAATTGGCGCATAAATAACTCGGGACCCACATTGTATAAAGGTGTTGCCTCTTATGCTACTTTAGAGAAGAAAAACATTTTATACTCAAGTTAATATGATGATGATGAATTGGATTTATACAGCCGTTTCTAGACACTCAAAGACGCTTTACATTGCATTACTATTGTAGCCACAGCTGCCCCGGAGCAGACTGACGGAAGCGAGGCAACCAGTCTGTGCCATCGGCTTCTCCAACCGCCACCAACCACTCACTCACTCACAACATTCTAAACAGTATATTTTTAAGAATTTAATGGATTTCACCAATTATAGGCTGGTTTACACTGAAAAAAAATACTAAAAACAATAGCGTTTTTCTTTTTGTTTCATCTTGAAATTATTTGGGGACCCCCGCCCAAGGCTTACGACCCCCACTTTGGGAGCCACTGCCTTAAAGGAATAGGCCACCGTTTAGGCCACAGGAGCAATATCTAGGTGTAGAAAGATAGAAACAGTTACAGTTGTTTATAGCGTGTCTAAAGTGCAATGCGTTCTAATGGAAAACTAGCTTGTCTGGCAAATTATGGGATAACACAGGAGATGTTTAGCCTCTTACCCCCCCCCCCCCCTTAACCCCTTAACTCCCACCTGAACCGAGCACATTTTCTCCAGTTTGGCTTTACCCCAGTCCAAAAGCTTCTGGGAAAAAGGTGTGAAAATAGCAACAAAACTGAGACGAAAACAATGATGGAAATGTGAGAAAAAAGTGACGAAAAATTTATGAAAAGTGGCAAAAATGTCACAAGAAATTGACAAAAAAATTGTCGAAAAAATGACATAAAATTGATCTAAAAAAAATGACAAAAATGTGACAAAATGTGACAAAAAATGGACAAAAACATTACAAAAAATTGATTAAAAAATGAAAAATGACAAAAATGTGACAAAAAATGACAAAATAAATGACAAAAATGTGACAAAATGTGACAAAATGTGACAAAAAAATGACCAAAAAAATGACAAAAATTTGACAAAATTTGACAAAATGTGACAAAAAAATTACAAAAAAATTACAAAAATGTGACAAAATTTGACAAAAAATGACAAAAAACGTGAAAAAAAATGGACAAAAAAATGACAAAAAATTGATTAAAAAAAATGAAAAATGACAAAAATGTGACAAAAAATGACAAAAAAAATGACAAAAATGTGACAAAATGTGACAAAAAATGACCAAAAAAAATGACAAAAATGTGACAAAATGTGACAAAAAAATGACAAAAAAGTTACAAAAATGAGTTGAATACCCAACAAAAAAAAATCTGACGTGAGGGAAAAGATCCTTTCGGTTCAGGCGGGAGTTAAGAGGTTAACCGGGCACATTTTCTCCAGTTTTATCCAAATCTAAAAGCTTCTCGACTGGAGCTCACAGCCTATAGGCCCGAGCAATGTCTCATTTGAAAGCTAAGACCTACACAACTGAACGTGACTTTTACACTTGTATTTTCTGGTTTTCGTCGCTGTTTTGACACTTTGTCCAAGAAGCTTTTGGGAAACCGGAGAAAATGTGCTCGGTTCAGGTGGGGGTTAAGAGGTTCATTTGTATACATGAAAAACCTCTCAAATTGCCTCTGGTGCCTCACACTGCTTCGAACTTATGACCCTTGAATCAAAAGACAAATAATCACACCTCGCACTCACACATAGCCCGACAAACTAAAATCCAAAACGCCAAGACGGACTCATGATAATCTGGGAAATCAGATCCACATTTCTTCATATCTAGGTTGTTGCATTGGGTTTTCTGTGCTGTAATGAAGGGCCTTGTTGCCAGCTGTTTACCTTGACCTAATAAAAACGCCGGCACCTGCGCACGGTCGCCATAGAAACAGGAGAGCAGAACATTCCCCCGCAGCAACACGCCGCTGCAGCGACATGCTAAGATCTGCGCAGGCTGCACACGCTCGGCGAGCCAGGGGGATGAAGCTACAAACACCGTCAACCTCATCATCATCATTCACAGTTCAACCTTATATCAGAACACAGCGTTTCCTCAGAGAGCTGATCATTAACAAATAATAAATACAAAATCTTTCGAGCTTATTTCTTGGCTTGTTTATGTGGCCGAAAACCACTGCTCTACGTCCAAAGAAACGAGCCCGATAATGACCGCTCCATTGTGTGAAATTGTGCCATAAATACACTCCGGTCGCCCCGGCAACAGAGCGAGAGTGAGTCATCTCCGAGTCATCTGTGAGTAAGATCTGGAGATTGTTGTAAACGTCCACAAGCGATTCCACAACTCTCGTCAATCAACAAGGAAGCCTGTGCTGTCACCGAAAAAACCTGGTGAGTATCGATGCTTCTTATGCCAGTGACGACTTTTTGTGAATGAAATCACACATTGTACTTCTATCTTAGTGAGGACACTCATAGACATAATGTATTACCCAGACCCCAACCCTAACCCTATTTCCCTACAGGGACAATAAAGTAAACAAACAAAACAACAAAACAAACCTAACCTTAATCCTAATCCTAACCCTAACCTAAACCCAATTCTAACCCTCACCCTAAAACCACATCTTGACTCTCAAACAGTCCTTCAAAGAAGTGAGGATCACCCAAAAGGTCCTCACTTTACAAAAATGTCCTCACTCTGTTGGTTAAAAACTCAAACTGGTCCTCACAATGTCGTAAGCACAAGAACACACACACACACACAAAAATGTCCTCACTCTGTTGGTTAAAAACTTAAACTGGTCCTCACAATGTCGTAAGTACAAGAACACGCAAAAAACACACACACAAAATGTCCTCTCTGTTGGTTAAAAACTCAAACTGGTCCTCACAATGTCGGAAGTGCAAGACCACACACACACACACACACACACACACACACACACACACACACACACACACAAAATGTCCTCACTCTGTTGGTTAAAAACTCAAACGGGTCCTCACAATGTCGGAAGTACAAGAACACACACACACACACACACACACACAAAATGTCCTCACTCTGTTGGTTAAAAACTCAAACTGGTCCTCACAATGTCGTAAGTGCAAGAACACACGCACACACACACAAACACACACACAAAATGTCCTCACTCTGTTGGTTAAAAACTCAAACTGGTCCTCACAATGTCGTAAGTGCAAGAACACACGCACACACACACACACACACACAAAATGCCCTCACTCTGTTGGTTAAAAACTCAAACTGGTCCTCACAATGTCGTAAGTGCAAGAACACACACACACACACACACACAAAATGTTCTCACTCTGTTGGTTAAAAACTCAAACTGGTCCTCACATTGTCGTAAGCACAAGAACACACACACACACACAAAATGTCCTCACTTTACAAAAATGTCCTCACTGTTGGTTAAAAACTCAAACTGGTCCTCACAAAGTCGTAAGTACAAGAACACGCAAAAAACACACAGCTCAGGATAAAACCCAACACCTGATCACAATTTTGTTTGTGTCCAATTGCACAATGACAAATAAAGCACTCACTTATTTAATTATTCCTAGCTTAGCGTGCCACATTATTCGCCGTGTTGCCAGAGCGATGACCTGAACTCCCCATTTTACTCTCATGGGAAAGTGGTGAAATCACAGAACTACTGCACCTGGGAACCTTTTTCCTCTCTCCTACCAGGGCTCAAAATTGGTGTAAACAATCTTGTGGATTTTGTGGAGTTTTTGTCACATTTAGAAATGTGACTAAAACTGAGGGCTGCTAAAAACAACACTGGTCAACACCGACACCACATACTCGTACTCATTCATGAGGTCCCGATACCAGAAACCAGAACCACTTGTCGTGTGTCCGGCGCTCCTACACGTGCAGCTCCACTGAGGAGAGAATACAGCAACAAACTGGAGAATTCTTTAGTGAGAATCCAATATTCCACATAGAGCTGACTTTACTACAGACGACACTCCCTAAATCAGAGTCTGTGCTGGATTTAAAGAGGGGGTATTCTGCTTTTTTCAGTCCCATAGCACCAGTCTATATCACACTACAATGATGACCAAACCTTCTGTTGGTCTGTAACTGCAGTAAATTAGAATAACTGCCTTGTATAAAATGTCTCTCTCAAAATGGCTGTAGTGAATGTCTTGAAATAGGCCTCTGTCTCTTTAAGAACCTCTGAGCCTTTCCGACACGCCCCCTCCACACGCTGTCTGTGGCGTCAGTGGGGAGGGGGTTCTGCTGAGGAGCAGTGGTCGGTTACTCGGCTGGTGACGAAAGCTCGGAGGCGTCTCCAGGAGGTGGGGGCGTTCCTAGGAGGACTCAGGCAAACCTATCCCTAAAATGGCCGCCATCAGAGTTTTTACAGATTACTCAAAAATACGTGAATGTGCCACGGCAACACTTCAGCCATGTTTTTAATGAGGGAATGACAGAATAACATGATGTAAAGCTTGAAAAAGTCGATTTTGCATTAAATGTTGTTGAGTCTGCAGTGTTTACAACATACAGGCTAATGTAGCTAACCAGCTCGTGGCTAACACTGGCGATTCTTACGCCGTTTTATGCCCAGGGGCTTCTTCATCTGAAAAACTAACCCAGCAACTAAAAAGTCCCCAGAAAATCCATAATAAAGAGATACAGCATGTTTATATTGAGCGAACATGAGCTGCAGCAAAACAATGAAAATGCTGAAGCTACTGGATAAGTTACTATAAACACACGAGAAAATCCACAGTGAGCTGAAGTAAAGGTGAGAAGAGACCATTTATCTGCAGTAATAAGCAACATCTCAATGCTGTTGTGAAATAAAAATAGATACATGAATAAAGCACAAGCATTGAGGAGCTTTTGGACATGAGCTGTTCTGTCTATGAGGGACAGAGCAATAAAAATAAAAAAATATATTGAATGAAAAATTTATAAAATCTGTTCAATTCTGATATAACTTCTGCTTACTCATCTACATTTCCTTGAGTAAAGTAGGCGACACTTTTAAGAGAAGAGTGAGGGGGAAAGATGAGGACCTGAGCGACAGTCTAACCTGCTGCTTTGTCACGAATGTAAAAAACAATCATAGGTTTTTCGGATCAAAAGTGCCGCCCTCGTCTCCACAGAGAGACATGTATCTGCGCGACTTCATGCGGTCATGTTCCAAATGTCCGTGTTCCCTCTCGGTTCGTTTCTCTCCGACAGATGTGGAAACGCCGCTCAGCTTGACTCCGTGTTCAGGTCTGACCGAAAACACGCCTCTGTTTTTTACTATTAGACCCTCGGACCACTTCAGTGACGGCACGAACCGCCGGAGGATAATAACCAGGATTTAAAGACTCTTCCAGAAGCCACACGGGACCAAAATAGGAATTTAAGATTACAGCGTTCAGAGAGAGGTTTTTAATATCTGCTGCTGAGGCTGATGCATTACACCAGGGTTCAAAACACAGTCATTTAGCCGTGCATAGTGTTTCATCTCAAACTCGCATTTCCCGGACATTACTCACTCACATATGGGCTACTTATTAAAACTATCGACTCCACTTCTTTTCATTCACAAATACAGACATGTTTGGTATCCAGGGCGAAAGGTAAACATGTTTTTTTATTCCACTCTTGCAACAACATCTCCACTTTAGTAGCTTTATACTTTAGAATCTTGGACGACAAGGGTTTGGAGGGGTTTTTAAATACCTAATTCCTAGCTGGATTTGAATTGCAAAAAGCTTGCACTTTAAAGAGGGGGTATTGTGCATTTTTGTGACATTTTTGTTGAGTTTTTGTCACATTTTTTTGTTGAGTTTTTGTCACATTTTTGTTGAATTTTTGTCACATTTTTGTTGATTTTTTGTCACATTTTTGTTGAATTTTTGTTTAGTTTTTGTCACATTTTTGTTGAATTTTTGTTGAGTTTTTGTCACATTTTTGTTGATTTTTTGTCACATTTTTGTTGAATTTTTGTCACATTTTTGTTGAATTTTTGTTGAGTTTTTGTCACATTTTTGTTGAATTTTTGTTGAGTTTTTGTCACATTTTTGTTGATTTTTTGTTGAGTTTTTGTCACATTTTTGTTTAATTTTTGTCACATTTTTGTTGAATTTTTGTTGAATTTTTGTCACTCTTTGGTTGAGTTTTTGTCTTTGTTTTCTTCTCATTTTTTGTGGCTGTTTTGGTGCTTTTGTCCCAAGAAGCTTTTTGATTAGGGTAAAGCCAAACTGGAGAAAATGTGCTCGGTTCAGGTGGGAGTTAAGAGGTGAAGAACCCCGACCCTTTCCGACACGCCCCCTCCACACGCTGTCTGTGGCATCAGTGGGGAGGGGGTTCTGCTGAGGAGCAGTGGTTGGTTACTCGGCTGGTGACGAAAGCTCGGAGGCGTCTCCAGGAGGTGGGGGCGTTCCTAGGAGGACTCAGGCAAACCTATCCCTAAAATGGCCGCCATCAGAGTTTTTACAGATTACTCAGAAATACGTGAATCTGCCAAGGCAACACTTCAGGCATGTTTTTTAATGTTAAACTAAGCTTCACATCAGAATTATCCATGAATAACTAGACATTCTGGCCCAGGTTTGGATGTTTGTCATATTTCCAATGGCCAAAAATTCCTCCACCAAATCCTCCTTTATCCAGCTTAATCTGTGTAATTCACTTTGGCAGATACGTCCCTGATTCCTTAAGTATTTATTTCAGCCTCAGCATCTCCCTCCCTGTCCGCCTGATCCCGGCTGCACGTGCCTCCTCTGCCTCCTCTGCCTCAGCTCCACAGACCCACTTCTCCATCGCGCTGGAATCTGGGTTAACGTGAGCTTTAGTCATGGCGTGCGCGGGCGTTCGCAGTAAGCGCGGCCGCCGCGCGCACGCCGCCCTCCGGTTCACGCCGGGCTGCCGTCCAACGGGGCGCGCTGTAATCTGACGGGAAGCTAGAACGAACCGCATCCACGAGCCAAACGGAGCAGGAATTAGAGCAGATGCAGAATTCCCCGTTAAAGGCTGTTAAAAGCAGGTGAAGAGGGAATAAAATAAATGCAGAATCTCAATCTGAAACACTTGCTGTAGATTACTCACATTAAATGGAGACGATAGACTTGTCACGATTCAAAACGTATCACGCCTAGGGATGGGTACTGTCCGCTTTTTTCGAAACCAAGTACTTTAACGATACCTGCTTTTCGCTTCTGGTGCCTTAACGGTACTTTTTTCGATACCTATTTTATTTAAATTCAATAAAAATAACGTGTATTAAAAGTATCATTCAGGAAAAAGACCGAAAACAACAGAGGCGACACAGGAGCAGCAGCGTCGCCTGTAACTTCTGTTTTGAGCAGAATTTCCACTAAAGCAGAGATAAAAGAGAGAAAGGACATTATTCCCTCCTGAGCTGCAGAGTCAGATCCACATCAGGACACGGTTTCTTTAAGCGAAACTTTTCTAAAGTCACTGCACTTTGACAAAGCGAAAGCTCCACACGTCAAAGATCCTCACATGGTGTGAGCGCTCACTCTGACACTGATCATTTACCAAAACTGGACCAACAATGTCTAACACAGAGTGAGCGCTCACTTTTCTGTAAACCAGTGTTTTTCAACCTTTTTTGAGCCAAGGCACATTTTTTTCATTGAAAAAATCATGAGGCACACCTCCAGCAGAAAATATTTTAAAATGTAACCCTGTAGCCTATATTCAGTCGTTCACATCAAAGTGTCTTGAATGGGAACAGCGTATAGTCTCACTACCCACAATGCCACAGTCACCGCCACCTGCCGCATCCATGCATCACTATTTCTCTTGTTTCAAAGAAATGAGCGACCTAATATGGAGTATTTATTACATGGTTACTGACACAGACACTCGAAAACGGTACATTATTTGCGAATAATAATGAATTTCTTTTAAAAAAAACAACTAGGTGAAATTGGAAAATTTTCCAAGGCACACCAGACAATATCTCACGGCACACTAGTGTGCCACGGCACAGTGGTTGAAAAACACTGCTGTAAACCATCTCGGATATTCCCGGCTCTGCAGCTGCTGTAAAGTTGTAACAACAGCACGTAAGCTCCGCCCAACAAGCACGTAAGCTCCGCCCAACAGCACGTAAGCCCCGCCTCCTCCTGTCGCTAAAGGTAAAGACGTCTTTCTTGTTGTCACGGCTTGGGTTTTGCTTTTCAATTTGCCTAAAAACTAAGGTTTCTTATTCAGTCCTGGTTTAGTCCTGGTTTAGTTTAGCTCTGGGTTTTACGACCGGAGTAAGTCCTGGTTTAGACCTGGCTCAGTCCTGACGCAGACTGTGGCTCAGTCATCTCTATTACAGAAGTTTAGGTCGTTGTAGCTTCGCCAGTTCTTACTCCAGTTCTCGCGTCTTGTGAAGAGGCCTATAAGTTAGAGCTATATAAAGGTGTAGCTTTTCTTCGCTCCATTTGCGCTGAAGCGGCTCATTATCTGCACATACCCGCATTTTCTAGACTCAATGCGGGTCTGGAGAGAAAAAGAACCGAAAACTGGCACCGAAAGAATTTTATTTTTTCGATACCACCCCCGACCGGAGCTTTTCGGTCGGTTCCTAGTAGGAACCGTTTAACGGTGCCCATCCCTAATCACGATACTGGGGACCAAATACGATACGTGTTACGAAACAATATGTGACCCATCACGAGACACAACTCGGTTTTGGGGCGTTTTGAGCTGGACATAGCTGTGAAATATTTGGAGAAGATGTGGCAAATTGAACTCAGGAACTGGAAATATGTCAAAGAGAGGAATCGGCCTCTAAACTAGGGGTCTAGGGAATAACTAGGGGTCTCCTAGTTATTCCTAAAGTCAACAAAAAGACTCACGGTGAGGCGTATTTCCAATATTACGGCCCTCGCCTCTGGAACCACCTGAGGAGGAGCTCAGGGCTGAGGAGAACGTTCATGTTTTTAAGAGCAGGCTCAAGACCCACCTGTTTAGCTTAGCATTTAGCTGATATCTATTTATTTATTTTAGTCCCATTTATTTATTGATATTTATTGATATTTATTTCTAGTTTCTTACTGGTTTTCACTTTGTTTTTAAACTTTTTATCAATGTTTTTATACTGCTCCTTATATTTTTAGAATCTCCAGTGTTTCCTCTGAAGGAGCCCTCTGCCTCGGGAGCGGTGACCGGCTGTGGCTGTGTGGGTGCCGTCCTGTGGCTGCCCAGGTGGAGGTGTGGCTGTGTGGGTGCCCAGGTGGAGGTGTGGTGTCTCTGCCGCGCCTCCTATGGGGACCCTTGTGTGGGCGCCCGGGTCTGCTGCTCCCGGGGAGGACGGCTCCTCAGATGGGGCTTCCTCACCCTGGTCCTCTGTACCCAGCCTTAGGTACCCCCCCGATATCATACTGGTATTGTTTAACAGTACCCAGCCCTACCAGAGCAGGACCTGGGACCTGAACCGACAACCTTCCGAGTTTCTCTCAAGTGTTCATGCTCCTGGACGTGTTCAAAATGTCTCTGAATCCTCAAATATGTATTAAAAAATGTGCAGATATTTTCCAAAAGCTTTCAGCCCCATTAAGTACAACCGTCTTCTCTTTCTCCGAATTATTTCCCCACATTAAGCTCTCTCGAACACAGCCTGGTCCGTCACTTAAACGACCCCAAAGCAAACATCTCTTTAGCATCGGGCTCTAACGCACTAAAAGCCTCACTCACTTTCTAAGGACGAGCTTTCCTTACATAGAAATTCTCTTTTATCGCAGAATCATGGAGAGCCAGCAGACGCGTCCTTGGTTATTCCCAGCTGGTGCCGGTCACGTGAGGCGCCTGTGGGCCGGGGCATCTCCGCTGTGCAAGCCCCACAACAACCTATTCATCTCCTCTTTACAACTGACGCGCCCGTGCATTCAAATTCAGACGCACATGCAGCACAGACGCAAAGGCCACCCCGGCTAAAGCACGAGGACTGGCAGATCTATTGTGGCCCTAAACAAGCGTGAGGGAATAATCTGTCTGTGGAGATGACGCAGAATAATGTAGTGAAGGAGGAACCACGCGGTGTAACAAACATGGCTGCCAACGACGAGAAGAGAACATTATGCATGATCCGATATGTATGATCTTTGCAGCTCCACAGGGTATTCTGTATTATGGCTATGGACACAGGCTAGGGCTCGTTTGAAAGGTGAGACTCTGAGCTCGCCGTAGGTGAAAACAGTTTAATTCTAGAGAAATCTAAACTAAACAGAGGCTAGTTTTGATCAAACTCATAGATCTTTTATAGAAACAGAGATATTGCGTGTTTTATGAAACACTCTCCTTTTAGATGAACTCCTCTCTCCTCCTCTCTTCTCTCTGGACGGACACTAACGTTTTGTGAAGAGGCAAATGCCTAAATATCTCAGTTTCAAGTCAGTTTTCAAGGACAACATTGTTGACACGTTTTGAAACACCGCATGCGCATTTAAACAGCCTGGTTCTCAGATTGAAGACCTTAAAGGGATGTTTCAGGATTTTTGACATAATAATAATAATAATTAATAGGGCCTCATTTCCTAGTTTATCCAGAGTGTTGCTGATTTCTGGAGATATTTTTTTTTTGTAATTCATGCAGTTCTTATATTTGAAGAGTTTCGTGGCGCTAGGCTAGTGCAAGGCTACCACATTTCTATGGTATCAGCTAGCCTGCATTAAAAACAGTGTGACCCGCTCCACAGAGCACCTGAGGCAAATCACTTATAACACCAGACTAACCATATAAATGTCTGTGTCTGACCTTGCATCACATGAATGATCGCATTTTGAGGGACTATTTTCTAGCAGATCACTCCGCCGCCGCGTAGCTTATACAACCACGAAGCTGATGCTGCTCAAATATATAAGGTATTTTAAATGCAAAATGGTTAAAATTACTCTATGGACACAGACATTTATATGGTTAGTCTGGTGTTATAAGTGATTTGCCTCAGGTGCTCTGTGGAGCGGGTCACACTGTTTTTAATGCAGGCTAGCTGATACCATAGAAATGCACTAGCCTTGCATTAGCCTAGCGCCACGACACTCTTCAAACACAAGAACTGCATGAATTACAACACTCTGGATAACGAGGAAATGAGGCCCTATGTCAAAAATCCTAAAATATCCCTTTAACAGGATGTTTCTCAGCCGTCCTTGGACCGATTTTAACCATTTAAAAACTCAGACAAATGTTTAAAAAGCAAAAGATCATGATTTTTCCGATTTTGTTTATTTCTAGTCTTGCTTTGGGTCTCGGTTGTAAAATGTTTGAACTTGTCTTTTTTTGTGGCGACGCTTATGCCAGCTGAGGATGCCCCAGGAAGACAAAGTGCCATGAGATCTCATACAAAAATATGCATAAATTGGGAATATCTGTTAAAAATACTTGTGATGTCAGAGAAAACGCGTGACAGCAGGCTGACTTTTTAAAGCGATGACTGTTTCCGAGTCATCTTTCATTCAGTCACATGTAGAGCAGTGTGAAGACTTTTTCCACACAACGCAACAACTCAATAAACACACTGCTTGACCAAAAAAATATATATATATATAAGACGTGTCCACCTGGATGCAACCTCTGGGTTTGAAGACGTGTTTCTGGGATCAGGGGTGGTTTCTTCTAATTCCCGATTTCCATGATTGACGAGCGTATTCACCCCACTGAGAATCTGTGGGAGGTGCTGGAGAAGGCTTTGCGCGGTGGTCTCACTCTCCCGGTCATCAATACAAGATCTCGGGGAAAAATGAACGCAACACTAGGTCCAACTAAATATTAAAGAGTGTGACCTTTTTATTGGAGAAACTACTCCTTTTTTAAAGTCAGGCAGTGCGTTTTACCGACGAAGTTCCACAGCCTTAGATCAAAATCAAATCAAGGCTAAACCAGGTATGAAGATGTTTACCACATCTAGACAAAATAATCACCAAACTTAAATGCATTACTCTCAAATAGGGATGGGACGATAAACAATCATATCGTTAATCGCGATAGAAAATGCGGCAAGTAATTGATCGCCACATTTTTGGATTATCGGGATTACCGTGCTAGAAGATAATCGCTAAACCAGTGCCGGTACGTCTCCATGTGACTAAGGTCAACAGTATTTAAGATCCATTCTTTGATTACCCACTGAGAAAAAAAGCATTTTCTGTGGAGTCCCCCAGGGATCAATCTTGGGACCCCTCTTATTCAACGTGTACATGCTTCCATTGGGTCAGCTAATAAACAGCAACGATGTGTCGTACCACAGCTACGCAGATGACCCTCAGATCTATAAGTCACTGACGGCTGGTGAACATGGGCCTGTAGATTCACTCTGTCACTGCATCGAACTGATCAGTTTGTGGAGGCAAAACAACTTTCTCCAACTAAACTCAGACAAAACTGAGATCATTGTTTTTAAGTGTTATCAGTCACCTTGAGTCTCTCAGACCTGAACTTAAACAGCCACAACAAAGCAATAACATCAGCAGCTTTTTACCATCTGGAGAGCTTTGCTAAGATCAGAGGAATAGTGTCAGAACCAGACTTAGAGAACATGAGCTGCATGTTTTGTATTAATGATAACAGTATAGTCCAGGGGTCGGCAAGTTTGCATCACGGACGGCCGAATGTCATCATTGCCAAAACACCGAGGGCCGAACCTCACCATTGTATCCTAAAGTAAAGAACCATTTTCTGCAAATGCCAATGTTTTACATCAGTGGTTCTAAAGTGGTCCGGCTCCGAGACCCGTCATTACCTTAATGACAAGCTGAGACCCAAATACAACTGTAGTTTATATCGTATAAAACATTGTATTTACCACACAGTGTTATTGAACATGCAGCAGATTTGATTTTAAGACTGAAATTATGATCAAAACAACCCAATAATATTAATTTTAACAGACTCCTGTGTGTTTCCGTGTAGATTCAGATGGAAAATATTGAAAAAAAAGCCCTGACCCACCATTTTTTACATTATATATATTATATTTACATTATATATGACCACGTGGGATGTTTTGCAAGGACATTTCAAAAATATTGACACTATTTCTCGCAGTGCTTTAACAGTCTATTGATCCCTTATTTGTATAATAATATTTCTCAAAATCATATTGAGGGCCAGAGGTTTTGTGCTGGAGGGCCGGATTTGGCCCTCTGACATTGCCTAACCCTGGTATGGTCCAAAATGTTACACAGTGCGCCTTTAAATACTTTCTGTCTCACTCAACATGACATTTACAGCAGACAATGAAGAGGATTTTTTAATATTTCCCAATACCCATCATTTCTGCAGCTTCAGTGTTTTTTTTAACCCACAGGCAAATATCGCGATAATATCGTTAATCACAATTATTTACTATCGTCCAATCCCTAATCTCAAAACAAAATGAATGAACTCTACAATTGCAGAAGACCCTGAGTCATTACATTTACTGTATTACTTTTCTTAACCACACCCGGCCACGAGCAAAGGGATGAGGCTCCGTCTAAGCACTAGAACTGGGTAATGTGATCACAAAAGACACAGGTTAAGGTCCGACAAAACAGGGAAACTCTGGTCAAAACTGGGGTCAAAGGTGAGGTTTATGGACCTGCTGTTCGGACATGAGCGGACAGACGCACGGATGAAGACGTCGCACGGATGAAAAGGCGGACGGATGAAGACGGGAGATGGTGAACGGGGAGGGAGTTTTCTGAGCGGAGGAGTCCCCAAACCTGCGTGAAAAACCACGGTGTTCTTCCTGCAGCCCGGCAGCAGCTGCAGGTTCCGGAAAAGCCCCTTCGCCGTGAGCTTCACGTGGAAGTTGGACAGCGAGAGTCTCGGGGACCAAAGCATCGCGGCGTCGATTCAGCGGGAAAAGCGAAGAGAGTTGTTTGACAGATTTTAGGATTCAGGCGAAGCTGAAGGGTGACCGCCTTTGCTCCTTGAACCCCAAAAAGAGTTTGTTTTGAAATAGAAAGTCAAGTATAAAAGTTAAACAACACTAAAATCTTTAAAAATAACCGGTTTGTCGCCATATATGGGTCAAGATGAGTCCACGATGAACACGTCAAGAGAAAAAGACGGGAAAAATTGACAAATCTAAAGCCTTTTACAGGTAATTCCAAAAAAAAAGGAGCGATGTGGGAGGTTTAAAAAGGAACAAAACGACAGCGTACGTTCCCCACGTGCGCGGCAAGAACTTGACGAATCTCAATTTGCGGTGAACAAGGTCAAACCAAAAGGAGAGCGGCGATTCCTTCCCTGCTGACGGAAACGACGTGTCCGGAAAACCCCGAAAGACGTGCGGGGCAGGTTTTCTTCAAACAGAAATAGCGGCAAAAGGGAAATTAAGAAAACAAATCGATGTTGCTGTCGGGTAGGTGTTTAAAATCCATCCGTCCGTCCGTGGGAAAGAGCGATGCAGAGAAGAGAGAGGAGAGAGAGGGGAGGCGTGTCTAAAAAAAATTGGTATTCCTCCCGTGCCGCCGCAGAATGCCCCACTAACACACTGCGGATGAGTCCCCCCCCCCAAAAAACGTGATAAGTGAGTAAAAAATATTTAAAAATCTACATGCGCGACACGTCCGGGGAGCAGGCGGGCAGCTGTGGAGTGTTTTCAGCGCTCGAGCGTGAGGAGAGATGTGGGGAAGAGGAGGGAGAGAGCGGCAGGTTGAAGGGGGAGGGGCGGGATTTGAATAATCTGCTGAGGCGGAGGCGGAGGCGGAGGCTCGCGGGCGCCCTCACGCTCGCTCCCGTGGCGGAGGGTATTTCTCACGGCGTCGCGGTGTGAGTTTCAAAGAGCGGGGAGTGGAGGGGAAAAAGGGATGCTGTGCAAAGTGGGAGGGGCCTGGAGGGGAATGAGCTCAGGATGAGGGAAGAGGATGTTGCGACGGCAGGTGCAGTGAAAGGGGAAAGAAATATCAGTAAAGCAAGCACATGACTACAATGAAAGGGCTACAAACAGGACGTGTCAGGAACATATGTTTGTTAAACTGTTGAGAGTCCCACAACACAACGCTATCTGTTGTTATTTCAGCAGGAGATTCAGATAAACTGTTTTACACCGAATCGGAAAAATATACCTCACCATTTCTCCAGGAAGATATTTTTATTAGTGGTGGGACTCATTACAGGTCTGTAATTAATTCATCGCATTTTAAAGGAATAGGCCAGCGTTTTTACACACTGAGATATGTTCTTACCTGAGCTTTGACGAGTTCTTTAGGACCTGTCTGATCTTCACCCGTGCCTTCAGTCACGTAAACACAGCGCAGACGGCGTTAGCATTTAGCCTCTCCCTCTCTCCTCTATAGCTCCAAAACAGGTCAAGATAGAAGCTACCAAGCTCTTCCACGTTTTCCCTATTTAAATATGGTTACGTGAAGTGTTCCACTACAAATTATAATTGCACAAAATTAAACAATGTGGATTTTCTAAGCGGATAAAAGGGGGAACTATATTGTAAGGCGTAATAATACCAGGAGTAGTTCGAAATCCGCGCAGTAATCTTCACTTTACTGCGCGGGTGCCAAACTACTCCTGGTATTATTACGCCTTACAATATAGTCCCCCTTTTATCCGTAACCATATTTAAATAGGGAAAACGTGGAAGAGCTTGGTAGCTTCTATCTTGACCTGTTTTGGAGCTATAGAGGAGAGAGGGAGAGGCTAAATGCTAACGCCGTCTGCGCTGTGTTTACGTGACTGAAGACCAGACAGGTCCTAAAGAACTCGTCAAAGCTCAGGTAAGAACATATCTCAGTATGTAAAAACGGTGGCCTGTTCCTTTAAACGAAAAATTATTCAATAATTAGATAGAAACATGATTTCAATAACAAATGTATTTATTGTTGTTAATCTGTATTCAAGTAACAGAGGGAAAGTGCATTTATAGCTATTTAGCTTTCAAGTGTTTTAGGAACTCACTCATGTAACTTGTAGAGTTTATTAAACAGTAATAATAACGCCACATTTATATAAAAGTAAAAAATAAATAAAGCAAATGCACCTTTAAGTGTGTAGCAATTGCTGTAAAAGGAAATGAAAGTGCCATTTCTTACACTGACAAGGGTTAGGGTTATTTTGGCTCAGAGAGGGCTGGAGCGTTTGTTTTATACAAAGGTACAGACCTCTGTATAAAATAAATGATACAAAGGTCTGTACATTTATGAATTATTTCTAACGAGGCTTTGGCCTCCCCTAAACGTGGTCGAAGGGTTGACAACAGTTGAAAACATCTGAATCGTTCATGATTTGAGATGTTTGGTGGCTAATGCTAATGGCCATAGGAAAAATACACTGAGGGGTAGGGCTGCTCGTTTATAGAAAAAATAATAATCACAATTATTTTTGTCAGAATTGAAATCACAATTATTCAAACAATTATTTTCTGCCTTTAAAAAACAGTCTTTTTTTTTATTATATATTTATTAATAAAAAAAACTAGCTGAATATTTTCTGTTTTCTGAACAGTCATAAAAGTACTAATGATTTCAAGTTTGCCTCGATTAAGGAGAGGTCTCTGTTTCACACCTGCCCCCTGCTGGCCAGCCCTCACACCTGCGCAAGCAAACTGAGCAGCGTGGCCTGATGACATCATCACCCAGCGCCGTTTGTTTTTATGTCAGGCAGTGTTAATTTTGACAACATATTTTATTTTAGTTTTACTCTTAGTCTTTTGACTAAAATGTAATTTAATTTTAGTCAAGATTTAGTCAAAAAAAAAATTCAATTTTAGTCTAGTTTTAGTCGACTAAAATTGCATGTCAATTTAGTCGACTAAAATTAAGACTAATTTAGTCGACTTATATTTATAATATTCATTATAATCATATTTAATCTTGTTCCTCGACTTCATGTTTCTGCTCCACATGAACAAAGCTCAGAGCTGATCATTTGGCAGAGAATTTACATGATCTGAGGCTCTTTCAGACGCTCAATAGAAGTTTGGATGATTTTAGTCTCTCCTTTTCCTTTTTATTTAGTCTTATTTTAGTCGACTAAAATATCTGGACATTTTAGTCATAGTTTTAGTCTCATGAGAAAGTTTTAATTTAGTTTTAGTCCAATTTTAGTCGTCAAAAATATCACTTTGACTAAAATTAAGACTAAATATTTTAGTCGACGAAATTAACACTGATGTCAGGCAGAAGCATGAGCCATGGCACGTGAAAAGCGAAGGGAAAATAATCCCAGCGCCATGAAATAATGCAATAATGCAAGTCAAGCATGTGTTTTTTTTCCAGATTATGCTAATTTTGTAATCGTTTAGTGTAACAATCGAAATTGTAATCGAATTTTGACTAATTGCACAGCTCTACTGAGCGGGCTAATGGAACTTGAAAAGTATACCTGAGTAGCTTCTTTGCTAACCGGATTGACTGACCTTCTTTTTATTTCTATGATATTTTAGACTTGAGTAACTACGGTGGAAGGAGAACTCTTTTTTGCACAACCTGCTCACAGCAGCACAGCGTCTATCGTCCCATCAGGACGTTTTCTAAAACAAAACTGAGTCCCCAAACGGGCCGAGTGAATAACTTTCTTCCCAACTTAAAATGAAAATAACTACTTACAACAGATCCATCTAAATAAGTCATTTTCAAAAGCCTTAAAACCTGTCAAATGCACTTAAGTCTTTTCTTGTTACCCAGAGGCTTTTCGGTCAACTGATGTAAAATGCAAAGAGAAGTTAGTTCACATCACAACATTTGGGGGAAAAGGCCCGCGAAATAAAGCATTTTAGCAACAATCACAAAAACTCCTGTGAAATCCTTGAGGGACTGGTGAGAGCCGGTCAAGTCGAGAGTTGTTGACAGTTTGTGCACTGGCTCCACCAAACGGCAGAAACCGTGAACAGAAACAGCCTCCAGAGCTATTTTTAGTAACGCCATTGAAGACTTAATAACATATCTTTAACATGCTCAGCTTCTGGGTCGTTCTTACCCCACTGACCAAATCGCTTTTGACTTTTCTATCCAGTCATTTGAAAACGAGCCGCTTCAAACACAAACACATAAAAAATATCAACTCTTGCAGTAATAAAGCGTGTTTGAAAACTGTGTATTTGCTCGTTAAAGTAAACTGCGACCGCTTAAAACGGACCGAACGAGCCGAGCGCACACCGTCCCACGTCACCGCAGAATATCCGAACAATAAACTTCCCCACACGCGGTAGCTCTGTCTCCAAACAACCGTCTCGCCCTCAAACACGGGGAAACAGAAAAGGCCAGACTGCGAATGAAAAAAACGGGGGAGACAAAAGACGCTGAAGAAAGCCGCATTTGTGGCCGCAGTCGCCTGAAGGGCTGAGAGAATGAGAGGGAGGGCGGATCAAAAGCACGTGTGGAGCCGGGACTGTGTGTGTGTGTGTGTGTGTGTGGCGTAAAGAGGGAGACTCCCAGGACGGGACGGGGGGGAGAGGAGGGGGGAGGAAGCCGGGGCGCCAAATCCAAAAAGACAGAACGGGAGGGAAACGGGGACGGGATTCACAAGCGAGGGCTGAGTCCTTGTTCAAGACTGTTTCTATACAAACCCCAATACAGGGTCAATACAGGCAGAAGCAAATCAAATGTAATGCTTTTAATGCCATTATTAATGCTCGACGACTATGTACATATAGATATATTTCAGTCCTGAACCTCTAAACCCCCACCTGAACGGAGTTTGGCAAGACCCAAATCTAAAAGCTTCTTGAAAAAAGCGTCAAAATAGTGTCAAAAACAAGGATAAAAGAGCAACAAAAACACAATTGAAAAAGTTATAAAACACAATGAAAAAGTGATGAAAATGCCATAAAAGACTGACAAAGAAGTGTAAAAAAAAGCAACAAAAGAGCGACAAAAATGTGCCGGAAAAGCAACAATAAAAAACAACCTTTTTTTTAAAAAGTGACAAAAACACATAAAAAAATGTCAAAAACAAACCAAAAAAACGACGAAAACGCGTCATCAAAGTGTCAAAAAAAGAGATGAAACAAAAACAAAAACTTTAAAACTGTGACAACGAAGGAGCAACAACACAACAAAAAAGCTGCGATCAGTTTTGTCGGACTAACACCGCCTCATTTACACCGAGTAAGGTTTGTCCACGGCCCGTTTTACGCCAAATCAAATGTGAACCCGGTCCCTGGAGTTTCACCCGGAGTTTCAGATCATAGCGAGTCCGTGTGAGAGAAAAAGAAAGGGGTGCGTGCGATGGGCCTCGGAAAAGTGAAAAAGTGAAAAAAATAAAATATAAGGAAGCGACAAAAATGTGACAAAAAACAATAAAAATGTGACAAAAAAACAATAAAAATGTGACAAAAAACAATAAAAATGTGACAAAAAAACAATAAAAATGTGACAAAAAAAACAAAAAATGTGACAAAAAAAACAAAAAACTGTGACAAAAAAACAATAAAAATGTGACAAAAAACAATAAAAAATGTGACAAAAAAAACAATAAAAATGTGACAAAAAAAACAAAAAAATGTGACAGAAAACAATAAAAATGTGACAAAAAAACAATAAAAATGTGACAAAAAAAAAGTGACAAAAAAACAATAAAAATGTGACAGAAAACAATAAAAATGTGACAAAAAAACAATAAAAATGTGACAAAAAAAACAATAAAAATGTGACAAAAAAACAATAAAAATGTGACAAAAAACAATAAAAATGTGACAAAAAAACAATAAAAACGTGACAAAAATATAAATAAAAAACGTGACAAAAATCAATAAAAATTTGACAAAAATCAATAAAAATGTGACAAAAATATAAATAAAAAATGTGACAAAAAATAAATAAAAATGTGACAAAAAACAACAAAAATGTGTCAAACTCTGGCAAATATGAGATGAAAAAGAATGTGAAAAAGTGACAGCAACGAGGCAGCAATGTGAGGAAAAGGATCCGTTTTGTATGTCTTGACTATGAGGCGTTACTCTGGCCAATATGCTGTAAGCGCCAGGTGAGAACTTCTTAGATTTGGGTAAAGCCGAACTGGAGAAACTGCGCTCGGTTAAGGCGGAGGGTAAGAGGTTAAAAAAAATAAGAAATATCCGCAGAAAAAGCGTTTTGGGGGTAAATTTTGTCTCTCAGCGACCCCTAACTAAAACATCTTCCCACGGCTCTGCTTGTCTGTTCGCGGTCAACATTCTCCTGTTTTCATCAGGAAGTGGAACCTGAGCCCATTTTTTCAACCTTTATCTAACACTGATATATTTATATGGGCAAGAATGAGACTTGTTGGAAAAAAAAATTCAGTCTCAAAGTTTGCCTTGGCCACATCACTTCCTGGTATGAGTGCTCGTCACGAAGACCTACAGCTTCTTCGTGCTGGAGGACACACTTGCTACACTTCACTCAAACTTTCCTTCAGTCACCGTCTTCCTGCTCCGTTGCTCGTGTTGTTGGCTGAGCGTGTGACTCATGATTACAGACGCCACACGGAAGATAATCACGTTTTTTCCATTACCACTGTCTTTGCCAGTGGGGGTTATCGGAGACTCAGGAAATCTCTCTTACCCAGAGTGACTGTAATACATCCCTGTGTGGGAGGAATGAGAGCATTATTCTCTGCCCTGTCCTGTTTAGTGACTGTCTTTAAAATCAGGCTAATTCTTTTTAATGTGGAGAGACAGGAACAGGCCACCGTCTTTCCACACTGAGACATGTTCTTAGCTGAGCTTAGACGAGTTGATGAGTACCTGTCTGGTCTTTACGCGTGCCCTCAGTCTTATTTTAAAGCAGTACTAAGTAACTCTTCCCCCTAAAGGCCATAAGCGCAACTGCAGGTGTAGTAGCAAGTTACGATTTTTTAATTTATTAATTGTCTTGGAGAGTAGACAGGAAAGGCGAAGGGAGAGAGGGATACTGTGCATCCAATTATACAATAGAAATATATTTTTTCACTCAAACTTGGCTGTAAATACTGTTTAAAGTGACGTTAGCCCGCAGTTAGCTTTGCCCGTTAGCATGTTAGCTTCTTCTTCGTGATTACATTAGTGTGTATTGCTTTCTACTACGGAAAGGATTTATTAAGGTAAATAAGTTACTTAGTACTGCTTTAAGACTGACATTTTAATGGGACCCCAGGAAAATTACACCAAGGCCAAATCTCATCATTGTAAAGAACCATTTCCTGCTGTTTTACATGTTTTACATTATATACACGACATATTGGGATGTTGGGTCAGGAAACTTAAGAAATACTGATTTCACGCATTTCAGAGTACTTTAACAGGTATTTGATCTCTTATATCTCGTATAATAATAATAACTCGTATAATAATGAATCTATTGCAATCTGCCACCGGGAGCCCAGTAACGCATTGTGCGGAGGTATCCGGACATGGCTTATGCTGGCGGTGGCGCTGCAGCCGCACTATGGGGGATTCGTTACATTCTCCCAAAGTCCCACATCAGCATTTCAGCTAAAGCGCTAACGTTAGCTTCCTGCTATAGAGCTGTGGGAGACGGTCACGCTAACGTTAGCTTACTGCTATAGAGGGAGTCGGTCACGCAGGAGAGTCAGAGGTTCGAAGTCTTGCTGCTTTAGAGACACTTTTTCCTGCACGTTCCACAAACAGGAAAACTGTCTCTATCAACTGTCCTTCAGCTTCTTCAAATACACAAACATGTCCAGACTTCAGGCTCGGTCTCTGAGGCTGATCCTGCGCTGTCGTCTCGGACATGATTCCAGCTTCGAGAAAGTTTAGTTTTGGTTGTAGCTACAGAGGCGGATGAGACGGCGGCTCATGAGGCTCATTTTGCCTAAACCGCGGGCGCCGTAATCCACCGAGATGATGTATTCTTTCAAAAAACAAGACGATAATTATCACCGTTAACATTTTTACTGGGGTTTACCGCTACACCGGTAACCGTGACATCCCCAGTAAGAACATATCTCAGTATGGAAAGACAGTGGCCTGTTCCTCTAAGTGTCGCACAGAAGCTTTGCTGTTTGCATGATCAATATCGATATATTTAATGCTCACATTTCATTACATCTACAATGTCTTGGAGTAGTAGTAGTAGTCTGGAGAAAAAAGTGTTTCTCGATATTGTCTGTGTTTAATGGTATTTTGCAGTAATATTTCCCTTGAGACACGATGCTTCATAAATCTAACACTTCGAGTAAGGAAAGACTTTCCTTCAGCCTCGTGTCACACCTGCACAAACGGCCTCAGCTTTGCACGCGATAAACCGAACTAACTCTCCAAACAACAACAGTTTCAAACGTAATCCCTTCACAGACAGTGACAGATTTTAAAACCGACATCCAGCTCGACGCGGCTCAATTAACGGCGCAAAGATGGAAAGCTGCCACTGAAGTTTGTGCCAAGAGAAGAAAAGTCAGCGTAGTAATCTTTTAACGAGTTACTGACACACCTGCACCTCGCGCCGCCAAAACCACAAATCACTTCTTGAAGAGGAGACGGACTCGTTTGTGCACCTTTAAACCAGACTCTCAGCTGTTCTGCTTTCACTTTGAGCCACTAATACTGCAGTAAAGACAATACGTGTAGTGTGGATTCCTCGGGTTATTGGCTTGTTGCACGGTGTGGCTATGCTAGTTCCTCTGACCTGAAGGTGTGAGCGCCTGGACTTCCTGTCTGTTTTCTTTTCCTGGAATAATAATATATATATTATATTATATTTTCTAAAGATTATGTTGTGGGCGGTGAGTTCCCGGTTGATGATCATTTACTGTTTGTTCAAATCATGAAGTTCAGAGGAGACGCCTGTGATCATGAAGGATTGAGAGTTTGTCTTGAAGCTAAAGCCTAACATGCTATAAAAATATATATAAAGGCACTATTTCAAGTTGTGTAATGCATTAACCCCTTAACTCCCACCTGAACCGAGCACGTTTTCTCGACGAAAACAATGATGGAAATGTGGCAAAAATGTCACAAGAAATTGACAAAAAATTGACGAAAAATGACAAAAATGTGACAAAATAATGACCAAAAAATTACAAAAATGTGATAAAATGTGACAAAAATGTGACAAAAAAATTACAAAAAATGTGATAAAAAATTGACAAAAAAGGGACAAAAAATTGACGAAAAAATGGCAAAAATTTGATAAAAATTTGACACAAAAAAAAAAAAAAGTGACAAAAATGATGGAAAAAAAATGTGATGACGTGAGGAAAAAAGATCCTCTCGGTTCAGGCGGGAGTTAAGAGGTTAAATGAGCCTTTAGCTTCAAGACAAACTCACTGATCCTCACAAACATAAACGTCTCCTCTATGGAAATATTTCTACCAGGAACTCACTGGTCTGAGCTCATCTTAATGGAAATGAATACGAACAGGAAGTACTAGCGCCCACAGCTTCAGCTCAGAGGAACTAGCGTAGCCACATTGTGCAACAAGCCAATTGACAAAAGGTAAAAACTCTTCTGAAACGATCCACTCTTTGGTTCCGTACCTGCGCTGTTGACCCGTGAGATCCTGGTGGAGCCGCTCCGCTGCAGGGCATGCTGGGAGGCCTGTTTGGTGGGGCTCTGCGCGGCCGAGGGAGGAGTCTTAGCGCCGCTCGGATTGGCAGGACCGGTCTTGGCGGAGCTGGAGTTATTATTGACAGACGGAGCCTTGAGGCCTGAAGAGAAACGGCAGAAATCACAGCCAAGAGTTAAAGGGGAAACAGTTTTTAAAAAGCGACGCTGCAGATCGTCCCGCGGCCGTTCTCACCCGCGGGTCTGGTTTGCAGAGACAACGCCCGGTTCCTGATCGGTGAGGCTTTGGCGGCGTCGCCGGAGCCGGGGGGCCGCGCCGTGCTCTGGCTGCCCACGGGGAGAGCGCTCCGGTTGGGACGCTCGTCTGACTCCGAGGCCCCTGGCGCTGGAGGGACTGGAGGGAGGAAAAGATCAATGTTTTGCATCACATCAAGTCACTTCATATCTGATTTAGTAAAAAAAACAACACTTAGAACAGGATTTAACCAGTGTTCATTTCTTGACTGAAATATTTTGTCATAATTTGAGCCAAAGTAACATTTTTGCTGACTAAAATTAGAATAAAACTAAACTGAAAATGAGGCCACACCCTGCTTAGCTCCGAGATCTATCACTAGACTAACAATCTATTTAATCAATAATTTGTATACGCAAACAGCATACATTTGTTTGCTTGTTTTATTGTTGTTTACTTTATTGTCCCCATAGGGAAATTTGTCCTCTGCATTTAACCCATCCTTCGATGCCACTGGGGCGACCCCGTAAGGAGCAGTTTTCGGTGGCAGAGCTGTGCCCGGGGACCCGTCTCTATAATGTGGAGCCAGGCTGATGGTCAGAATCACCTGGCTGGAGGATTCACCTATTGCACATATTTTTAGTTTTAGGGGAAACTAGTTTTAGGGGTACCCGGAGGAAACCTGCGCAGACACGGGGGGAACATGCAAACTCCACACAGAAAGGCCCCGTCCTGGTGGGAATCGAACCCGGGACCTTTTAGCTGTGAAGTGGAGGTGCTGCCCTTTAATTAATTTGTGAATTAAGATCAGAAAACAAGATCTGTCCGAATACACATCAGTAAACCGGATCTTAAATGTTCTGCTGAGTGGTAGAGGTCCTGGATAATTTGTGTTGGACACAACTTTTGAACAAAACAAACTGCACATTTAAACCATAATTGTCGTTCATTTTCAATGAACTTATCCAGTAAAAATAGTCACTGTCATTATTTTTTTTTAAAATTTGGATTTAATGCCAGCTTGAATTGAATTGAATACTTCTTGATAGGGCACGAGTAGGATATCAATATGAAGGGGGTTGGCATGGCAGATATGTCATTTCATTTTTCTTTCAAATAACTAATATTTATTATTTTAGTAAAGGTTTCAATCATAGAAATATATCTAATAGAGGTCGACCGATGTGGGTTTTTCTCAGGCTGAGGCCGATTAGCTTTTGTCTAGTTTGTTTATATTCCTGTGTGTGATGTTTCTACGTGTCAGTGTTGAACTGACACACACATTCATGTTTCGTAGGTTCTGCAGAGGAAACCCATTTGAAAAACAAAAATCAGCAGATTCCAAAACAAAGAGTGGCACGTCTCTATCTCTTATGGTTTAGAAATGATACGCTGATGTCCACAACATAAAATATATAAAGTAGGTGCATGAACTTGTGACCAATTTTCACAGTAATGTTTCTCCACTTCCCTGAGGCCGAGGGAGTCGTGGGAGGCTGTTGAGAATGATGCGTCTTCCTAATAACCTTATCTTCCTTAACTTTAAAGGCGTACACTTGTATTGCACTTTACAAGCTTTGAGAGTTGACAAGTTTCCCAAAATGCTACACTTAAGGCGAGACACAGCAGGTAAATAGGGAAAAAAAGGGCGGGGGTTTAGTAAAGGGGTTAGAAACAGGATAGGAGACTTGAGTGGTGGGGACATTTTTTATTATAATTTTTTTTTTTTTTTCTTACTTTTTTTCAGACCAATATACTGTCATCAAATCCTGCCTGTGTGATATTTAAAAAATGCTAATAAAGAAATTTTAAGAGAAAACTTTCGCCTGTTTTTTGGGTTTCAAAGCCCTGAAGTTTTGTAGCGAGTGCGCATGCTCGGCCCGTTCTCCCACTTTTCCGCTCCGGCGTCTCGTAGGAGGAAAAACACCATATTTGGGTGAAAGCGTCATCACGGGGCCCCTTAGCAGGACACGTGGATGTCAAATCTGTCAATATTTGTGAATGAAAACCCGCGGGAAAGACGGACTTTCTACTTCCGGGTCGCCCCCACCTCGCAGACAAAACATCATAAAATAAACATCATCATTTTTATATCTGACATGAAAACTAAGATGTAAAGGGAGGAAAACAGATACAAATCTCCACTTCGACCACTGCGTGAAAAATCAATCCTTTCACCTGCCGTGCCTCGCCTTAAGTCATCTTTCATTCACTCACTGATGGTTAGATTCTAATGCAGACAGACTGACGGAAGCGAGGACAGATAGATTTCTCCTCTAACAACATCACACAAGTTCCCGGCTCTAAAACGTCGTCTAAAGTTGTGATTGTTGGTGGAAAAACCTGTTTTCCGTGTTTGGGAAAGAGGAAGTCGAGGAAGTAGAAACCCCGGTCTCTGTGATAATTGTACAGAGGAGCTGCTTTTCCCGCCTCTCACTCACCTCGGCCTCCGCTGTTTTCGTTGGCGTTGCTTCCCAGCGACGAGGAGCTGAGGCTTGTGGGTAATCCCTTCACGGGGAGTTTGGAGGTCACGGGGGCGGGGCGCGAGGGCGGGGCCGGCTGCTGATTGGCGGACGCTTTGGAGGCGAGCGAGGAGGTGGTCGTCGCCGCGGTGAAGCGAGGTTTAGGGATACCTGGAGGAAAACAAAATCAAAATTATAAGGTCATATATGTCAATCAATTTCAAACTTTTGCTGTTGATTACTGTCATATATACGAGTTTTCTGTCATTTTATGTTTTAATAGAAAAATAAGGCTTTTTATACATAAAAATGGCCAACAATACCTATATTTTCAGCAACAAAATCAAAAAAGTAATAGCTGGAGCCAGGTTTGAATTCAGGTTTTTTTCATGGTATTTTGTTGGTATTTTAGTTACCTTAGTCAGGCAGGAAATAGACATTTTAAAATAATCCCACTGAAGAAAAACCTTCAACCTTTCTGGTCTTGGACTAAATATTTCGGAGTCTGTAGGAGCAACTAAAGACGAAAACCTCATTTTGAGAAAACAGGCCTAAAGATAAAAACGCCTGCACATGGGCCTGTATATTTCTCCCGCCTTTAGCTGCTTCTGTCTCCCACACAGGAAATGACCATATTTGGATTACAGTCATCCTCCTTTCCTGCTACACGTGGATACCAAGCATGTATGAATGAATACACAATGTTGTAGCCATTTCCTGGAAGTCTCTGGCTATGTATGTACAAAATGTCCTAAAACAAGCATCGCAAATGGTGAGTTTGCCGTTTTTCTTTGGTCTGTCATAAAGGAACAGGCCACCGTTTTTACATACTGAGATATGTTCTTACCTTAGCTTTGACGAGTTCTTTAGGACCTGTCTGATCTTCACCCGTGCCTTCAGTCACGTAAACACAGCGCAGACGGCGTTAGCATTTAGCCTCTCCCTCTCTCCACTATAGCTCCAAAACAGGTCAAGATAGAAGCTACCAAGCTCTTCCACGTTTTCCCTATTTAAATATGGTTACGGATAAAAGGGGGAACTATATTGTAAGGCGTAATAATACCAGGAGTAGTTTGGCATCCGCACAGTAAAGTGAAGATTACTGCGCAGATTTCGAACTACTCCTGGTATTATTACGCCTTACAATATAGTTCCCCCTTTTATCCGCTTAGAAAATCCACATTGTTTAATTGTGTGTAATTATACTTTGTAGTGGAACACTTCACGTAACCATATTTAAATAGGGAAAACGTGGAAGAGCTTGGTAGCTTCTATCTTGACCTGTTTTGGAGCTATAGAGGAGAGAGGGAGAGGCTAAATGCTAACGCCGTCTGCGCTGTGTTTACGTGACTGAAGATCAGACAGGTCCTAAAGAACTCGTCAAAGCTCAGGTAAGAACATATCTCAGTGTGTAAAAACGGTGGCCTGTTCCTTTAAATCTTAACCCACCACTTTAACCGAGCAGATTTTCTCCTGTTCGACTTTACCTAAAAGCCTCTTGAAAAAGCATCAAAATAGGGACAAACCAAGATGTAAATGGGGATGAAAACGCACCAAAAGCATCAAAACAGGCGATGAAAATGCGGCCAAAAAAGTGGCGGCAATATGAGGAAAAATCTTACATCCATTTTGTAGGCCTTGGCTTTCAAATGAGGCGCTACATTAACAGGCTGTAAGCTCGAGAAGCTTTTAGATTTTGAAAGCTGCAAAAGCAAAAAAAATATGCGCTTGTTTTATTTCTTAAAAACATTCCATTAAACAGTGCAATAGATACAGACGGCATCTCGTCATAGAAGGGGGCGTGGCTTCGCCGAGGGGGAAAATAGAATCTTTAGAGAAACACAATTTTCACTCTTTTTAGCCATTTTCTGGTGGAATATGAACTTATTTATCACATAAATAAAGTCAAGTGTAAATCGGGCCCATATGGATATTTTCTCACAGCAGATTGTTCAGTAGAAGTGAAAAAACGGCAGTTGTAGCTAGCGCTAGCTAACCGTTAGCATTAGCCCGATGCTAACATGTAGCATCATGTTAGCATTCTCAGTTTTTTTAAATATTTATGGACTGTTGAACCACTTTGCTTCTCTCCATGACTTTGTATCTTTATTTAGTAGAAACTATGTTCATAATTCTGCATTTGTTAAAGTAGTTTTTCAATCATTAGAGAAAGTTTAGATTTTTTCAAAGTTGTTTTCCCCCTTAACTGTTTTCAAACATGACCATATATGGACGATTCCAAAGATGCCGTCTGTATCAATGAGGAGAAATGTAGATGTTCAAAAGCAAACTGGAAACTTTTGAGCAAAACGTGAATAATTTAAGCCAAAACTGCAGCTGAATTTCTTTTTTTCTTTCTTTTCTTTTAACTATTTCTTTTCAAAAAAAAAAAAATCTTAACAATAAACAGAAACAAAAACAGAAACAAAGAAGGAGAAAACAGCGGCAAAACAGATAAATAAATAGTTAAATCAATAACGAAAAATAAAAATAAATAAAATAATAATAAAATAATAATAATCCAACAATTGTTCACATCTTATTTTCAGTCCATATCAATACATGTTATTGCCATTCATGTCCAAAATAGTCTTTAAGGGGAGACCAGTCGTTTACCAAATTGTCCAAAGTTCCATCCAGTGCATGATGTAATCGTTCGTATGGTAACAGTGTCAAGAGTTTCTCACTGAATGGGTTTTAACCATCATTTTTGTATTTTCAATGAACTTCTCAAGTAAGAAATTCAGATGTAAGGCAAGTTTGAACCACAAAGCACAGGAATCAAACCTTAGATAAACGATTAAAATAAACTTTTGGACGGGTATTCTACAGAGTGACTTTGAGTAAGAGCGTAACTCAAACCCTGCGTAAACAATTGATAAAAAACAGACCAGAATAAATCATTTATTCTTTTTAACTGGTCACGTCTTAAAGGATTAAATGAATGTGTGTTTTCCAAGAATGCGTCTCTAACACAAGCAATAAAGAACACAAGTAATAATGATAATCAAAGCATTACAACACATTTTTACGCCCTGAATCACTCGTTCATTCCCAAAAGCGGGATTCGAAGAGGTCTCCCGTGAGCCATGACGCATTCCTCACACATTCACCCACCGAGGAGCTGATTTCATGAAGAAAACCTCCCCAAAATGCTGAACCTGATCATTCATATCAAAGACGAGGTCCGCTTTAGTCAGTTTAGTAGTTTATCTTCCTAATTTAGTTCCATCTCACTCTCGTTTTTGTTCCCGGTTTTGTTTTTCTCCAGCACTAAAGGGTCGCGGGTGTGAGAGTCACTGAACGGAAACAAAGGACTTGGACAAAAGACACAGTGAAGTGAATAAAAACATCGTTAAGAGCAGCGGGAGAATTTAATCTTGCTTTGTGAAGACGAGGCGCCGGCTAAATCCTCTATTTGTCCAGATTAGCACCGGGTGAGCTTAGAATTTCAAACAAATCCACCACAAAGCCACGATGATCGTTGAAATCCGCCATGAAGAGTTCCTGGCTGTTATTGCCCTTTTCTGACCTTTTAACATTGATTTTTGAGGAGATTTTAAGCTAGTTTTCCTTCTTAACGTCTTAGTTAGGGGGTGTTCCAGGCACGTCCTATCGGGAGGAGGTGTCGTGGAAGACTCAGGACACGCTGGAGGGACCATGTCTCTGAGCTGGCCTGGGGTCTTGCCCAAGGACACAACAACAGTGCGCACCGAGATTCGAACCCGCGACCACAAAAAAAGTGACAAAAATTCAACAAAAAATCAACAAAAAAATGACAAAAATTAAACAAAAATGTGACACAAATTCAACAAAAAATCAACAAAAAATGACAAAAAATCAACACAAATGTGACACAAATTCAACAAAAATGTGACAAAAATTCAACAAAAAATCAACAAAAAATGACAAAAATGTGACAAAAATTCAACAAAAATGTGACAAAAATTCAACAAAAAATCAACAAAAAATGAAAAAAATGACAAAAAATAAAAAAAAATTCAACAAAAATGTGACAAAAATTCAACAAAAAATGACAAAAATTCAACAAAAATGTGACAAAAATTCAACAAAAATATGACAAAAAATCAACAAAAAATCAACAAAAAAATGACAAAAAAATCAACAAAAATGTGACAAAAATTCAACAAAAAATCAACAAAAATGTGACAAAAATTCAACAAAAAAATCAACAAAAAAATCAACAAAAAAATGACAAAAAATCAACAAAAAAATGACTAAAAATCAACAAAAATGTGACAAAAAATCAACAAAAATGTGACCAAACAAACCCCAAAAACATACAAAAGGTGACACAACACAGCAACAACGCGAGGAAAAAGATCAGTTTTGTGGTTCTTGGCTTTCAAATGAGGTGTTACACAGACTGATATAATGGCCAAAGAGGACACAATGCATTTGGTTTAGGCGGGTGGTAAGAGGTTAAGTCTTAGTTCCCCCCTGCACCTTCCCCCCCAAAAAACACATATTTTAAGCTAGTTTTCTTTCTTAACGTCTTAGTTAGGGGGTGTTCCAGGCACGTCCTATTGGGAGGAGGCTTCATGGAAGACCCAGGACACGCTGGAGGGACCATGTCTCTGAGCTGGCCTGGTGTCGCCTCTGGATCCTCCAGAACACGCAGGAGGAAGTGTGCTGGAGAGGGAGCTCAGTTTACTTCATATTAAGCTGTGCTTGTTAAGTTTTAATAAGGTACTAATGGGCATTAATAACATGCTTGTAAAGTAATAACACACTGTTTATTATACTTTTATCTGTCAACACACTAATAGGCCATTAAAAATCGCTTATAGCTTGTTCATAGCCAACCCCAAACCTAGCCTTAACCTTAACCCTGAAATGATTACTAATGCTTATCAATACTTAATGAGCACACCTTAATTTAAAGCGATACCGGGAACTCTGCTCAGATAAATGGTCTCAACTTAAATAGCGCTGTTCTACCTTCATCAGGCCCAAAGCGCTTTACAGCAAGAAACAAGTCACCCTTTCACACTCATCACTACACTAGTGTACACAGACACTGGAGGCAAGGTGGGTGTACTGTCTTGCCCAAAGACAAAACAGTGTGCACCTGCAGTAGCCGGGATTCGAACCCACGACCTTCTGATCATGAGACGACCTGCGCTACCAACTGTCACAGACGAAAATGAATGGATGGTACAGACGCTCTGAAAGAGTGGAGAAATGCACTCACACTTGTGGACACATTAGAAAACCTTTGGGCCGGTTTTCTCAAAATTTGTGTTTCGTTCGACTCATGGAACAACATCTCCACTTTAGAAGCTCGTAGAGACTCCAAACTCTTCAGTGTTGGACTTTTACGAACATGGACGAGGGGACATTTCAATTATGTAAAAGCAAAATGGACACAAAAAGTAACTTTTGAGGAAAGGATTGGGTACAATTTCAGCCAAAACTGCAGCCAAATGTTCATATCTTTTGACTTTAGATCAGGGGTGTCCAAACCACGGCCTGCGGGCCAACTGCTGTAAATTCTAAAAAATCTTTTTCTTCTTTTTTGCTTTAATTGAATTCATATGAAATAAATGAAACTCCATTAATAGAAACATGTGATGAAGGCTGTTTTTTTTACTTTAAGCATATTCAATTAAAAAGCTTATACCATGGTCTGGGTGAATACTGGATTCTGATTGGCTGGTGCATTATTTTGGTATAGCCGCACACGTAGTCCGGTAGTTAAATCACTGGGATATCACTCCGCTGTGGGCGTCGCCATAGCAACGCATGACACAGCTGAATCAGATAAAGCCGTAATTAGTGACTGACAGGAACGTATGAGATGGATTTTGTGTTAATTTCAAAGTTTTTGGCCAAAACAAAACGTTTGCTAAATGTTTGTCGAGGAGAGTGAGCAGCTAGGTTAGCTACTGTTAATAACATATGAGCTTTACATTTCTATTGGAAACGGTTAAGGCTATTCATCATTTTCAGGCGTACATAAAATGATCCTGCATTGAAGCATATTTGTCTGGATTAGTAAAGTCAAACATAAAAGTTTGAGTTGGGGGGGCCCAGGTGTGAGCGACTCCACCGCAGCTGTTTCCATAAACAGTTGAGCTGGTTGAGCTAGCTAGCTTTAGCTTCAGGTTAAACAGCGTAAAAGTGAAATAACTCCTGCCCACGAGTGCCGCATATCGGTGTTTACTTCCAGGGAAAAGTGTTTCCGGGTTAGTCCTGTTGTGTTGTGATTCTGTGCTGATGTTGTGTCGTTGAGCCTGACTGAGATCCTCGTAATAGCTGCGGAGAATGACTCGCTCTGAGACCAGCCTTCAGTGACCGGCTAATAACCCACACAAAATAGTCCCGTAGTCTGGCAGTGAGTTTAGTCAATGAAAAAAACATTTATTATAAATGTTACATTTGTGGGACCCTGGTATAAGCGGATTAAACAACGAGGAGCCGCATTAGACGCTTATAATGCAGGGGTAACAACACTGAGCGTCGTGGTGTTCTTGACTCCACGTCGTGCGTTATAACCGTCTAATGCACGACTCAGAGTTGTTTAATCCTTACTTAGTTAACATTTTATTACATTTGCTGACTTTAATACAATAGAGGTGAAGTTAAATATCTGACCTCGACTGAGTGTGGGCCAGTTTGTATATTTTTCTGTATTGTTTCTGTGTGGCCCTCAGTGAAAGAAGTTTGGACACCCCAGCTTTAAATGAACTTTTGCAGAAAATATAGATGGGCAAAAGCCATACTACACACTTTTCCTATTCTTCACAAACACATGTATTAAATCTTTACTTTTCAATTGATCTTTCCAGGTCAAAGTCCAAATACGATGTCTCAAAGTCTCCCTAAACCTCCCCGCTGAGAGTGAAGCTCGATGCAAACCCGCACGTGCCTCTCACCATCACATTGTATGATTAGCTGAGGTTAGCGCGTTAGCGTGAGCTCACAGAAGGCGCTCTGTCGTTAGCAGTGAGCGGCGGACAGGAAACATCTGGCTTCGCTCGGGCTCAGACGCACATGTGGATCGTGTTACCTCTGGACCGCGGTTAGGTAAGAGGCTCGTTCCTCTGCCACATGTCCACGGAGGAACATCCCGAGACAAAACACAATTGTGCACAGACACAAAGCTGTAAAAGGAACTTTGAAACGTTAGCCCTTTGCTTTTTTTCAGCGTTTGTCCAGAAACTGATACGAGGAGGAAGTGACCGGTGTCGGATTCAGAGCTTTACGTAACTCTGGAGTAAGAAAGAGGGATTACACACGTCTGTATCGTGTTGATTTAGTTCACAGGGCACTTTGATCACGTCCAGGAGCTTTGAGCTTTACGAGCAGACAGAAACGTGACATTTGTAGAGGTCTGAGCCAGTATTCAGCTCCTTTGTAGAGAGTCATGTAGAGTCATTCGTTTATAAGGGTGGGACAAAGTATAGTTGTGCCATTTATCGCAATACCTCTTTGTTGTGATACAAAACGATGCATTGCAGTACTTTTGATATATACAAATGTTTTTAACTTAACCTCTTAACTCCCAACTGAACCGAGAGGATCTTTTTCCTCACGTCATCAGATTTTTTTTCCATCATTTTTTGGTTGGGTGTTCAACTCATTTTTGTAACTTTTTTGTCATTTTTTTGTCATTTGTTTTCACTTTTTTGTAAATTTTTTTGGTCAAATTTTTATCACATTTTGGTAAAAATTTTTGCCATTTTTTATCAATTTTTTGTCATTTTTTTGTCAAATTTTTATCAAATTTTTGTCAAATGTTTATCAAATTTTTGTCCTTTTTTTGACACATTTTGTCACATTTTTGTCATTTTTTTTGGTCAAATTTTTTATCACATTTTGGTCATTTTTTTTTGCAATTTTTTGTCGTTTTTTGTCACATTTCTGTCATTTTTTGGTCCATTTTTTATCACATTTTTGTCATTTTTTGTCACATTTTTTGTCTTTTTTTGGTCACATTTTGATCAAATTTTTGTCATTTTTTTGTCTTTTTTTGTCAAATTTTTGTCATTTTTCCGACAATTTTTTCGTCAATTTCTTGTGACATTTTTGCCACTTTTTCATCAATGTTTTCGTCACTTTTTTGTCACATTTCCATCATTGTTTTCGTCTCAGTTTTGTCGCTATTTTCACACCTTTTTTCCAGAAGCTTTTGGACTGGGGTAAAGCCAAACTGGAGAAAATGTGCTCGGTTCAGGTGGGAGTTAAGGGGTTAAAGGAGCTATACCTGAAATACTGTAGATCTAATTATAAAACATTTGTATCAATTTAAAGGGACTATACAGAGTTTAAAAATGTTAAAATTAAGTATTTTGGGGAACATGGCTGAAATGTTCACATGGATTTCAGGACCAATCACATGTCGAGGAGCGACGGCGAGACAAGCTCTTTGTGCTTGTAGTTTGTTTACGGATCCAACATGACAGAAGCAGACGCGACGCCATTTTTCGATCAAGCTTCCGACCGTGTGCTAAATAATGTAGCTCGAAAGTTTACAGCGGGTTCGTCACATGTCATCTGATACGATGATACGATTGGCTGTGGCCACTGCAGACGCATGATAGACATTCAGCCCAATAAACGGCCATGGACGATCGTAAACCACAGCTCTCCTACGAGAAAAAGGAATTGCTGGTCCCCAGACTAAATATAACTTGTGATATTTGCGCCACGTAACTCTTCAAATATAAGAACGGCATGAATTACAAAAACAAACATCTCCAGAAATCAGCAACACTCTGGACAACTGAGGCCCTGTGTCAAAAATCCTGAAATATCCCTTTAATATAAAACCTGCAGTTACGCGTAAGACCTGAGGTGGCAGTAGTGAGCAAAAATTACCAACTTGCATCTAGTCCCTTTAACTTGTTTACATTTGTAGTAGTTTTATGAAAGTGACCATGCAAGTTGTGACATTTTCATTTTTCATTTGCATTTAGTGGTTTACTCTTTCATTGTTTGAAATTTTAAAAAAAGGGCCTTTAAAGATAAGTTTTGCTAAATCCAGATTTTGGTTCTGATTGATTTAAACAAAAGAGCCCAGACTTTTGAAAAGCTTCTACATTTTGGAAACTCTGCTTTTGCTTTCTTTTTCCAATTCATTCTGGGTAAAATATCGCAGTTTGTTCTAATGAAAAATCATGGCCCGTTTGTTTATTTAGTCAGAAACGGGTTATTAAACACACAAACCTGAAAAATCTGCGAGTATTTGGGCGGCTCAGTGGCTCAGTGGTTAGCGCTCGAGCTTCCTTAAAGGTTTTACACTGACGTAAATGTTTGAGTGAAATCAGGTTAAGTCGTTAAACACACTTTGTCACTTTCACTAATGACATTCACGAACACGTCTTATGTTTTAGACTTAAAGCATCAGTTCAGGTTATTGGGCCTGACCTGGAGCATGAATGAACTGGAAACACTCGAGCTGCTGATGTCCTTTGTGTTTTACATCTTCCATTGAGGTAAAGGATCTCAGTGTGACCAGTGGGGCAGTGAAGAAGTGTCTGTTTGTTCCTTCAGTCAGAAACGGAGACACAGTCAGAGCTTTGTCCAGAGCGATGTGACCTTTAGCAGGAAGGACATCTGACTTTTGCCCACTCAAACTCGAGCCTGACCCTCCTCTGTGCAAAGTTTGACCAATTCACAAGAAATCATGACACGATTCAAAGCTTGAAAAGATTTACGTTTAACAGAACATGAGCTTTTTCAAAGGAAGAGTTCAAACTAGAACTGAAAACTGTAATTAAGAACATTTGACCATCATTTGTAATTCTGACTTGAGCTCTATTTCTTATCTTAAATAATAAAAGGATCTATTTTATGCATGTTCTGGGTAGATTTCCTCCAGGTGCTCCTCAAATAACATGTACAATAGGTCTCTCTCCAGGGCCAGGACAGCCATTAAAAAAAAAATGGGATTTGGACATTTCAGTGGCACTTTATAAACAAAAATGAACAACTCAATATTTATATAATCTTTCTCAATGACAATGATGAAGCAATATTCTTGCAAAACATTAGAAAGTTGCAGAAATGTGCTGTCGGACAAATAACTTCACATTTATTTGTTGCCCAGAAAGATAATTGTCTACAAAAAGGCAGAAAAAAAAACATTTTTCACAATTTTTTTCCCCCATTTCTCACGACTTGTTAATGATTTTTTTTTCACACTTTAAAAAAAAAAAAAAAGGTCTGAGCCAGTATTCAGCTCCTTTGTAGAGAGTCATGTAGAGTCATTCGTTTATAAGGGTGGGACAAAGTATAGTTTTGCCATTTATCGCAATACCTCTTTGTTGTGATACAAAACAATGCATTGCAGTACTTTTGATTTATACAAATGTTTTTGACTTAACCTCTTAACTCCCAACTGAACCGAGAGGATCTTTTTCCTCACGTCATCAGATTTTTTTCCAGCATTTTTTTGTTGGGTTTTCAACTCATTTTTGTCATTTGTTTTCACATTTTTGTCAATTTTTTTGGTCAAATTTTTATCACATTTTGGTAATTTTTTTATCACATTTTTGTCATATTTTCTTCATTATTTTGTCTTTTTTTGTCAATGTTTTGTCATTTTTTTGTCACATTTTTGTATTTTTTTCGTCCATTTTTTATCATTTTTTTTTTCATTTTTTGTCTTTTTTTGTGTCAAATTTTAGACACATTTTGGTCATTTTTTCAACAATGTTTTGTCAATTTTTAATCAAATTTTTGTCATTTTTTTGTCATATTTTGTTCATTATTTTGTCTTTTTTTGTCAATGTTTTGTCATTTTTTCGTCCATTTTTAATCAATTTTTTGTCATTTTTTGTCTTTTTTTTGGTCAAATTTTTGTCAAATTTTTGTCATTTTTTTGGTCATTTTTTGTCATTTTTGTCACATTTCTGTCATTTTTTCGTCCATTTTTTATCAAATTTTTGTCATTTTTGTCCATTTTTTTGTCAAATTCTTGTCTACAAAAAGGCAGAAAAAAAAACATTTTTCACAATTTTTTCCCCCATTTCTCCCGACTTGTTAATGATTTTTTTTTCACACTTTGAAAAAAAAATAAAAATCATCTTTTCCTCCCAATTCTTGTCCTAATTTTCCCCCCAATTTTCCCCATTTTCATAACAACACCCCATTTTGAAAAAAATCTTAAAAAATTTCTTAACGCCCCCTTGTCTTTTAAACAATATTTCACACTTTTTTCCCTCATTACTTAGATAAACTCGATATTGTAAATGTGTGTATCTTCCAAACAGCCATTTCGATATTATCTTGTCGATATATTACCCACCTCAACTTACCGGTTAAAGGGACTATACAGAGTTTATACAGACCTGTTCACCACAACTGCCTCTAAAATCCTGCACTGTCGCTCAAAAAGGTCTTACTTCGGGTCTGAAGTGCCGTCATGCACGAGCTTAATATAGAAGCTGCAGTTACACATATGACCCGAGGTGGCAGCAGTGAGTAAAAAATGACCAACTTGCGCCTGGTCTCTTTAAAAAAAAATGCTAAGGAAAGAAAAAATGATGAAAATGAATGAAAAAGGAATGTTTAATCCCCATTTTACATATAGGTATTTCGCAAAAAAATTGACTTTTAAGAGCTTTTGTTACAATGTTGTTCTCTCTTCAAAAACTGACCTGGAGCCGTGTTTTCGGGCACTATCTTTGAGTGATCTTTGAATCTTCACCGGTCACTATTCTCACCAACAAAGCGTCTCATTCCATTGGCAGCTCATTTTTCAAACCGATTCAAATCAAGGTCAAATGTTTCTTATTTCAAGCACACAACACATTTTTGGACTTGTTTTTGTTTTTCGTCCAATGCATTAAAATCTCTCTGTAGTCGTTAATGTGGCGCCTCGAACGACCTGCTGGCGACGCGCTTTTGGGCCCTCGCCCTCTGGACCCTCCGAGGATAATGACACGGTGTCACCGGTGAAGCGACTCAGACAGAGACGACACCGGAGCGAATTACAGGCGTCTGGACCCGGCGCTGAGGTAGAGGAGAGTCAGCCTGTGTTTAAGCGAGAGGAGGCTGGAGCGATGGATGGATAGTTTAAAGGAATAGGCCACCGTTTTTACATATCAAGATATGTTCTTACCTAGCCTTAGCCAAGTTAATATATCCCCGTCTGGTCTTTGTCCGTGCGCTCTGCCAGGCAAACGGAGCACATACGCAGCCTCTCCCACATGTCACATAGCTCCGAAAAAGCTCACGATAGAAGCTACCAAGCTCTTCCACGTGTTCCCTATTTAAATAAAGTTACGTGAAGTGTTTTCATGCGAAGTATATTTACACAGAAATGTAACATGTCGATTTTATAAGCAGATAAAAAGGGGGACTATATTGTGAGGCGTAATGATTCAGGAGCACATCGTCCGCGCAGTAACTCCTAAAGACTTCCCCCGCTCACTTCCATCAATAACCTTTAGGAGTTACTGCGCGGACGTTTTACTCCTCGTATCATTACGCCTCACAATATAGTCCCCCTTTTTATCTGCTTATAAAATCGACATGTTACATTTCTGTGTAAATATACTTCGCATGAAAACACTTCACGTAACTTTATTTAAATAGGGAACACGTGGAAGAGCTTGGCAGCTTCTATCGTGAGCTTTTTCGGAGCTATATGACATGTGGGAGAGGCTGCGTATGTGCTCCGTTTGCGTGACAGAGCGCACGGACAAAGACCAGACGGGGATATATTAACTCGGCTAAGGTTAGGTAAGAACATATCTAAGTATGTAAAAACGGTGGCCTATTCCTTTAAGGCGAGAAACAGCAGGTGAATAGGGAAAAAAAGATAACTGTAGAGATGTCAATTTGAAACTTTTGCTGAACATCACAGATATAAATATGAGAAAAAAATGTATTGCGTTTTTTTCTGTCATTTTATGTTTTCACATAAAATAAGGCATTTTGAGCATTAAAATGGCCAAAATTGCCTATATTTTGGGCAACAAAATCAAAATAATGAATTGAGCCAGATTAAAATGTTATGGTTTTATTTTATTGACATATTAGTGACTAAGATTTTTTCAGAGGGGATTTTGGATATTTTGTTTAGTTTTTCAATAAACTAATCATCAGTGAAAAAATCTGTAAAAACTCAAATTCCGCCTGTTTTTTTGGTTTCAAAGTTGAATAAATCAGGCTAGGAAATAGATATTAAAAAATCCCTCTGAAAAAACCTTCAAAATCTTGTTGTGTCTCAGACTGTAAAGTTTGGAGTCTGTGGGAGCTTCTATAAGGGCTCAGGCTCTGCCCGAGTGCGGCTTCTCTCATTCAGAGAAAACCAGCCCTGAAGTTTTGTAGCGAGTGCTCATGCTCGGCCCGTTCTTCCACTTTTCCGCTCCAGCGTCTCGTAGGAGGAAAAACACCATATTTGGGTGAAAGCGTCATCACGGGGCCCCTTAGCAGGACACGTGGATGTCAAATCTGTCAATATTTATGAATGAAAACCCGCGGGAAAGACGGCCTTTCTACTTCCGGGTCGCCCCCACCTCGCAGACAAAACATCATAAAATAAACATCATCATTTTTATATCTGACATGAAAACTAAGATGTAAAGGGAGGAAAACAGATACAAATCTCCACTTCGACCACTGCGTGAAAAATCAATGCTTTCACCTGCCGTGTCTCGCCTTAAATGTCTCAATTTGAGCATAATAATCCACACATTTGAGCTGTTTTGTTTATCGAGATTATTTCACTTGTTCTGAGACATTTCGTCCTTATTTCAGGTGATTTTCTGGTCTTATCTCATTAGTAGTTTACATTCTTATTTCAAGCGAGATTTACCATATAAACAACATTGAAATGTCCTCGAAGTAGCGAAGTAAACTTGGTCAGATCAGGAAAAAAGCCTAAATGAGTGGAATCCGCTCAAAACGAGATACATTTCCTCGATTCAAGTCATTTAAGTCGACGCTTGATATTTACTTTCTGTGGTGAAATCAGACTGGGAATAAGACAGTGCTGATGTTCCTCCCTCTGTAACATCCACGTGACTCGAACGTCTGTGACCAAACGCAATTTCCTCCTGTATAAAATGAGGAACACGGAAAAAAATGTGTGGAATTCGTCCGTGTTCTCTACATTTGTGACATAACGATCACGTTCCGACGACAGTGTGCTCTGAATGTGACTCTGCGGTTCTGGTTTGGCAACGCGGTTTGTTTTTCAGACAATTTAAGCAAGTTATAGACTTCAAAACGGGAAAATATGCAATAAACATGTCTCTGGGTAAGACACGTTTTACATTTTCGGATGATTTACAAGATCAAGAGCAATTCACACTTATTTTCCTCCATTTTTTCCCCCCCGATTTAGACAAAAAAAAAAGGAATTGCTGTTTCTCTAACAGGTTTCTCTAGAGTTTGCATGTTCTCCCCGTGTCTGCGTAGGTTCCCCGCCCACTAAAAACATGCACAATAGGCCAGGATGAATGAGAGCGTGTTTGAAAGTGCGAAATAACGATTAGGAGTGTGGCCTCTTCATTGTCATTGTACATCAGGGGTGGCCAACGAGTCAGAGACCAAGAGCCGAAATGTTCAACCTTGATCCTGTGAAGAGCCACAAAGGCACCGACCATTAGCGAGATCCCGGGGCGGTAGTTTATTGTGATTAAATAGAATGTTTTATTTAATCACAGTAAACTATAACTTTATGCCTTTTGCTTTTTTTTGTTCAATAATTGTGTTAGATTGAATGGTTTTACTCCTCACCATGATTGAAATACATGTATATTAACTCAAATTTTGTGCTGTTCTGCTCTGACTGAGACAGAATTAGATGTTTTTGTTTTTTTTTAATGCTGGGGTGTGTTTGTATGTGGGGCCCCTTCCCACTGAGACCCCTTCTCTGATCCGCCCCTGGCCTGTGCGCTCTGTGCCTGAAGCTTTTAGCCGGGCAAACAGACTAATCTCCGATGTTTATTCATTCATAAACAGGAGACTAGTCTGGCGACCCTGTCGTAGAAAAGCTACTGCTTGAGGCGGGACTAATGTGGGACGACCGAAGCGCAGCAGCCAATGAGAACATAGCGGATGTGACGACAGAAACAGAGACATGAAAGTTGTATCATTGGGACATTAACAATGGCGCTCCTGCCACACGGAGTTCAGGAAATGACTTCTGTCGTTTATGTCAGAAAAACTTAAGAATACAAGCAAACCGGAGCATTACGTGAAGTGGTTGCTTGTGTTGAAAAACTACAAAACAAAGGCGCAACAACGTGACGCCCGTTCAGGAGCTGCTCTGATTGGTCGGTCGGCTCCATATCGCTGTTGCCAGACCCTCTTCTGTAAAGAAGCGGAGTCTGGTTGGCGAGACTATGCAGCTTCGTCCTGACTGGACTGTGCAGAGAGAACGCACTCTCGGCTGCACAAAGTTCATAAACTTTAACCAGGAGCCTCTGGACGACTGAGAGTCTGTTTTAAGTTGTATTTGTTACAGTCACATGTGAAAGAGAAGTCATCAGGAGTAGTTTGGCATCCGCACAGTAAAGTGAAGATTACTGCGCGGATTTCGAACTACTCCTGGTATTATTACGCCTTACATTATAGTTCCCCCTTTTATCCGCTTAGAAAATCCACATTGTTTAATTTTGTGTAATTATACTTTGTAGTGGAACACTTCACGTAACCATATTTAAATAGGGAAAACGTGGAAGAGCTTGGTAGCTTCTATCTTGACCTGTTTTGGAGCTATAGTGGAGAGAGGGAGAGGCTAAATGCTAACGCCGTCTGCGCTGTGTTTACGTGACTGAAGGCACGGGTGAAGACCAGACGGGTCCTAAAGAACTCGTCAAAGCTCAGGTAAGAACATATCTCAGTATGTGAAAACGGTGGCCTGTTCCTTTAATGAGCCACGTCATGATTTTACTCATTTACTTTCATTTCACCGTCTTATTTCTTACCCTGTGTATTGTTTTGAAGCTTTGTAGTTTTTCCTCACTTCTCTCGCAGCTTATAAAAACAAAACGCTCTTATGCAACAGTTCTGCGCGAGCGACGTGCCCGTCCCTCATCGAACCCCCGCACGTCGAGCGTCTGACGGGCTGTGGAATGATCCAACACCAGGAATGTGGCACGAGAGGCGTTTCACTCTCTGCTCCGTCAGCCCCTTCATTTCCCGAGTCTCTGCTGCGGCCGACGCTTCAAACAAAAGCCAAGACGATACGTTCATTTCTCTGGGTCGCTTTAAAGGCAGGAAAAGGCGGCTCGAAGGTCCACGGGTTCGATTCCCACCAGGACGGGGCCTTTCTGTGTGGAGTTTGCACGTTCTCCCCGTGTCTGTGGAGACTCCGGTTTCCCCTACCAGGTGATTCTGACCGTCAGCCCGGCTCCACATCTGGAGAAGGATGGGTCAAATGCAGAGAGAGAGAGACAGGGAGGGGCGGGTCGCGGGCCACACGGGCGGGTCGCGGGCCACATATTATTCTAAAGGACTGTGGCCTCATAAATAACGACAGTTTACTTTACTTTATGTACTTTCTCAGCCTCAAAGTGCTACATAAAGTCATTATTCATTCATTCCAAGTTACTATTGTAGCCCTGGTGCAGACTGGCCATCTACCACGTGGCTATAATATGCCGTTTATATCCATCCATCCAGTGTTAATTTCGTCGACCAAATATATTTAGTCTCAATTTTAGTCAAAGTGATATTTTTGACGACTAAAATTTGACTGAAACTGAATTAAAAGTTTTTCATGAGACTAAAACTCTGACTAAAATGTCCAGATATTTTAGTCGACTAAAATATGACTAAATAAAAATGAAAAGCAATCATTAATAATAATAGTAATAATAATAATAAAAATAAAAAAATAAAAAAAATAAAAAGTTAAAATCGAAAGTTGATTACATCTGTTTTTTTGCGTGTGTATATGTGTGTAAATGTATGTATATGTGTATGTATGTGTATATGTAATTGTTGTTGTTTTTGTTGTTGTTGTTTTTTACATTGGTTAGGCCATCTAGTTTGTAAGTTTTTCTTCAAGAATGGGGTTGGAGTTTATAAGATTTTTTTTTTCTTCATCCAACTCCTGTTCTTCTTTTCATGGAATGTATTGTTTGTTTTTTGTTGGTTTGTTGCTTTATTTTAGGTTGCATTACCTTGAAAAAAGAATAAATAAAATGAAATGAAAAAAAAAAGGAGAGACTTAAATCATCCAAACTTCTATTGTCCGTCTGAAAGAGCCTCAGATCATGTAAAGTCTCTGCCAAAGGATCAGCTCTGAGCTTTGTTCATGTGGAGCAGCTCCATGAAGCAGAGGAACAAGATTAAATATGATTATAATGAATATTATCAATGCAAAGTCGACTAAATTAGTCTTAAATTTAGTCGACTAAAACTAGACTAAAATTGAAAAGATTTGTTTGACTAAATCTTGACTAAAATTAAATTACATTTTAGTCAAAAGACTAAGACTAAAACTAAATTAAACTATGTTGTCAAAATTAACACTGCATCCATCAATCCATTTTCTTCCACTTCTCTTCCACCCAAACCACATTGCACCAGCCCCTATGGCGCCTCCTGCAGGTGGTGGGTCCACAGAAGGACGGCCTCATGGTTCTAACCGGGCCTGTCGGTCTCTCCTAAGGGGCTTCTGAACCGCTCTGTGTCTGACCCGTCACCTAGGACCAATGGGAGACCCTACCAGGGACACGAAGCCCCCGACAACCGAGCCCCGAGCATCATTCAGGCGCTCAAGGATTTATGTTTATGTTCATATCCTGATCTCTTATTATGTCAGCGCCCTCTGCTGGACACATTCACATTATTCTGCCCCCGCCCACTTTTGACTCTTTTTGCGTTGTCTCGGCACTTCTGTTATACAGACTCTTCCGGTCGAGCGTGAAGCCAGTTCATTTTAACGGAGAACGAGGGGAAATATTCTCCGCTCAAATCTGATGTTTAGTCGATTGATTTGTGTAAAATGTCCACACTGCAGCGTTTCTCTGCGCGGACGAAAAACGGCTTTGTTTTCCTGTAGTGACTGATTTTATGTGGACTTCTTCAGCCCCATGTTAACACATAGGAGAAAAGGGGCGGGCACAATTCATGGCGGCGCCCACGCGAGCCTCCGGAATAAGGTGAATATGGAATTCTTTCCTTTTTTTAATAGGTAGCGTTCACGATTTGGAATGTGATGATGCCATAATGTCAGATGGAGGGCGGGGCCAATAAAACTCTATGAGAGAAATGCAGTTTTTGGAAGAAATCTCCAAAACGAAAATTGACAAATGTTTTTCCTCTTCAGTATTTGATTGTGATTGGATTCTCAAACCTGTGATATTATTTTTATGTCTGAAAGTCCTTTCTATTGGACAACATCATGGTCATGTTTTCGCATATTGTCACCACTTATTGACATTTTTCAGAGATAATAATTGGACATTAGTTCATATGAGCCGACAGAGGAGATAATGAACTTTGTGACAGTTTTTGTTTCATGTGGATTCCTCAGTAATGACTGAGATATGAGCCAAAAAACAAAGACATAAAAATATGCATTTTGTCAGTTACCACCGTTACCATAGTTACCGTCAGTTGACCTCCACCTCAATGTTAAACTATGGCTCTTTAGAATGTTGTGATGTCACGTGAACGCTACCTATTTAAGCTGCCCCCTAGTGGCTGGAGTGAGCAAACTGGTTATTTCGTTAAAAATCCATAATTCCGCACAGGAATGGGCAAGAGACGTACTTTTTTCTTGACCTGCTCAGGAATTCACGTCTGTGTACAAATATTCATGTCTGTGTACACTGGTGGATGAATGAGAGAGTGAATGAGTGACTGGTTCTGTACTGTAAAGCGCTTTGGGCCTGATAAAGGTAGAAAACGCTATACAAGTTGAATCCATTTAACATTTTACCTCAAAGCTGAAAAATAAAATCTGCTATTTTGTTTGGCATATTGCACAAATTCACCATTTGATGTGAGCTGTGTTACTGCATCAGGCCCCTGGATCTGTGAAGTGTGAATAAGAAAAGATTCCCTCCATTCCACCCGCGACGCTGCACTGATAGCCCTTTTCCACCGAGCTGGTGCCGGTGCTGGTTCTGGGCCAGTTCCAGTTTCAGAACCGGTTCTTTCGTTTTCCACTGAAAAAACGCTGGCTCTTGGTTCCAAAATCTGGTGCCGGTTGGGAACCAATTAAAAGCTGGACCAAGAAACAAGCACCAGTGATGTCAGCGGCTGGGGGCGTGGCTCTCTCCTCCAACAAACAATCAATATTAGTTAGTTTGTGCTTATAACTTCCTGGAGAAGCCAAAACAGTCTCTGTGGAGGAAACTGTTGTTTTGCTTTATGCTCTTCAGCTAAAACACGAGTTAGAAAGAAGAAATCAAAATGTTAACGGCTGCTGTGACTGAAACATAAACTTATTTTTCTGTATGTTATAACCAGAAGTGGCTGTAGTCAGATGTTGCTATCCATGTTTGATGTTGACTTCCCAAAGTGTTGCTATGACAATAGGCACAGCTCTCATTTTGGTGGAAAACCAAGTTAGTATGGAACCAACCCGGCACCAGAACCAGCCCAGAACCAACACCTTGGAGGGCTTTTCCACCAAGGTGTTGTTTCTGGGCTGGCTCAGAGCTGGTTCTGGTGCCGGGTTGGTTCCATACTGACTTTCCTTCCTTTCCTTTCCTTCCCTTCCTTTCCTTCCTTTCCTTTCCTTCCTTTCCTTCCTTTCCTTCCTTTCCTTCCCTTTCCTTTCCTTTCCTTCCCTTCCTTTCCTTCCTTTCCTTCCTTTCCTTCCTTCCTTCCTTTCCTTCCCTTCCTTCCTTCCTTTCCTTTCCTTTCCTTCCTTCCTTCCCTTCCTTCCCTTCCTTTCCTTCCTTCCCTTCCTTTCCTTTCCTTCCCTTCCCTTCCTTTCCTTCCTTCCCTTCCTTTCCTTTCCTTTCCTTTCCTTTCCTTCCTTCCTTCCCTTCCTTCCCTTCCTTTCCTTCCTTCCTTCCTTTCCTTCCCTTCCTTTCCTTTCCTTCCCTTCCTTCCATTCCTTTCCTTCCCTTCCTTTCCTTCCTTTCCTTCCCTTCCCTTCCTTCCCTTCCGTTCCTTCCTTCCTTCCTTTCCTTCCCTTCCTTTCCTTTCCTTCCCTTCCTTCCATTCCTTTCCTTCCCTTCCTTCCTTTCCTTTCCTTTCCTTTCCTTTCCTTCCTTCCTTCCCTTCCTTCCCTTCCATTCCTTTCCTTCCCTTCCTTCCCTTCCTTTCCTTCCCTTCCTTTACTTCCTTTCCTTCCCTTTCCTTCCTTCCTTCCCTTCCTTTCCTTCCCTTCCTTCCCTTCCTTTCCTCCCTTCCTTCCCTTCCTTTCCTTCCTTTCCTTTCCTTCCCTTCCTTTCCTTCCCTTCCTTCCCTTCCTTTCCTTTCCTTCCTTTCCTTCCCTTTCCTTCCTTCCTTCCCTTCCTTTCCTTCCCTTCCTTCCCTTCCTTTCCTCCCTTCCTTCCCTTCCTTTCCTTCCTTTCCTTTCCTTCCCTTCCTTTCCTTCCCTCCCTTCCTTCCCTTCCTTCCTTCCTTTCCTTCCCTTCCTTTCCTTTCCTTCCCTTCCTTCCATTCCTTTCCTTCCCTTCCTTTCCTTCCTTTCCTTCCCTTCCCTTCCTTCCCTTCCGTTCCTTCCTTCCTTCCTTTCCTTCCCTTCCTTTCCTTTCCTTCCCTTCCTTCCATTCCTTTCCTTCCCTTCCTTCCTTTCCTTTCCTTTCCTTTCCTTTCCTTCCTTCCCTTCCTTCCCTTCCATTCCTTTCCTTCCCTTCCCTTCCTTTCCTTCCCTTCCTTTACTTCCTTTCCTTCCCTTTCCTTCCTTCCTTCCCTTCCTTTCCTTCCCTTCCTTCCCTTCCTTTCCTCCCTTCCTTCCCTTCCTTTCCTTCCTTTCCTTTCCTTCCCTTCCTTTCCTTCCCTTCCTTCCCTTCCCTTCCTTCCCTTCCTTTCCTTCCTTTCCTTCCCTTCCTTTCCTTCCTTTCCTTCCCTTCCTTTCCTTTCCTTTCCTTCCTTCCCTTCCTTCCCTTCCTTCCTTTCCTTCCCTTCCTTTCCTTCCCTTCCTTTCCTTCCTTTCCTTTCCTTCCTTCCCTTCCTTCCTTTCCTTCCCTTCCCTTCCTTTCCTTTCTTTCCTTTCCTTCCTTTCCTTTCCTTCCTTCCCTTCCTTCCTTTCCTTCCCTTCCCTTCCTTTCCTTTCTTTCCTTTCCTTCCTTTCCTTTCCTTCCTTTCCCTTCCTTCCCTTCCTTTCCTTCCTTCCCTTCCTTCCCTTTCCTTCCCTTCCTTTCCTTCCTTTCCTTTCCTTTCCTTCCTTCCTTTCCTTTCCTTCCTTTCCTTTCCTTCCTTTCCCTTCCTTCCCTTCCTTTCCTTCCCTTCCTTCCCTTCCTTTCCTTTCCTTCCTTTCCTTTCCTTTCCTTCCTTTCCCTTCCTTCCCTTCCTTTCCTTCCTTCCCTTCCTTCCCTTCCTTTCCTTTCCTTCCTTTCCTTCTCTTCCTTTCCCTTCCTTTCCTTCCCTTCCTTTCCTTCCTTTCCTTCCTTTCTTTTCCTTCCTTTCCTTTCCTTCCTTTCCCTTCCTTCCCTTCCTTCCCTTCCCTTCCTTCCCTTTCCTTCCTTTCCTTTCCTTCCTTTCTGGTGGGAAAAGCCCTTTAGTTACATAAAACAAGAGGATGAAGACTTTCCTTATGGGAACTTTACAAACGCATGACAGAAATACAGCTTTGGTCGGAAAGAGATGCTCGACGAGAGGAATTCAGCGCCGACAAAATGAGTAGTTGTAAAAGATTTGCATGTCGTTGGAGTCACGCAGCAGCTGAAGAATGCGTTTGCCGATTCGGAAGGAGCAGCATTTTACCCTTTTACTCTTTTACCGGTGGTTTTGTTGAAAATAAAAGTCGTGCGTGTGTTTGTTGAGGAAAACTCCGCAGGTAAAAAAAACGTGTGTTCACATTCGGGAGCAGCAAAAGCAGCGACACTCGGCTCCACAGTCCGTTTATAGCTAAAGTATAGGCTTGGTTTGTTGAAAGACCTGCCTGAGAACGGACCGAGCAGTGAAACATTGAGAGAAACTTATGCAACGAAGGGATTCACAGTTTTGTGGATTTGCATGTTGTTTGGTTGTTTGGTTATTTACGTGAGAGTTCTCCGCGGCATAAGCGTTACTATTTTGACGAGACGCTGCAGGTGAAAACATTTACATTTAGAGGAAACTTTTGCTGAGCATTATTGATAAAAACATGGGGGGGGAAAAAATGTTGCAAGTTGTCCGCCATTTCATGTATTCATTTAAAAATAAGACATTTTATGCATAAAAAATATTGTTAAGCCCAAGACAGGAAAGTTTGGAGTCGGAGTAGGAGCAACTAAAGTGGAGATGCTGATGTCTTTGGATTGAATAACTTCCTTCCTTCCCTTCCCTTCCCTTCCTTTCCTTCCTTCCCCTCCTTCCCATCCTTTCCTTCCTTCCTTCCTTCCTTCCTTCCTTCCTTCCTTCCTTCCTTCCTTCCTTCCTTCCTTCCTTCCTTCCTTCCTTCCTTCCTTCCTTCCTTCCTTCCTTCCTTCCTTCCTTCCTTCCTTCCTTCCTTTCCTTTCCTTTCCTTTCCTTTCCTTCCCTCCTTCCCTTCCTTCGCTCCTTCGCTCCTTTTCTTCCCTTCCTTTCCTTCCCTCCTTTGCTTTCCTTCCGTCCTTCCTTTTCTTTCCTTCTTTCCTTCCTTCCTTCCTTCCCTTCTTTCCTTCCTTCCTTCCTTTCCTTCCTTCCTTTCCTTCCCTCCTTTCCTTCCCTCCTTTGCTTCCCTTCCTTCCTTCCTTTTCTTTCCTTCCTTCCTTCCTTCCTTTTCTTCCCTTCCTTCCTTCCTTTTCTTTCCTTCCTTCCTTTCCTTTCCTTCCCTTCCCTTCCTTTCCTTCCTTTCCTTTCCCTTCCTTCCTTTCCTTCCTTTCCTTCCCTTCCTTTCCTTCCCTTTCCTTCCTTTCCTTTCCTTCCTTCCCTTTCCTTTCCCTTCCTTCCTTTCCTTTCCTTTCCTTTCCTTCCCTTCCTTTCCTTCCTTCCTTCCTTTCCTTCCCTTCCTTTCCTTTCCTTTCCCTTCCTTCCCTTCCTTTCCTTCCTTTCCTTCCCTTCCTTTCCTTCCCTTCTTTTCCTTTCCTTCCTTTCCCTTCCTTTCCTTTCCTTCCTTTCCTTTCCTTTCCTTTCCTTTCCTTCCTTCCTTCCCTTTCCGTTCCTTCCTTCCTTTCTTCCCTCCCTCCCTTCCCTTCCTTCCCTTCCTTTCCTTCCTTTCCTTTCCTTCCCTTCCTTTCCTTCCTTTCCTTTCCTTCCCTTTCCTTTCCTCCTTCCCTTCCTTCCCTTCCCTTCCCTTTCCCTTCCTTTCCTTCCCTTCCTTTCCTTCCCTTCCTTCCCTTTCCCTTCCTTTCCTTTCCTTCCCTTTCCTTTCCTTCCTTTCCTTCCCTTCCCTTCCTTTCTTTCCTTTCCCTTCCTTCCTTCCCTTCTTTTCTTTTCCTTCCCTTTCTTTTGCCACAGGTTATTCACTGACTTTGTAAAGTTATTTTATATATAGATTTTTCCTCTATTTCAAGACCATTTACATTGTAGATTCTCTCTGAAGGCGTTACTTTACAAATGAACACATATGGAATCATGTTTTCAACCAAAACATGTGAAATAGGTTCTTCAGAATCGCCGCCTTTTGCTTTGATTTCTGCTTTGCACTTTTGACATTTTCTCAATAATGCATTAGTCTCATAAAGCGCTTTTCCAGACACTCAAAGTCACAGTTTCGTGCATTATACACTCCCTCCATACTTGGTGGTGGTAAGATACTGTTGTAGCCACAGCCGCCCTGGGGTAGACTGACAGGAGCGAGGCAGCCAGTCTGTGCCATCGGCCCCTCCGACCACCACAGACCACTCACTACATTCACCCAAACGTTCTCCCATCCAAGCACGGCAACTTTGATTATTTAAGGAGAGACGCTGCAGCTGAAGATGGAAAAATGTATAATGTAAGTATGTTTTTTTGTTATTTTATTTTCTGTGATAAAAACTGAATATTGGATCGAGCCAGGTTTAATTGTATTGTTTTATTTTGTTTTCACATTAGTTACTAAGACTTTTTCAGAGGGGATTTTGGATCTTGTTCAGTTTTAAAATTAAGGCTGAAACAACTTATCGATTATTGAAATAGTCGACAACTAAATTTTAGTAATCGATTCATTGTTTTCTCGTAAACACAGACTCACGTAGAGCAAAAATTCCATGAAAATTTAGCATTTTTTATGAAAACCTACTTTGTTTTTAAAATTTGGGTCTGCAGTGTTTTCTACATTAAAAATTTCCTAAATATTTGTTTGTGTCTCATCCAATCAGAGGCAGAATTAGTGCCAAGAGTAGGGATGTCACAGTAACCGGTGTAGCTGTAAACCCCGGTAAAAATTTGGACGGTGAAAATGACCGTCTTGTTTTGTGTTTTTATTATTATCTCGCTGAATAACCGCACCCACGGTGTCGGCACGGTGAGCCTCACCAGCCACCGTCTCATCTGCTGCAGTTTCCGCGCATGTGCACTTTGTTGTTTGTGACCCAAACAAAACTTTCTCAAAGCTGGAATCATGTCCGACACGACAGCGCAGGATCTGTCAGCCTCAGAGTTCAGTTTGAGGAGCGTGCAGGAAAAAGTGTCTCTAAAGCAGCAAGACTTCAAACCTCTGACTCTCCTGCGTGACCGTCTCAGCTCTATAGCAGGAAGCTAACGTTAGCGTGACCGTCTCCCACAGCTCTATAGCAGTAAGCTAACGTTAGCATGACCGTCACAGCTCTATAGCAGTAAGCTAACGTTAGCGTGACCGTCACAGCTCTATAGCAGTAAGCTAACGTTAGCGTGACCGTCTCCCTCTATAGCAGGAAGCTAACGTTAGCATGACCGTCACAGCTCTATAGCAGTAAGCTAACGTTAGCGTGACCGTCTCCCTCTATAGCAGGAAGCTAACGTTAGCATGACCGTCACAGCTCTATAGCAGTAAGCTAACGTTAGCATGACCGTCACAGCTTTATAGCAGTAAGCTAACGTTAGCATGACCGTCACAGCTCTATAGCAGTAAGCTAACGTTAGCGCTTTAGCTGAAATGCTGATGTGGGACTTTGGGAGAATGTAACGAGTCGCCCCATAGTGCGGCTGCAGCGCCACCGCCAGCATAAGCCGTGTCCGGATACCTCCGCACGATGGCACATGCGTTACGGGGCTCCTGGTGGCAGATTGCAATAGATCCACTCTCGCCGCAGTTTTATGAATTTAATAATGATCACTGTCTGAGGCATTTCCCCAAATCTGCAAAGCGAAAGCTCACTGGAAGGACGACAACAGTTTTCCTGATATAGACGGTTTATCTTTGTTTCTGACGCTATAAATAGTCCATGTAAAACCCTCGAAACGATCAACAACACATCGTTATAGTTCCTTTACTTTGATGTGAAAAGGCTTTGTCTGTATTTTTTTATGTAACAAGCACTGAACATATTAACACACATTTAAAAAAAATACCGCGATAATACCGAAAACCGTGATAATTTTGGTCACAATAACCGTGAGGTAAAATGTTCATACCGTGACAGCCCTGGCCAAGAGCCTCAAACAAACATTCACTTTAAGTTTACTCCATCAACACGTCCTTAAGCGATGCCAGCGTTATGTGATTAAAAAATATATATATAATTCTCATACACCATTCACAGCCAAGCGATTAATCGATTACCAAATAATCGCTAGTTGCAGCCCTATTTAAAATAAAACGTTTTCGTCAAAAAAAATCTGTAAAAATGTAAATTTCTCCTTGTTTTTTTGAAATTCTAAACTCAATAAATCAGGTTAGGAATTATAAAAGTTATAATAATAATATTATAATTATTAAAAAAGTCCGTCTGGCGTCTGCGGGAGCGACTTATGGAGACACTGATGCATCAATATGAGAAAATGCATTTTGAGAAAATAGAAATTATAATATTTCGTATGTGTTTTCGTAGGTGTTTTTAAAATGTTGTGTCCTGGTGTTGTTGTAAAGTGCTATATAAATAAACTTTGATTGATTGATTGATCGCATAAATCTCTGCAGAAACATTGAATGAGTGAAATAACATGGTGTGATTTTATTCTGTTTCCATGTGAAAGTTTATTTGTTGAGACCAAAAACCTGAGCGTTTTGCCTGTATTGTCATTTTATTTCTCCCTTTTTTCTCCCCTACATAAAGTCATGTGCTAATTCATAGTTTAGCGTCTTCAATGAGAATCACACAATGTAAATAGTGTTGAAAATAAAGAAAAGCCGATACATAAGAAGTGTTTCCAAACTTCTGACACGTACAGTGTGTTATTAAATGCCCTGTGGAAATCCTGCGTTCAGCACAAACAAAAACCTGAACTCAAATGAGCTTTTGGCAAAACATCGGTACTGCAGAAACACTTGTGTGAGCAGAAACTTAAAACAAAACCTTGCAGTAATTAACCAAGTGTCGGCTGCGTTTACGACGACTCGGGGAAAACATCTGGCTGGTTTTTTTTTGAAAGACGACTTGTCAGAGATTCGCTCGACACACGGCGTCGACGCGGTGTTTACAAAGCGCAGACGTACCTTGGCTCGGCCGCTGCCTCGTCGGGGACCCGCCGCTTCCAGGTGGGGGGGGGGGGTTCTGTCCGGCTTGTCCCAGCGGCGAGCCATCACCCTGGGCTTGTCTGGGTCCGGGGCTGCCCTGCTGAGGCTGACACGCTCCCGGCTTAGGTCTAGGTCCTTGCGCTCGGGCAGAAGCAGAAGAAGAAGAAGAAGTGTTGCCCAGTTTGGTGGAGACTTTCTGCAAAAAGAGCTTGTGTTTAGTCATGTTGTCCCATCCGAGCAGCTCCGGGGCCCGCATGGAGACCATAGCGTTGGCCATTTCTCTCGCAAGGGGGAGAAAAAAAAGTGGAATGAGAGGAAAGAAAATGTGTGTGAAGGGGAGAGAGAGAGAGAGAGAGAGAGTTGGAAGACTTAAGGGGAGGAGTGGGAGGAGGGACTTGTAGGGAGTGTGCTGCTGTGGCCACAAGACAAGCATGGGGTATAATAAGTCGTCCAATTTAGCTTCACATTTCTATTGAGGGAAACGTGTTCGACGGCGGAGCGAAAACAGGAAAGTCTGTGAAAAGTCATTCATCGCCGCTGTGATCTTTTAAAGGGTTTAAATCTGGCTGCACGTGGGACTTCCTCTTGCTCGGAAAGTGGTGGAGAAGTGGCGGTTTCCTTTTGGTCAGACGAACAGGAAGCAGAGTCTCAAACTCCCTCCATGTGTCTGTGTTTATAAAGTGTGAGCGAGTGGGGGAGGGGCGCGCAGAGGTGCAGGGGGAGAATGCCTGGGTCAGGGCGGGGGGAAATGTTGAGGGAAACATCAGCAGAGTAGTGATTTCGGTCAGAGAGTCGACGGGTTTGTTGTGAGGCAAAGGGAAAGGCGAGAGGACAAAGTGTACACAAAGTGCCTCATAGTTACAGCAGCACCACAACATTTAACCTCCTACCACCCACCAAAATTATTCTCTCCTCTTTGCCATTGTCGTCACTTTTTATTTCCCTTCTGCGTTTTTGTCACTTATTTATTAATTTTTTGCTGCTCTTTTGTCACTCTTTTGCTGTATTTTTGTCTTTTTATTTTTTCTGGATTTTGGTCTTTTTTTTCTGGATTTTGGTCTTTTTTTCTGGATTTTTGTCTTTTTTTTCTGGATTTTTGTCTTTTTTTTGCTGGATTTTTGTCTTTTTTTGCTGTATTGTTTGTCTTTTTTCTGGATTTTTGTCTTTTTTTTGCTGTATTGTTTGTCTTTTTTCTGGATTTTTGTCTTTTTTTCTGGATTTTATTTTTTTCTGGATTTTTCTCTTTTTTTCTGGATTTTTGTCATTTTTTTCCTGGATTTTTTTTTTTTTTTGCTGGATTTTTGTCATTTTTTGCTGGATTTTTGTCTTTTTTTCTGGATTTTTGTCTTTTTTTTCCTGGATTTTTGTCTTTTTTTGCTGTATTGTTTGTCTTTTTTTCTGGATTTTTGTCTTTTTTTTGCTGGATTTTTGTCTTTTTTTGCTGTATTGTTTGTCTTTTTTTGCTGTATTGTTTGTCTTTTTTTTGCTGTATTGTTTGTCTTTTTTTTGCTGTATTGTTTGTCTTTTTTTTCTGGATTTTTGTCTCTTTTTTTTTGCTGTTCTTTTGTCATTTTTTCCTGTATTGTTTGTTTTTTTCTGTATTGTTTGTCTTTTTTTCTGGATTTTTGTAATTTTTTCTGTATTTTTGTCTTTTTTTTCTGTATTTTTGTCTTTTTTTTCTGTATTTTTGTCTTTTTTTTGCTGGATTTTTGTCTTTTTTTCTGTATTGTTTGTCTTTTTTTTGCTGTATTGTTTGTCTTTTTTTTGCTGTATTGTTTCTTTTTTTCTGGATTTTTGTCTTTTTTTTGCTGGATTTTTGTCTTTTTTTTGCTGTATTGTTTGTCTTTTTTTCTGGATTTTTGTCACTTTTTTGTTGCTCTTTTGTCACTTTTTTGTTGAGTTTTGGTCATTTTTGTCGCTTTTTTTTTTGTCACTTTTTAGCTTTTTTTTGTTGCGTTTACATCCTCATTTTCTTCTCTTTTTTTGCCTCTGTTTTGGAGAATTTGGAGAAAACATGTCCAGGTGGGAGTTCAGAGGTGAATGCCTTTTTAAAACTACTGTAATTGAAAAAAAACTGGGGCCTATTTCGGTAACACTTTATAATAACTACACTTAACTTAGCAGGGCTGGGACAAAATATCGGATCGGACTTGGATCGCAGCACTTTTCGCTTCAATACCAAGTATCGACACTTTATCAAGTATCTGAATACTTTCAATACTTGTGTTTGGAGGCATTTTGATCCTGCACAGTAACAGATACACAGCACTTTGTTACATTTTGTGTTACTGCACTTTTCAATCTTAATACTTCAATTAATATCAAAACACAAAACACATGACTTTTTTCTTTTTACACACAGCCCTATTATTTAGCCTTAATAAATGATGAATTAACACTTAATTAATCATGAACAATTAATTAGTTAAGTGTGACTAACATTTAATAACTACTACAGTTCATGCCTAATAGTTCTTCACACACTTATTCATTGTTACGTTTTAGTCACACTTAACTAACGAAAGGTTCATTAATTAAGTGTTAACTAATCACTTATTAAGGCTAAATAAGTGGAGTTATTATAAAGGGTTAGTAATGATAGAAAACCTTTGAGTAAATAATTGTACAATTAAACAATTAAATTACAGCTGAGTGAGTTTTGGAGCATAATTTCTGAGAGGCTAGATGCAAGTTGGTCATTTTTATACTCACTACTGCCACCTCAGGTCTTATGCGTAACTGCAGTCTCTATATTAAGCTCGTGCATGACGGTAATTCAGACCCGAATTAACACCTTTCTGAGCGACAGTGCAGGATTTTAGAGGCAGTTGTGGTGAACAGGTCTGAGCTCATTCTACACATTAGGACATGGAGGAACATAACTTGTTTTTTACATTTTTAAACTCCGTATAGTCCCTTTAAGGTGCAGATACTCTAAGGCTGTGTCCGAATGTCCACACGAGTCCTTAACCCTTCATTCACTACATAGGCCCGCACTATATAGTTTTTTTTTGTTTTTTTAATCTGAATTTATTTATTTTATTTTACATTTACTTTTATTTTATGAAACAGAGCGACTGTTTTGGCACTTTTACAGGCGTTACTATCATCACAAAAAAGGGAAAAAAAATATCACCCCAGCGTGAGCTCAGAGACGCCGAAAGTCGGTCGGAGCCCGGTGTCCGAAGCACCAGCAGATTGAGTGACTACATCTGCTAAAAGTCACTAAACTCCGGGAATAAAGTATTTCTGCGATAAAGACCAAACTCAGAGACAGTGGAATATTTATGGATAAATACGAGACAGATACTTTATATTTAACATGGATTTTACATGAATGGCTTGGATTATTCGAGCTCGAGCTAAAGGTTAGCAGCTAACGTTAGCATCTTTTCACCGTAGCCGTTTATATTTAGGTCGTTTATTCATGAGAAACACAAACACACGACTGAAACAGCTGATTTACTTCAGTCGTGTTGTTTAGTTCAAAGACCTGTCTCTGTCAAGCTCTTCTCCGACTCTCGCAATGCATTGTGGTCTATATTGACCCGTTTAGTGACCATCGATGCTCACTACTTTTCGAGATGCATTGTGGGAAAGTTCGAGTGCACTACTTTTTTCTCTCTGGACATTCGGACACCCCGACAACATGTGACCACTATATAGTCACTATATAGGGCAGTGGTTCTCAACCTTTTGGAGCCGTGACCCCCATTATAACAGGTAAAGGGGTTCGTGACCCCCAGCCCGGGTCACACCATGAGAAATAGGATTCATTAGCCTACATCATTCTTGAAAAACAAAGAAAAAAAACAAATAGCTGAAATAAAATTCATGAAAAGACAAACAAATAATGGCACTCTGATACAATAAAACATTAGATTTTTTGCTAATGAAAATATGTATATTTTATCTAAATGATCTGGCGACCCCCCAAATTTGTCTCACGACCCCCAGGTTGAGAACCACTGATATAGGGAATAGTGTGGACATTCGGATCCAGCCTTAGACTGATCTTCTCTTCTGCTCCTTTTCATTCACATGAAATGAATAAATACATTAAATGGAATGAAGGCCTTAATTTAAATCAAATGAATTTAATGACTTTTAATGCTTTGTGATACCCCAAAATCATTGTCATTATGTTTTCTGCATCATCATGTTATCGTTATTTCAAGCCACATATAAAAAGAAACGACAATGTGCTTTTTGTCTTACTTTATGAGCAACTTTCTCACTCAACTTCAAACTAGAGCTTTTTCAGGCGGAAATAAAACAATGGCTCTCTGTGACTTCGACAAAGACTGCGATTTAAGTGTTTTTTCCTTTTAAATATCAAGTCATTTACTTTCCGCATCCTCCACGCTCCCCTCCTCTTGCTCCTCTTCACCGTGCAGCTCAATTAAAATAAGTCAAACAAACAAAAGGAGTAAAGTGAAGCGACTGAGAGAGTTTTCACCTAAAGACTTCAGGTTTTTTGGGGGCTGTTGCCACTGGAGACGAATTAAAGATTACTCAAAGATGCGCTAGCGACTCGAAACATAACCCCAGGCCTGTTTTTGATGAGAGAACAGCTTTGTAACACGCTCAAAAGTCCAAGAATGCGCAGACAAACCTATTGATACGCCTACAAGTCAAGTGTTTTAGGTCTTTCTTTCGCTCACGTGCAGGAACTTCCTCCTCCTCCTCCGCCAGAATGGCCACGCGGCTTGGCCTGGTTTAGCCGACGTGCCAGTGCTTCGTGTCAGCGCTTGATTGAGAGTGTATTGGTGTTTCGCAGTAATCCCTCGGCTCAAGCCTTGGGTAAAAGTCAAGAAGTTGTCGGTAATCTTTAAGAAACACGAGGCAGCGGGTTCGTCTGTACGTGGGGCTTGATCATTATCCAGAATCCCAAATATGCTACTTTCGGAGAGGGATTATAATAATACCTTTTGAGGTGGCGAAAAACGCGACCTGGATTATTATTCCCCGTCATAACCCAGTACCAGTGAACCCAAACCAAACCTAACAGTGAAAATTCGAGACTAAAATGAGCAGATGAGAAGCTTGACCCACATGATCTCACTCGCTCACTGCAGTTACATGAACCAGGAGAAAGTCCGGTATCCCACATAATTTGACTACGACAGAAATACTACTTCTACTGCACGACTGCCGTTGTCCAGGAAAGCAGTACTGGTCCAACGAGGATGACAGGAGCTAATTTTAGTGACTGGATTAGAGAATGTGTGTCCGTGAGACAGATAGAAGATAAGAAGATTAGATGAAGTAAGATGGTGCCGTTACATTTTTTCAATACCGGTACTTTAACAATACTTTACGATACAGATGCCTGAACGATACATATATTAAAATATTTGTCATCTAGAGCCAGAAAACAGGACAATTATGGTAATTTCTTACATAAAAAAAAAACATATATTTATTTAAAAAAGAATTATTTCCTTTAAAGGGGCTGGAAGCAAGTTGGCCATTTTATACTCACTACTGCCACCTCAGGCCACATGTGTAACTGCACCTTCTATATTAAGCTCGTGCATGACGGCAATTCGGGCCGAAGTGACACATTTCTGAGTGACCGTACAGGATTTTAGAGGCAGTTGTGGTGAACAGGTCTGAGCTCATTCTACACATTAGGACATGGCTGGAACATGTAGGGGGAGGAAAATACTTAATTTTAACATTTTTAAACTCCTTATAGTCCCTTTAAAGTGACTATACAGAGTTTTAAAATGTTAAAATTAAGCCTCTAAAATCCTGCACTGTCACTCAAAAAGGTGTTAATTCAGGTCTGACGCTGCAGTTACACGTATGACCTGAGGTGGCAGTAGTGAGTATAAAATGGCCAACTTGCATCGAGCTCCTTTAATGCTGTCCCTGGACCAAACAGCATCAAAACTTGTCTCTAAATATACAAAATATTGTTGGTACCTGCTTTTGGTTGCTCCCAAAGGGAATCGGGTAAGACTAGACAAGACTGGTTCGGCCGGTTTTCTCAAAAAAGCGATTTGAATCTTTAGCGTGGATTTTTACGATCATAAATATATTGATGAACCTGCTCGAGGCATAGGTTCATTTTTCCATGTAATGTTTGTTGATTACATTATACTCTTATTATAAAGTTCATTGTCAGTGAATCCTTTTGTAATATAAATCTCTATCCTGATCAAGAACAATGTATGATGGATTTCAACCTCCAAACATAAAGTGTTTTCTGGTAAAACTAATTATTTTGTTTACATGAATGTTTTTGTTTTTTTTCATCCAGGACAGACCTGCTAGAGGCGCAGCATTTCGCACATATCTTTCCATGGGCTGTTTTTCCTGGTGCGTTTCTAAATAAGTTTGTTTAGACACGCCTCGGCTGTAGAGAAGCCTCGAGGCGACTTTGACAGAAAATCGCTCGGGCAGGTTTGAAACTCGTGGTATGTGTTTTCGAAAGATCCATTTAAAAAAAAGTGACAGAACGACCGCTCCTTCACACGGCAAGACACGCACAACGTCTGAGCGCACACGGCCCTCAAGTCAAAGCATTTACGTCTTATTTACACAAGGGCCCAGGAACTCATTTAGGAGTCGATCTTGGTGATTGAAAAGCCTCATCAAATCAAGACCTAGTCTAGGATCAAGAGACAAATCCCAGGAGCTTTAAGTCATTCTACTTTGCAAAAAAATAATAGCTAGGTTACTTTAAATGACTAAAATTTTGAATATTAACCTAAATTTGACTTTTTCTGAATAGGGAAGATTTGCCCTTTATTGTCAAAGGGGTAAGAAATTACAATTGTAGCCTATGGCGAGTCTGTAACAAATACAGTTATTTATTTAAAGGGACTATACGTTGTTTAAAAATGTTAAAACTAAGTATTTCCCTCCCCCTTCATGGTCCAGCCATGTCCTAATGTGTAGAATGAGCTCAGACCTGTTCACCACAACTGCCTCTAAAATCCTGCACTGTCACTTAGAAAGGTGTTACTTCGGGTCTGAAGTGCCGTCATGCACGAGCTTAATATAGAAGCTGCAGTTACATGCATGACCTGAGGTGGCAGTAGTGAGTAAAAAATGACCAACTTGCATTTAGTCTTTTTAAGGACAGTACTTAAATGCAGTTTCTATTTCTATTAACACATTTTTTTTGTCCTCCTTTAGTAAGTTTTAAACTCGTTTTCTTTGTAGAAGGTTCATACTGTCTTCTTAGATTAAGGCTATTATAGTTTTGTTTCTTATAGTAAGACAGAAGGTTTAGTTTACCTGCTTGACTAGTCCTTCCTGATCTCGATGGCTTCTCTGATCCAGCGGTGAAAGTAACAAGTATCACCGCTGGATCAGAGAAGCCATCGAGATCAGGAAACGTGCAACAACATCTATGAACCGGGACGAGGGAGCGTACACCTTATCACACACTTGGGAGGCCGTCCTGGAGAAGGCGCCAGTCAGTAGGGGGCGTAAGCTCTCACTACTGACTGGAAAATCCATGTAAGCTGCCTACGACACGACACCTCCACCACCAGGTGTCGCTTCTGAGGAAGATCACAGGAAGTGATCGAAACTAGTCAAGCAGGTAAACTAAACCTTCTGTCTTACTATAAGAAACAAAACTATAAAAGTTTTAAACTCGACTTTTGTGGGGAAAAAACGGTGCATCTAATTATAAAGGATTTGCATCAGATTCATGAGCGGGTTGTTTTCTAGCATTTCTGTGACACTGACCCTGAAGATTTTGTCTTTTAAGACGTGGGAATTGTAAATTCATGAGCTGTACTCGTCTCCACTGTGCGATGGTTCAAAGAGACAATCGTAGATTCGACCAAAGTTTATCGTAGCAGTTTCAGTTTTCAGAAAACGTGCGTTTAGCCGAGACAAGTGCTTTATGTTAGGTTTATTTTCAAGTGCGGGGAAAGTCCTGTAAAATGCTCGTCTTTGGTCATACGACAGTTTTATTCTAAATCCTTTCCTTGTCTCACTGTACAACCTAAGACCTGTGATTTTCCGCTACAACCTAAGGTTTTCTCCCCAACGAGTGATCGTTCTTTGCAGACAGCCAAAATCGCGCAGTGTACACCCAGCTTAAGGCCTTTAAACTGCCTCTAAAATGACTAAAGTCACTCAAAAAGGTGTTAATTCTGCTCCAAAGTGCCGTCATGCACGAGTTTAACATAGAACCTGCAGTTACACATATGACCTGAGGTGGCAGTAGTGAGTATAAATTGACCAACTTGTATCTAGCCCCTTTAAGTAGAGTTTTTGAGGGTCTGTACTTTACTTCAGTAGCATTTTTCTACAGAAAAGGCTTGTTTTGTTCATTTTGAAATCCTATTAATGCCCCCTCCAGAACAGTAGGTGGCGCTGAGTGCAGACGTACTGACAAATGCCACTGATTCACAACAAGGTAGAAGTTTTGTCCCCGTCGTGTCGCCGTACGGAGCGGGAATTCAGCCTCAACTCTTGTGTTTTTGTAGCTGTAAAGTTACTCTAAACATACTTCAGTACTTGAGTTGTATTGAAGTTATATTTGAGCAGTGAAATCTGTACTTTTACTCAACAAAACCTTTGTAAAAGTCAAGTGATGTATCAATGATTTACTTCTTTTTTAATTGGTCTTTATCCATGGCCTGTTTTTGCACTGCAGACAAAAGAACATCGTGTGACAGCTCAACAATAGCTGCGCAGTCGGAAAAAGCTGCAGTTCCAGTTTTAAATGATATTTCACGTAACTGTATCGCTCTGTACTTTTTAACGAGTTACTATAATAGCGCCCGGTTCGATCACATACCGCCCTGTCATGTGCTTTCCCTTTGACAGACGGGACGCTGGGTATTATTTATCCCCTTAGATCAAGTGTAATTGTGACTCACGGCGCAGGCATGAGTTTCTGAAAAGGACTCTTAATGATAATCCTAAATTGGATGAAATGCCTAAGTGTTTTCTTTGTTGTCAGTCAAACTCCGTGAGAAAAAACAAATGTTGTTTTAGTCCTTTGTGCACATGTAGTTCGAAATTCCTTCCAAATGTACATTCGTCACAGGCTTATGTGTGTTTGCATGTAAAGACTATTCAAGATCCTAAACTAGCATTAACGTCTTTAGAAATAACATGACGCAAGACTAAAGGAGAGAGGCCTGGTTAAAACAGACATTTCATGCATATTTGTGGCTTACAACCTGCTTTGAGGCACTTTGGTTTGATTTTTCAGTTTTAAAAGTAATGTGTGTGCGTGGAAACACTCTTAAAGGGATATTTCAGGATGTTTTACATGGGGCCTCATTTCCTAGTTATCCAGAGTGTTGCTGATTCCTGGAGATATTTTTTTGTAATTCATGCAGTTCTTATATTTGAAGAGTGACACAGTGCTAGGCTAATGCAAGGCTAGTGCATGTCTATGGTATCAGCTAGCCTGCATTAAAAACAGTCTGACCCGCTCCACAGAGCACCTGAGGCAAATCACTTATAACACCAGACTAACCATATAAATATATATATAATCTCATATAAACAGGAGACTAGTCTCCTGTTTATGAATTAATAAACATCGGAGATTAGTCTGGATGCTAGGCTACCAAAACATGCACAATAGATTAATGCTCCAGCCAGGTGATTCTAACCATTGGCCTGGGTTGCTCCACTGGCATCGATGCAGAAGTCAGAATGTTTAGCAATAAAGACTTATTTTTAAACCACCGTCATTCAACCTGACCTGGCCTGTGCAGCAACACCTTCACACAACAACATCCTCACCACCTGTAGGACCGGGGGCGGACTGGCCACATGTCCATCCTGGAAGAGCACAGAAGGACCACCAGTCCCGCCTCAACCGAGCTTTACCCAAATCTAAAAGCTAAAAAGAAAAGCATCAAAATAGCGACAAAAAGAGGATGAAAAGTCAACAAAAACATGAGAAAAACACGGACAAAAAATGATAGAAAAAAGAATGAAAAAAAAAACATGACAAAAATGTGGCGACGTGACGAAAACTTTCCGTCACTTTTGTAGGTCTTAACTTTCAAATGAGGCGTTTCATTGCTGATCTCCAGTCGAGAAGCTTTTAGATTTGCCCAGTATAAAAAAACATGAATCTAAAAGGAATTCCGTGGAGTATGGTGCGCCACAAGGTTCAATTTTGGGACCATTATTATTTATTATTTATATTAATGATTTTGCTTCTGTTTCTACGACCACCTTTCCGTTCTTTTTGCTGATGAAACCAATCAAAAAAATAATAATAAAAAGCCGAACTGGGGAAAATACACTCGTTATTGTTTAGGCGGGGGGTAAGAGGTTAAAATATGTATTTGTGGAAGTCACAATTGCGCTAATTTGGGCCAGGCTGGTCAGAGTCCAGGGCTGTTTTTCAGTCCCAGTCCGCCCCTGTGTAGGACCGGTGGCTCTTTGTGCCGCTCCTCAGCCCACACTGAGCCACAATAGCCACAGCTGATGCGTTACACCGGCGTCCAACACAAAGGGACGTTGGGAACACGGGGTAAACTTTGCACACTTTTAGCCGTATCCGTTTCTCCGTCATTGTTGTGGATTGGGAGCAGCATGACATCATACGTGAGCATCTACAGTGACCTCATGTTCAGCCCTGGGGCGAGGGAGGCGAGTAAACATCTAGCACGCACTCTCCTTGTCCCGCGTTATGCAATGCACACGCTGCTTCCCCCGCCCGAAACAGATCTGGCCGGATCTATTGTTTGGCTCGTTGCTTTTTTTTAATCATTGCAGAAGGGTCGCGATTGTGTCGTCAAAACCGCTAACATTTCTGGGATTCCAGGAACATTCCACTCATACAAGACTCCTGCTGACTCTTAAATGCACCTGCACATCTGCAAATCCAGTAGGGATGTCACAGTAACCGGTGTAGCGGTAAACCCCGGTAAAAATTTTGACGGTGAAAATGACCGTCTTGTTTTGTGTTTTTATTATTATCTCGGTGAATAACCACACCCGCGGTGTCGGCACGGTGAGCCTCACCAGCCACCGTCTCATCTGCTGCAGTTTCCGCGCGTGCGCACTTTGTTGTTTGCAACACAAACAAAACTTTCTCGAAGCTGGAATCATGTCCGACACGACAGCGCAGGATCAGCCTCAGAGTTCAGTTTGAGGAGCGTGCAGGAAAAAGTGTCTCTAAAGCAGCAATACTTCGAACCTGTGACTCTCCTGTGTGACCGTCTCCCACAGCTCTATAGCAGGAAGCTAACGTTAGCGTTTTAGCTGAAATGCTGATGTGGGACTTTGGGTTGAAGGAGAAAATAACGAGTCGCCCCATAGTGCGGCTGCAGCGCCACCGCCAGTACATAAACATGTCCGGATACCTCCGCACGATGGCACAATGCGTTACGGGGCTCCCGGTGGCAGATTACAATAGATCCACTCTCGCCGCAGTTTTATGAATTTAATAATGATGGTATTTTCCCAAATCTGCAAAGCGAAAGCTCACTGGAAGGACAACAACAATTTTCCTGATATAGACGTTTTTTCTTCGTTTCTGACGCTATAAATAGTCCATGTAATACCCTCGAAACGATCAACAACACATCATTATAGTTACTTTGATGTGAAAAGGCTTTGTCTGTATTTTTTTTAATGTATCAAGCACTGTTAAACTTTTTTGAAACGATTTCAGTTTGTGCAGGACTATCAATGCTTTCTGAACTTATTAACACACATTTAAAAAAAATACCGCGATAATACCGAAAACCGTGATAATTTTGGTTACAATAACCATGAGGTAAAATTTTCATACCGTGACAGCCCTAAAATCCAGTCACGCTGTTTTTTTTTTTTTTTAGTTTAGTTTTATTTCGAACAATTTAAAAACAATGATAATACAAGTAATGGATACCAATACAGCAATTGTTCAAGAAGGAGTGGGTTGAAGTGTGACCTTATTTAGTCCCGCCCCCTTTTCTACTTGATATTTTTACAGGAGCAAAAGAAGCTCATATCGTTCTTCTTTTACAACAACCTGCACGACTCAATATTTACAACAATTGTTTTACAAACTATGAATGTCTTTCCACAACATACACATCACGGCCATAGAAATCCAGCGACAATAATGTTACTGATTGTTTAAATTGTTGTTTAAATTATAATTAATATCCAGCTCTATAGTTTGTGAAGACCATGTTTTTATACATAGATTTAAATTGGCAAAACTGTGGGACATTTCTTGAGTGACACATTCAAGCTATTCCATAGTTTTACGCCGCAAACAGCGAGGCAGAAACTCCTCCTAGTGGATCGGACAACCGGAGTTTTGAAATTCATGTGACCCCTTAATCTATATCCTTCCTCCTGTTGTCGAAAGAAATCCTGAATACTGGCTGGTAGTGGATCATTTTTAGCTTTAAACATTATTATTGCGGTGAAATGATTGATTAGATCCTTCAGTTTAAGTAGATTTGACTTTAGGAAAAGAGGGTGAATTGCTCTTTTCTGGAGAAGGACGAGTGAGTTTGTAGTACTGCTGTAGCCACTCCCCCAGACCTCAATACAATATATTAGATGTGGTAGGACAAGCGTACAGTAGAGAGTACGAAGTGATTTATAATCCAGTATATGTCTGGCTTTATTGATTGACTGCGGAATTCTTCCGGAATTCTTCTGCAGATTTCCAGTTTTTTTATACGAGAGTTTGAAATTTTTGCATTGGTGTGTATGGGGGAATCCAGCCAATGGGGAGACTCCAGGACTTTCAGCCATTTGTGCAGCTTCTGCCAATCAAGCACTGAGGCCATTTCAACAGTTTGACCAGTTTATGGAATATAAAAGTTTATGCAACATTAACAATTTATGCAAATTAACCACTATATGCATTTTAAACCGTTTATGCAACTTAAGAGTTTATGCCATTTAGGATTTATGAATTTTAAAGAGTTTATGCAATTTACATAATTTATGCAAATTAACCCATTCATGCATTTTACCACTTTATGCAGTTTATACAGTTTATGCAACATGACATTTTATGCATTTGACCAGTTTATGCAAATTAAGCAATTTATGCAATTTGAACAGTTTATGCAATTTCTGCATTCGCTTCCCGCAATTCCACAGTCAATCGCAATGGCGCAGCCATTGCATTTCTAGTTATTATTGATATGCTTTTAGCTTCCAGCTTAATTTGCAGTCAATTAAAATCTTTTTCTATCTCTACCTCCTTGATTTGAACTTTTACTTCATTAATTTTCCTGTTCCCAAACAACATATTTTTAGTTCTGTTCTTCAGATTGTTGTTGTGTTTTTATCATATTTTATTTTGAATCTACTTAATGCATGCCCTCATAGCTTTAAAGTATTTATAGTTTATTATTTACCTCAATTAAGGTTTAGGTTTTATGTTTTCATGCTGCACAATTCCTTGGCAATAAAACTAGGGAGGCACCGACACCACTTTTTCTAAAACCGATACGAGTACTTTGATTTAAGTACTTGCTGATACCGAATACCGATACAAGGCATTTTCTTCAACAGACTTTTTAGACTGACTTTTTCACAGCAGATTGGTTTGTAATTAGTTAATTTACTCATTTACATTTCCTTGAGTAAAGTAGGCGACACTTTTAAGAAAAGTTAGATCAGAATTGAACAGATGCCATTTTATTTTTATTGCACTGTCCATCATAGACAGAACGGCTCAGGTCCAAAAGCTCCTCAATGCTTGTGCTTTATTCATTTATGTATTTTTATTTAACAATAGTATTGATATGCTACTTATTACTGCAGATAAATGGATTGTTTTCACCTTCACTTCAGCTCGTGTGGATTTTCTGTTTACAGCAACTTAGCGAGTAGCTACAGAATTTTGATTGTTTTGCTGCAGCTCATTTTCGTTCAATATGGACATGCTGTATCTCTTTATTATGGATTTTCTGAGGACTTTTTAGTCGTCGGGTTAGTTTTTCAGGTGAAGAAGCCCCTGGGCATAAAACAGCGTAAGAATCGCCAGAACTGTTAGCGGCTAGTTAGCAACATTAGCAACATTAGCCTGTATCTTGTAAACACTGCAGACTCCACGCTGCAGCACTAACAACATGTAGCTCTGGTTAAATCCAGCACAGACTCTGATTTAGGGAGTGTCGTCTGTAATAAAGTCAGCTCTATGTGGAATATTGTGGTATCGGGACCTCATGCATGAGTACGAGTATGAGTACAAGCATGTGGTATCGGTGCATCCCTGAATAAAACCTATTCTGATTCTGATAATTAGCCAAAGGAGAAATACTGGAGTTTTTAACATAAAAGCATTTGGACACAACATCGATTCGACAAGACAAATGTAATGATATTCTGCTTTTTGCAGGTATTTGACAATCAAACCCATCTTTATCACAATTTTGCACTTTGTTGGTTAGAAAATACCAAGCTCTCCACAATGGGAGACAGGGCCTTTAAGGCAGTCGCCCCTAGACTCTGGAATGCCCTGCCAGAGTCCCTGAGGGCTCCCCAGAGTGTCGAGGCCTTTAAAAAAGGCCTGAAAACGCATTTATTTAAAAAGGCCTATTCGGACTAATGTGTTTGTTTGCTGCTTTGTTTTACTCTGTGAATGTTCTTTTTATTTTTATCTGATTTTATTCTTCTGTTGTAGCACTTTGAGGTTTTGTTGAAATGTAAAGTGCAATATAAATACAATTTATTATTATAAATTTATTATTAAAATCCAACATTGATCTAAAACAGCTGAAACTAAATATCTTGTAGTTTCACTTCCTGGTCAGAAGGCAGCTACAATAAGCCCCTCCCACTCCCCTCTTGCTCCCCTTCACCTCGCAGCTGTTTCAATAAAGTGAAAACATTTTTTTTGACAGAGCTGCCTGTGTAGCTGTGGTGAAGCTGTGACGAGGGTTTTTACTTTGCAATGAAAGGATTAAGATGGAAGAGATGGAGAGGTGAGAAAAGCACATTTCTATGAACGCAGTGCTGGAAGAGCCATTGGAGAAGATTTAAAGATTACTCAAAGATGAAACAACAACAACATGGTGAAAACATTTTGAACTCAGCATTTTACTGGAGGATAAAAGGATTCTACAAGATTCATCCTAACATACAAACTCACCTTGTCCTTCGCCATGATTTCTTCATCTTTGTTGTCTTTCCTGGGAGCGCCTGTGTTGGAAGCCTCCTCAGACCCCATGGAGCTGACGGACGTGGACCGGGTTCTCTGGGTCAGGCCTGGGTTCGGTACCGGCCTGGACCTGCCCTTTAGGGGCCTCAGAATGGCCACCTTCATCGGGCTGAGCGGTGGTCTCTGGATTTTAGCGGCAGCGTTGACACCGGCGTGGATCGGAGCGACAGGACGCCTGGAGTGAACCGGAGAGGGTTTGTTCTGTGGAAAACGAGATGCATTTATTAAGCGCTTTGAACCATCATTTTATATGGAGTTTGTTCACTGAACTTATGCAGGTGAAATATTCGAGCAATGTCATTGTTTTAAATTTCATACCAGGTGGATTCCAATGTAATGCTTTTTAATGAGATTTAAAGGTGCATTATGCAACTTTTTGTGTGATCCAGCTCTTACTCATCGTTATCCTGGAGGCCGCCTGTCTGCGCTGTAGGTACAGTCCATTGTTTCAAACGTTTTCCTGTCCATAAATCTCCACCACTTCACTCTCTTTAGAAAACTTAATGCATCCAAAGAAACACACATTTCCTCCTGCCTTTTGGCGCTGTATTGATAATAAGCGCTCCGTCGAGAAGCTGAAAAATCATGTGGCTAATTACCATATGTAATTTATGTTTACATATTATGTAAACATACATATTATGTAAACATACATATTATGTAAACATACATATTATGTAAACATACATATTATGTAAACATAGAGGTGCTGGTTTTACGCAATGAATCTTGATCTTTCAACAGTTACACACACAAAAACAACTATAAAGTCACAGCAAGTCATTGAGCCATTGGCCTCAAGTCCAAGTTAAGTCTCAAGTTAGTTAGTTAGTTAAATTATTTTCTTCGCTCATTATGAACATTTAAATCACATGTCACATGTTTTCCAAAGATCTTAGACATAATACAATAAGAAACCACATACATTAAGAATTTAATCTAAATGATGCCTGACCGAAAGGAGACTTATTCTGCCTAAACCCTTTTACAAACTGTGACTCTGTGTCCAAAGAGACACATTATACACTTTCTCTAATACCAACGATGGAAACACTTAAGCACAAAACTTAAACTTCAACAATCAGAAATTATGCTATGTATCCGCGATCGACTTCTTTTCTAATGGTCTTCATTCAAGTGTTCTATACTTCTCTATCATGTTTAACTTATACATTTTCTTAAATGCTTTAATTGTTTTGGAGCCCTTAAGTTGAATAGATAAACCGTTCCATAGATCAACGTCTTTAACTGATAAACACCTCCTCTTAGTATTACTGTGTGCCATAGGTTTTTGTAGCAGATCAGTTCCTCTAAGGTTGTATATAGATTCTCTAGTTTGAAACATCTCCTAGTCTCCAAGTCACAAACAGCAAGTTCCAAGTCAAGTCTTTTTAGAGCTTTGGTTAAAGGGATGTTTCAGGATTTTTGACATAGGGCCTCAATTCGTAGTTATCCAGAGTGTTGCTGATTTCTGGAGATATTTTTTTTTGTAATTAATGCAGTTCTTCTGTTTGAAGAGTTTCGTGGTGCTAGGCTAGTGCATTTCTATGGTATCAGCTAGCCTGCATTAAAAACAGCCTGACCCGCTCCACAGAGCACCTGAGGCAAATCACTTATAACACCAGACTAACCATATAAATGTCTGTGTCCATAGAATCATGTTTGGAATATAACTGACCTGTATCACATGAATGATTGCATTTTGAGGGACTATTTTCTAGCAGATCACTCCGCCGCCGCGTAGCTTATACAACCACGAAGCTGATGCTGCTCAAATATAAGGTCTTTTAAATGCAAAGTAGTTAAATTATCAACACAGACATTTATATGGTTAGTCTGGTGTTATAAGTGATTTGCCTCAGGTGCTCTGTGGAGCGGGTCAGACTGTTTTTAATGCAGGCTAGCTGATATCATAGAAATGCACTAGCCTTGCACTAGCCTAGCGCCACGAAACTCTTCAAACATAAGAATTTGATGAATTAAAAAAAAAAATCTCCAGAAATCAGCAACACTCTGGATAACTAGGAAATGAGGCCCTATGTCAAAAATCCTGAAATATCCCTTTAAGTAAGTCTCAAGTCTCGAAAATGGGCTGTACCTGGTTTGCCGTTTTCGTCGGTGAAGACGTCGCCCAAGATCCGACTTTGGACTTGACATTTTTCAGATCCACTTTCCCAGCTCTGTTCCCCTCAGCACTTGCAGTTTTCACTTGGCTGGTCGAGATCGGCCTCGCGATCGCGTTCGGTCTGGCTTTTCCCGCCTTAGGCAAGTCACCTTTGGGTATTTCTGTCGGCTTCCCTCCATTGATGCAGGACGGAATCTTAGCTTGTGGCCTTTTCCCTTCTGTCACCTGCATCTTTTGACCAGCCTTTTCCCTCCGTTGAGTCTCTGTATCCAAATCGCGCACAACTCCTTCCCCTCCTTGTGAAATCTCCTTCCCAACATCCTCAATGTGCAGGTCAGCTACTCCGATGCGGTGCTTGTTTTCTCTGTTAGCTTCCTTGCTAGCCCATCGCGCCGCTACAATCGCGGTCAAGCTCGTCCTGTGCACTTCCAAATCCGAACCAATCGACAAAAACATGGCTTCTTCGTCGTCGTCGTCGTCGTCATCCAGTATTTCCGTGGTCGAATCGGGCGTCGAGGACCTTTTCCGGTCGCTAACGCTATCGCTGCTCCTCGCGCTGCTCGTCGACAACGCCAACGTGAGGTTTTCGTTCCAGATTTCAGGGGTGAACCGGCCGCTGTTGGCGTCCAGGTACACGGAAGCAGAGTTGTCATTGGATTCGGACTGGTCGGTGATCGTTTGGACCCTTTCCACGAAAACCAAACCAGAGTTCTCGCTTTCCTCCGCCCCCGACTCTTCCCCCACTTCTCGCGGCGGCCATTTTGTCACCACCACGTCGCCGGCTTTGTCCGCGTCGCTGATCGCGGTCGTCAGTAGCGTCACCTCCAGCATGTCGTAGTCCAGGGGGCTGTTCAAGCGCCCCGGGCTGTTGAGGCTGCTCAGGCTCCGCAAAGACTCCGGCGAAGACTCCCCCAGGCACGACGACGCCGAGGAGGAGGACGAGGAGATGGGGAAGGCGTTTCCGTTGTGGTCGCCCGGACGGTGCAGGGAGAGTCTCATGCTCGCGGTGCGGACGGGGACGCGCCCCCCCGCCTGCTGGGAAACGCTCATTTTTGAGACAGGAAATGGTAGACGATGAAGCGGGAGTTCAGTCAGCCATAGGTTTATCCTTTCTCTTGATCTTGTCGGGAAACTTCAAGTCTTTTAAGTGTTACAAAGACTTTTCCTTGAGCGTTTTACAATAATATTCGTAGCTTTTAGTCTTGTACACTCAAATCCGTCACTCTCAAGACTAAAGCACTGGGTTGGAGGACCTTGAAGAGACTTGGGAGTTAGTCAGGCACATTTAGAAACATTATTCTCCCTCGTCTTGGATCTTGAGGTTGTGGAAATCCACCGTCAATGGAGCGGAACCGTCTACCAAATGTTTCTGGAACTATTCGGCCTCATCCCATCCCAGTAAAGAGGCACTTCTTTCTTTCTTTCTTTCTTTCTTTCTTTCTTTCTTCTGGCTTGGTCAAAATGGTAGATCCATCGAAAACATCCACAATTGAAGGGTCGATGTTGATCCCGATGAAGGACCTGCACACAACGAAAATGCATGTTAGAAAAGCGGAATAATGGGGTCAGATCACAAGCAAACAGAAATGATCTTCAGTCGAACGGTTTTGCACGAAATGACACTGACAGCACCAAGCCATAATCTGCTTCAACTCATTTCTCAAAAACGTAATTTTTTCCCTAAATTTTCTTTTGTTTTTGTCTCTAAATTTCCCCCAATTTTCTCAAAATGTTCAAATTTTGTGAACTCATTCCAGTGACCGCTCCTTCTCATGAATATAACACTAGAGGGAAACCTTTATTAAGAGGGAAACTTCGTCACCTCAAGTGTACCGGCTTTAGCGTGGCCTGTAGAGGCCCTGAGATCTGGAATGAGATTGATAGTTCTATAAAAGAATCCCATTCTTTTTTCATATTTAAAAGGCTTTTTAGGCATAATGTATTGCTACGTTATGCGTAAAAACCATATGACTGTTGAGTCACATTAGTCGCATGTTGGTCTGGCCCCTGAATGCATGGAATATTTTATGATGTATAAACTGTGTAAATCTGATTTTGAATATTATGATGTGTAGAGACAGGATGGGAAACTTAAACAGGCTCCTTCTGTATTGTGATCCTGCTGGTGGGTGGTTGTGGGTGGGTAAATTTCTGCTTTTTTCCTTGTAATTCTTCTTTTCTTTGCTTCTGCACTCCGGTTGTATATTTAATTGTGGGTCCCTGTCCATAAGCAATGCGCTTCTAAGGATTCCCTTTTACAAAGCGGACGTTAATATCAACAAACTGTATGATATAAATTGTAATGCTTTGTAAATAAATAAATAAATAGAAATAAATCAATCAATTTCACAGCAATTTTCACAGCAAGTTTTTTTTAGCTATTTTTTCCCCCAACTTTTTGTTTAACTTTTCAACTTTTTTATCTATTAAATTAGCATCAAAACTTGGATATAAAGATGTAATATTTAATTTCAGTGCCTGCTTTCAATACTTTTATTTTTCGATACCGGTAGTTTTTTCGTTACCAGACTGGTATCGTTTAACGGTGCCCAGCCCTAGTATTTAGTAGGGCTGAACGATATATCGCATCGATATCGAGATAATAATAATAATAATACATTGGTTTTATATAGCGCTTTTCTGGACACTCAAAGACGCTTTACATTGCATTATTCATTCACTCCATACTCGGTGGTGGTAAGCTACTATTGTAGCCACAGCTGCCCTGGGGTAGACTGACAGAAGCGAGGCAACCAGTCTGTGCCATCGGCCCCTCCGACCACCACCAACCACTCACTCACTACATTCGCTATAGGCTTCCTGGTGTTACCAAACGGTCTCCCATCCAAGCACCGACCAGGCCCTTCCCTGCTTAGCTTCCAAGGTCTGACGGGATTGGGCAGAGCAAAGGCGGTATGGCCCTAAACTGAATGTATGAACATTCAAGATATTAAAATCTAAAAAGCAAGATATAAATGACATAGATATTCATCAATAAAACTGCACTCTTTATTATTATGTTTTTATTTTTCTGAAAAATGCTTAGTTTTAGAGATTAGAATTTTGTCCATATCGTTCAGCTCTATAGTATTTAGTGTCTTTAGAAAACATAATGTTGTTTATTGCAATATTTTCCTGCCTCAATATATCAAACTTCAAATTTGTTATCGTGAAAGGCCTAAAATCCTGCCTCACTTCTTTCGCTTTAGATTTGAAATATATTCAAAATAAATTTGAGAATAAACAGAACAGCACGACTATGAAAACAAGCAGAAGAAAGACAATTTCACTTTTCATATTTCTACATGGATGTTTTTATTGTGTTACTGTGGCGTCATCACTGTAGAATTTTTGCCAGAAGAGAAGAAATTTGTAATTTAATGTAATTAAATGAACCCACTTAGTTCTTTGTTATTCATTTACAGATTTGATCATCGTCTAGCGCTGAAAAAACAATATAAGAATGTGTTATCTGCCTGTTCCTGCATTTGCACTGTTGTATTTCTTCCCTGTATGTCCATACAATCTCACACATTGGCCGTAGAGCTGTAAAATGCCGCCCTCTACAGATCAAACCCAGAACTGTCGCCTAAACCGCCCTCAGAAGCAGAGGAGCTGCTTCACGTGATCAGAGGAAGCATTAGAGCATCAGAGTGGAGCCTCCCGGTCGCTCCATGTGGGTCAGAGAAAAGAGAAAAGCTGCTATTTCAAGACAATCGGGGACACTGCTCCAAATGAGAAGTGGGACTGTGGAGCAGACCCGTCCCTGCAGGTGCAGAGGAAACAGAGAACCTGTGCTTCCCAAAATAGATTTATCCAAGAAGATGAGGCAATGCAGTCAGTCCCAATGTTATGTCTGTGACGAATGTGTATGTGGATCTCTGGTCACAATTAAAACTAACATTTTGTTCACTGTCCACCTCCTTATTGACACACACACACAAAAAAAGCATTCTACGTTTCTATTTCTCATTCTAGTTTAAATGTTCTGAATATCGGCGACATGAGGCCGCAGTTTCAGACCCAGTCGCTTTTAAGGGTAAGAAATGTTTTTCTCACAGTTATTATGGTCGTCACTTCTGAAGCATCTCTACATATGAACAGTTTTTCAGTTCTTTCCGTTTCTGTTTATCTCCGTACAGCCTTGGTGTAAAAAAAAAAACTTGAATCAAATATTGTAACAAGCTCCACGGCGACGACAAACGCTTTAAATCATCGACTTTCCAGTGATTTAAAACGGTCCAAATCAGAGCTTTCTTCGTTGCTTTACACGAACGATCAATATTGTTTGGTAGCCAAAAGAAATTCCATTACCCATAATGCAACGGGACACCCGAGATGGGCATTCGGCTTATTGTGTTAAAGCTCTTGTTTCTCTGTGGGCAGTATTGCTGGAACTTTCTGTACAGCTATATTTGATTTCATTCCCACACTTTGTTTTTCAAAGTGTAGGAACGAATGTCAAATATAACTGTACAATAATTATAATATATCAAATAAAACCTTCTTAATGTTTTCAGGGTTTGGTTCCTCAAAGTCAACTAACCGAATAATAACGGCCTTGTTCATTTATTAATGACAAAGAACAAAGTTAAGTTAATAAGGATTGTAATGTATTATCAGATGATCACCTGAAGAAAGAAGCTTTGATCTGGTTAAAGTTTGATGTTAAAAGTGTAAAAAATAGCTCTCCGACGAGTCGACTGAAATAGTAACGGCTTGTGTTATTAATAAGGCTTTCCCGGCTTCAGTCCACCTCTGCTCCATAATGTATGAGGCACAGAGAGAGGACTGTCCCGGGACGAGAGCACGAGAACCGCCGCTAAACCAGAGGGACTTTAACATATTTCACACACATATAAACATATATGTGGCATTGTTGGGTCGAAACCTTGTTGTAACCTTCATTTAAGCCCAATTCATACAATGACTTGGTGTTTTTAATGCCTCGCCGCAGCCCTGAATAACTAATGTTCTGAAATCCTGTAATCATTTCAACAAATGCTACAAAATTAGCCTCGATGATAAAAAGTCAGTGATTCCCAAAAAGCACCAGGGCCAGTGAGGGATATTCAAAAGTGCTGAAATTATAACGAACAAGTGGAGCCAGTCATTGCTCGAGGAAGGTAAATAAGTTTGTCCAAATATCCTGCAGCTCAGAGAAGCCAAAACAGGCTAAATATAAACCTCTCTCTGTGCATCGGTTTTCTGCCAATTCAGGAAAACGGTCTCTGGTTCCCCATGGCAACAGCGGAGGAGCCGGGCTATTGCTGGATGGAGTTTATCTTAATTTTGAAAAAGGAAGATGGACTTTTTAGCGCCGTTTCCTCTGTTGTAATGTTGTTCTTTCATCAAAACCAAAGAGATGGAGCTCCTTTTGACTCGCGCTGCCTCTGATGCGTTTGACATCTCTATCCATCCACACCACACGCCGCCTCATATCCAGCCTATTTCCTGAGTCCAGTCGCTCGCTGGGACTGTCCTACATAACTGTGCCCAGCGCCGGCTCCTCTCGTCTCGCACGAGGCCTGGAAAACAGAACTGACTTTGACACCGGTCACGTCTCCTCCAGTGAAGTCTTTTCCTGTTAACGCCGGTCCCTCCATCGCTGGAAAGGAATCGCAGGAAAAAAAACAAGTCTCCTAGTTTAGAGTTTTAAACCTCTTAACTCCCACCTGAACGGATCCAGTTTGGCTTTACCCTAATCAAGAAGCTTCTTAGGGGGAAAAAAAGCACCAAAACAGCCACAAAAAGCAAAACAAGAGAAAACAAGGATGTAAACGCAACAAAAATGTGACAAAAATGTGACAAAAATGTGACAAAAATGAGACAAAAATGAGACAAAATTCAAAAAAAATGTGACAAAATTCAAAAAAAATGTGAAAAAAATTTGACAAAAATGTGACAAAAATTCAACAAAAATTAAACAAAAATGTGACAAAAAATCAACAAAAATTCAACAAAAATGTGACAAAAAATCAACAAAAATTCAACAAAAATGTGACAAAAAATCAACAAAAATGTGACAAAAATGTGACAAAAATTCAACAAAAATGTGACCAAAATTCAACAAAAATTCAACAAAAATGTGACAAAAATGTGACAAAAATGTGACAAAAATGTGACAAAAATGTGACAAAAATTCAACAAAAATTCAACAAAAAAGAAAAGAAAAAAAAGCACCAAAACAGCCACAAAAAACAAAACAAGAGAAAACATGTAAACGCAACAAAAATGTGACAAAAATTCAACAAAAATGTGACAAAAATTCAACAAAAATTCAACAAAAATTAAAAAAAAAAAAAAAAAAACATAAAAAAGGTGACACAACACAGCAACAACGCGAGGAAAAGATCAGTTTTGTGGGTCTTAGCTTTCAAATGAGGTGTTACACAGGCCTATATAAGAGCCAAAGAGGACAGAACGCATTTGGTATTCCCTGTAGATAGTAGTATTCAAAGTAGGAAGTACACATCTGTTTAATCAAGTTATGAGAAGTAACTTTGTGGTTTGAAAACACAAAGATACAAGTCTTGTTTTGACGAAATGAACAAAAATATATATTCTTTTTTGGCTCAAAGTAAGACTGGGTGTTTTGTTGTATGTGACCTGTCAAACTGATGTTTTTATTCTGCGCTTTACTGTACATCAGGGCGAGGCAAGTTTTCTTGGCGGAAGCCGATTTTCTTCATTGTAAACAAACCGAGGGCCAAAGTAAAGCACAACACTGGAAACATGACCATCTTAAATGAGATAAATTGCTTAAATGAATAAAAGTTCTTCTATGTTGAATTTGAGTCGGTTTGAACTAATCCAAGATACAAATGATCTGAAATAAGAGAATAACTATTAGAGGTTTTATCTGATCTAAGACCAGACCAAATCTACTCAAACCTTAGATTTAATCTCTTAATTCAAGTAGATTTGCAATTTCTTCCTTAAAACTTTTTTTTTTCCAGTGCACTTCCTTCAAATGCCGGTGTTGTACATAATATATGACCTAATTTGATGTATTGACAGTATTTCTACCTTTTTTTCTCCCATTTAACTCTAATAATGTGGCTCATTCATACTTCACAAAACACAAGAACCTCTTGTTCTTGCACCCTGATCTGCAGAACAAAGTGAAATCGCTTTTGCCTTGTAGCCATGGAAACATTTTGTAACTGATGACAGTTCCATGGCGACAAGGCAAAAGTGACTTCACTTTGTTCTGCAGCTCAGGGTGCGAGAACAAGAAGCTCTTGTGTTTTGTGAAGCATGAATGAGCCTAACAGTTCTCTCTGATTTGTGTAATAATGTTTCTCAAAAATAATCTTGAGGGCCAGAGGTTCTGTGCTGAAGGGCCGGATTCGGCCCTCGGGCCTGACGTTGCCCACCCCTGCTATTTAGCGCAAAACCTGCGCCACGTGCGAGATCGCGCGAGCACCACGTTGCGTTTAGAGTTGCGCTCGGACTGCGCCAGTCACAAGATCTGGCCCCAGGTGTCATTACGCCTCACAACATAGCGCCCCTTTTTATCCGCTTAGAAAATCCACATGTTTAAATTTGTGGGACTAGACGTGGATCGTGTAAAGCCTCACGTAACTGTATTTAAACAGGGAAAACGTGGAACAGCTTGGTCGCTTCTAACTCTCCCCAGTTTGGAGCTATACACTACAAAAAGTAAATATCAAGCATTGGCTTAAATGACTTGAATTAAGGAAATGTTTCTTGTTTTGAGCGGTTTTCACTCATTTAGACACTTTTCCTGATCGGGCCGAGTTTACTTTGCTTGTTTGAGGACATTTCAGACCAGTTCTAGGGTAAATCTCGCTTGAAATAAGAAAGTACAATTGCCAATGAGATGAGACCAATTTCCTTACCCCATTGGCAAAGAAAATGACCTGAAATAAGGACGAAATGTATCGAAACGAGTCAGAAACATCTCAGAACAAGTGAAATAATCCAGGACAAATGCCCAACAACTTCTTAACCAGTCAAAACAACTAAAATTTGGATTATTATGCTCAAAGTGAGATGTTTATACTGATCTAGTTAAATACTTTTTGCAGTGTACCTTTGCTGGGAGCGGCTAAATACTAACACTTGCGAGACTGAGTGCACGCACAAAGACCAGACAGGTCCGCATCAACTCGTCTAATCTAAGAACATAACTCAATGTGTAAAAACAGTGGCCTAATCCTTTAAATATGCCTAGATTACTACACGACGGATTGGCGTGAAAAACGGGCCGTGGACAAACTCAAAGTAAAGGAAAAATCTGCACAAAATAAGAAAACATTTGCAATATTTGACATCGGTCTTCAAGTAAACCAGGCCAACAAAGCACGCACCAATAAATGAAAACAAGGCTAAAATGGAAGCGAGCGCAATCACGACTAAAGTTAAACATTTGTGCATTTTAAAGTTCTGAAGCCTTTTTATTTTCGGTTGTCTCGTAAGCGTATAATATTTCTTATAATGTACGTTTTCTTCCTGTGGTTGAATGTTTGGGGAGAGCATTAGCACACGCCGACTGAGCAGGTCTGGCCCAGAGGAGGAAGAAGCTTCGAGGAAATGTGGACGGAAAGAGATTGACAGCAGTGAACACAGGATTAGGTCAGAAACGCAAAGCGAGGACGACAAAGAGGGGAGGAAATGGAAAGTAAAGGAAACAGTTTAGTCCATTAAGAGAACACAGGTGGAGTGAGGGTGACCATGTAGCTCGCAATTAGAGAATGTTCAGACTTTTAAACCATTTATTTGGATGATAAAACTAAAGCAAAACAAGAGAAAACAAGGGTGTAAACGCAACAAAAATGTGACAAAAATTCAACAAAAATGTGACAAAAATTCAACAAAAATGTGACAAAAATTCAACAAAAATGTGACAAAAAATCAACAAAAATGTGACAAAAATTCAACAAAAATGTGACAAAAATGTGACAAAAATGTGACAAAAATGTGACAAAAATTCAACAAAAATGTGACAAAAATTCAACAAAAATTCAACAAAAATGTGAAAAAAATTCAACAAAAATGTGACAAAAAATCAACAAAAATGTGACGAAAACTCAACAAAAATGTGACAAAAACTCAACAAAAATGTGACAAAAATTCAACAAAAATTCAACAAAAATTCAACAAAAATTCAACAAAAATGTGACAAAAAGTCAACAAAAATGTGACAAAAACTCAACAAAAATGTGACAAAAAATCAACAAAAAATGACAAAAATTCAACAAAAAAGAAAAAAAAAGCACCAAAACCGCCACAAAAAAACAAAACAAGAGAAAACAAGGATGTAAACGCAACAAAGATGTGACAAAAATTCAACAAAAATGTGACAAAAATTCAACAAAAATGTGACAAAAATTCAACAAAAATTCAACAAAAAAGAAAAAAAAACATAAAAAAGGTGAGACAACAGAGCAACAACGCGAGGAAAATATCAGTTTTGTGGGTCTTAGCTTTCAAATGAGGTGTTACACAGGCCTATTTAATAGCCAAAGAGGACAGAATGCATTTGTTATTCCCTGTAGATAATAGTATTCAACTTGGAAGTACACATCTGTTTAATCAAGTTATGAGAAGTAACTTTGTGGTTTGAAAACACAAAGATACAAGTCTTGTTTTGACAAATTGAACAAAAAAATATATTCTTTTTTGTTCAAAGTAAGACTGGGTGCTTTGTTGTAAGTAACAACCTGTCAAACTGATGTTTTTATTCTGCGCTTTACTGTACATCAGGGCGAGGCAAGTAAGATAAAACTAAAGTATTAATGTTTTACCAAGACAAATGTCAGTAGCAAATAGAGAAGATCAGATAAAAGATGAGACTTGGACTAAACCAGGCCCTAAAACTAATGTACAAGAAGTGATGTGATCAAAACCCGTCTCGAGTTTCCCTCCTTCACGTTCTCTGTGTAAACGTTGCGTAATGGTTGTTCTCCGCGGCCGAAGCTGAAGGATCTCTCTCCGCTCGGAGGAAGTCCAGACCCTGACGTAATGTTTTTCCTTCATCGCCTCTGGATGATATGAAGTAACACCGTGTACTTTCGACCGTGGAGTCGTATATACACTTTCACAGCAGCGGGCCGAGAGTCAGAGCCAGGAAGATGCTTAAGTTTGAGGATTTAATCACATAAAATGGCAAAGTTGAATCATGTCATCTAATAAAAATAGCAAAAGTGTGAACAATGTGAAAAGCAAGGACAAAACTACGACAAAAAAGCAACGAAATAAAAAAAGGCAGGCAGAAACTATGAATGTGAGATGCTGCTGCTGCCATTAGTGTGACTCCCTATGGGGAAAGTAAAGCAGCCGTTCACATACATTCAGTCAGTAGTTTTCTTTGATGTTGACGCCACACGTTTCTACACTGCAAAAAGTAATTAACTAGATCAGTATAAACATCTCACTTTGAGCACAATAATCCAAATTTTAGTTGTTTTGACTAGTTAAGAAGTTGTTGGGCGTTTGTCCGAGATTATTTCACTTGTTCTGATATGTTTCTGACTCGTTTCGATACATTTCGTCCTTATTTCAGGTAATTTTCTTTGCCAATGGGGTAAGAAAATTGGTCTTGTCTCATTGGCAATTTTACTTTCTTATTTCAAGCGAGATTTACCCTAGAACTGGTCTGAAATGTCCTCAAACAAGCAAAGTAAACTCGGTCCGATCAGGAAAAGTGTCTAAATGAGTGAAAACCGCTCAAAACAAGATACATTTCCTCAATTCAAGTCATTTAAGCCAATGCTTGATATTTACTTTTTGTAGTGTACTCAGAGTAGTTCTGAACACAGTCCCCGTCATGTTGCATTTATGTGAAATAGAAATGTTTATTACACTGAGTACGGTTCAGGTGCCATAAGATGTCTTGCTTTGGCCTATTTCCATTGAGCCTCCATCATTTTTCAATGTGCATTAAAAGATAAGATAAGATAAGATCGCCTTTATTTACATCATAGTACAAGTAGTTGATAAAGTGACGCAGGTAAGTGATTTAAAGAGGGGGTATTCTGCTTTTTTCAATCACATAGCACCAGTCTATATCACACTACAATGATGACAAACCTTCTGTTGGTCTGTAAATGCAGTAAATTAGAATAACTGCCTTGTATAAAATTTCTCTCTCAAAATGGCTGTAGTGAATGTCTTGAAATAGGCCTCTGTCTCTTTAAGAACCTCTGAGCCTTTAGACACGCCCCCTCCACACGCTGTCTGTGGCATCAGTGGGGAGGGGGTTCTGCTGAGGACCACATCACCCCCGTCCTCCAACATCTCATCCACTACAAAGTTCTGCTCATCACCTACAAAGCCCTCAACAACCTGCCCCCCCCCCCCCCCCCCCCCATACCTCACAGACCTCCTACAATGCCACCGCCCATCCCGTCGCCTCCGCTCTGCTGACTTAAACCTCCTCATAGGGCTGCTCGATTATTGAAAAAATAATAATCACGATTATTTTTGCCATAATTGAAATCACGATTATTCAAACGATTATTTGTTGCCTTTAAAAAAAATCCATCAAAAAAGTGACAAAAATCCATCAAAAAAGTGACAAAAATCGAGCAAAAAAAGTGACAAAAAACCAGCAAAAAAAGTGACAAAAATCCATCAAAAAAAGACAAAAATCCATCAAAAAAATGACAAAAATCCATCAAAAAAATGACAAAAATCCATCAAAAAAAAGACAAAAATCCATCAAAAAAATGACAAAAATCCATCAAAAAAATGACAAAAATCCATCAAAAAAAGACAAAAATCCAGCAAAAAAGTGACAAAAATTCAGCAAAAAAGTGACAAAAATCCAGCAAAAAAAGACAAAAATCCAGCAAAAAAGTGACAAAAATCCAGCAAAAAAAGACTAAAATCCAGCAAAAAAAATTACAAAAATCCAGCAAAAAAGTGACAAAAATCCAGAAAAAAAAGTGACAAAAATCCAGCAAAAAAAATTACAAAAATCCAGCAAAAAAAGACAAAAATCCAGCAAAAAAAGACTAAAATCCAGCAGAAAAAAGACTAAAATCCAGCAAAAAAAATGACAAAAATCCAGCAAAAAAGTGACAAAAATCCAGCAAAAAAAAGACAAAAATCCAGCTAAAAAGTGACAAAAATCCAGCAAAAAAGTGACGAAAATCCATCAAAAAAGTGACAAAAATCCATCAAAAAAGTGACAAAAATCCCAAAATGAAAAATTTGAAAAAAAAAGTGAAAAAATAAATAAATAATTATAATCGATTTTTTGCGATTATGCTAATTGTGTAATCGTTTACTGTTGTAATCGAAATCGTAATCGAATTTCGATTCATTGCACAGCCCTACCTCCTCAAACCCATCACCAAATCAAAGTCATCGTCATCGCCGCCCCCACCCTCTGGAACTCACTCCCCATCCACATCAGAAACTCAGACTCACCGGCCACCTACAAAAAACGGCTCAAAACCCACTTGTTTCAGCTACAACCTACAACCAACAACAGCTCTGCCATCTTTGTTTGTTTGTTTGTCTCATTTGTAAGGCGTCTTTGTGTCCCCCGAAAAGTGCTATATAAGACTTATGTATTATTATTATTATTATGATGGAGTTGAGCAGGGAGGCACCGATACCACTTTTTCTAAAACCAATACGAGTACTTTGATTTAAGTACTCGCCGATACCGAATACCGATACGAGTACAATGCATTTTCTTCAACAGACTTACTTTTTCACAGCAGATTGGTTAGTAATTAGTTAATTTACTCGTTTACATTTCCTTAAGTAAAGTAGGCGACACTTTTAAGAGAAGTTATATCAAAATTGTACAGATGCCGTTTTATTTAGTGTCGGCCACACGTCAAGTGGTATCGGTTTCTGGTATCGGGACCTCATTAATGAGTACGAGTACAAACATGTGAGAGGTGAGCTTGGCTAAAACCCTCCTGTCCCTCACCTCCTCCACAGAGTCCAAGGAGAAAATACACAACAACTTGGTACAAAGTAGGAGTACAAGGAAACTTCTGAAGTGTCCAGTGAGAGAAAAAAAAAGAAAGAGAAATTAATCCGTGTTTGGCGACTTTACATTAGTTGTCAAATTCACTCTCACTGGAAAATCAAATAAATAAGGGTTCAAACTGAAAGACCTTGAGGCTAATGAAGAAACGCTGCACCACTGACTCTCATCTCCTCCTGCCTGATTCGTTCTGCCCCTCGCTCTCGCTCTCGCTCTCGTGCCTCCGTGAGCGGCTGAAGTGCCGGCAGTTCACTGTGGCAGGTGCTCTGACCTTTCACCTCCAGCAGTTTGCACTTGGATCCTGAGGTCAGCACACACTACACGACTTTTCTATTTGTAAATGATTTTATATAGAATGGGGGGTCCACACTACACGACTGGATTCAGTGCGATTATAGAACGTCTGGGGGTTCACACTTAACGACTGAGAATCGTAAGAGCGACACACGATTCTGACAAACAGCTGATGTTTTATAACACAGCGCGTCTGTCGTCTCTACGGCTTCCAAAACTGACCCCAAATCCTCAAAGACAGGCCTGTGTTTGTGAGCGCGGGAAAACGTGCGTGTCCCGATTGGTCAACGGTGTCAACAATGTCACAACACCGCAGCGCTAGCTTACTGCTACTACGAAGCTTCAACTGGGCTATAGTTCTGTCAAATGGAGATAAAAGTTGGCGACAGGAAGAAGCAGGACGTATTTCAGTGGATTTAATAAGAAAAGGAGACGGGCGTCGACCTCAGGATGGAGGAGACAGCGGAGGAGACGGAGGAGAAAGCGGGGAGGCTAGCCGCCGTTAGCAACGAGGTGAAGCTAAACAGTTCGTCTCCAAACTCAGTAAGTGCCGCTAAACTCTGTTCGTGGTTGAAATGTAGCTGGAAAAGGTGGTTGTCGTGAACTTTTGGTGATATAAAGTTGTGCTGTTTCGTGTGTGGGGCTGTAGTTCGAAATCCGTGCAGTAATCTTCACTTTACTGTGCGGATGCCAAACTACTCCTGGTATTATTACACCTTACAATATAGTTCCCCCTTTTATCCGCTTAGAAAATCCATATTGTTTAATTTTGTGTAATTATACTTTGTAGTGGAACACTTCACGTAACCATATTTAAATAGGGAAAACGTGGAAGAGCTTGGTAGCTTCTATCTCTGTGACCGCCTTCGACTAGACGCGACTCGATTAGACTCGGCACGACTGAGAATTAGAGCGAAATCGGGGCATAAAAGTCGTGTAGTGTGTGCTGACCTTAACGAGACGGAGACAAACCGGGCGCCAGTCGCGGCTGACAGTTACAGCGGGCGAACGGCTCACTCCACCGCGCTAATCCAGTCATTAAGAGATTCCACACAGCAGCAGGAGTCCAAACGCAAAGACGAGGCTTCTGAACGAAGACTGTGCAGATCGGTTTGTGGTCGTCTATAATCCTGTGTTCGATGCTTCTAAAACTGTGAAATCTGTCAGTGTTGAACGAGTCTGTTGTACTTTTGTTTGCAGCTCTGTGTAGCCTGTTGAGTAAAAGAGCTCTAGGATTTTACTATAGAAACAAATCTTATTTTTCTTTCGCTGTAAAAGAACTTCGCGCAGGAAACATCTGTGTTTATTGAGGAGGACTTTTTTAAGGCGAGTATCAAAAAACAACACCACATTGAGCAACAGGCCGATTATTTTCGTTCAAAATATGTAACTTGGTGCCATTTTAATTTCTATTCAATGTTAGCCAACTATCTGCCATGGAATCTTGAACTATTTCTTTTCTTTGTGCAAGATGCTGCCAATAACTCGTAGGGAATTAACAGGACAGGGAGAGCAGCGCCTCCTGAGGATCCACTTGGAACTACATGACGCTTGCGTGCTTAAAAGGAGGAACATCATCTTAGTAACTTGAAAGTTAATCTAAAAGCCCTGGACACAGAGGCGAATGTAAACCTCCCGGTGCCTCTTCAGTGACTGTGCAAAGTGTGAGAACAGCAGGTTCGTCTTTCATTTGGGCTCTCGGCCAATCAGAGCTCGGCACAAAGAACAGCTTCACCTTTCCTTTCCCCGAACCACCTCTGCATCGCGTTACATCCACAACAACAACAACACGGCTTCACTGGCTCAGTCCCGGCTCAGTCCCGGCTCAGTCCCGGCTCAGTCCCTGCTCTGTCCCGGCTCAGTCCCGGCTCAGCCCCTGCTCAGCCCCTGCTCAGTCCCTGCTCAGCTCCTGCTCAGTCCCGGCTCAGCCCCTGCTCAGTCCCTGCTCAGTCCCTGCTCAGCTCCTGCTCAGTCCCGGCTCAGCCCCGGCTCAGTCCCTGCTCAGCCCCGGCTCAGTCCCTGCTCAGTCCCGGCTCAGTCCCTGCTCTGCTCAGTCCCTGCTCAGTCCCTGCTCAGCCCCTGCTCAGCCCCGGCTCAGTCCCTGCTCAGTCCCGGCTCAGTCCCTGCTCTGCTCTGTCCCGGCTCAGTCCCGGCTCAGCCCCTGCTCAGTCCCGGCTCAGTCCCTGCTCAGCCCCTGCTCAGTCCCTGCTCTGTCCCGGCTCAGTCCCGGCTCAGTCCCTGCTCAGTCCCGGCTCAGTCCCGGCTCAGTCCCGGCTCATTCCCGGCTCAGCCCCTGCTCAGTCCCTGCTCAGTCCCTGCTGAGTCCCGGCTCAGCCCCTGCTCAGTCCCGGCTCAGCCCCTGCTCAGTCCCTGCTCTGCTCAGTCCCTGCTCAGTCCCGGCTCAGCCCCTGCTCAGTCCCGGCTCAGCCCCTGCTCAGTCCCTGCTCAGTCCCTGCTCTGCTCAGTCCCTGCTCAGCCCCTGCTCAGCCCCTGCTCAGTCCCGGCTCAGCCCCTGCTCAGTCCCTGCTCAGCCCCGGCTCAGTCCTTGCTCAGCCCCTGCTCAGCCCCTGCTCAGTCCCTGCTCGGCTCAGTCCCGGCTCAGTCCCGGCTCAGTCCCGGCTCAGTCCCTGCTCAGTCCCTGCTCAGTCCCGGTCGTGATGCGGAGGAGACACACTCACGAGTCACGGCCGAAGCGTTGCCATAGAAACAAACGCACCGCCTCGTCACGCCGACAGGGAAATAAAGTCGAGCGACACACGGAAGCGGCTCCGGTGTCATCCGCCACCATGATGCCCGGGGCTCGCCGGCGCCGCAGAGGAGAGTCCGCAGTCCGGGATTAGGATGCGGCGCAGAGAGAGGGGGGGACGTCACGACTAGAAATGTAACAATGGATGAATCAAACGGAGGTGACGGAGACGACACAGAGACGACACGGAGACGACGCGGAGACGACACGGAGACGACACGGAGACGACTCACCAGCCAGAGCACATGAAGGAAAATCACCTTTAACCACTTAACTGCCACCTTAGGGTTAACAATTATTCACATTCAAATTTCCAAGCGTATCGACCGGACAGCTTACAGCCTATATGCCAGTGTGATACCTAATTTGAAAGCCAAGACCTTCTAGTTTCAGAAAAAATATGTGTAAGATCTCTGTGAGTGAAACAACTTATGCTGCATTAGCTGTTCTTAACCGCAATTATATCCTGATTAAACTAACCCGTAACCCTAACCGCCTGATCGGGGGGGACGGCAGGCAACAGGTTAACCTCAACCCCCACCGTAACCAAGCACATTTTCTCCAGTTCAGCTTTACCCAAATCTAAAAGTTTCTCGACTGGAGTTTGCCGCCTATAGGCTAGAGTATCACCTCATTTAAAAATTGACGAAATCAATCAGTTTTGACCAAAGAGACTCTGGGGAATGAGAAAAGACAAAAATATCTGGTTAAATAAATGAATCATCTAAAAAAAACAAAAAAAACAAACAAAAACAGAACCCCCCTCCCCTCGCATCTCGTCAGCTCAGCTACAGAAAGTGGGCGGAGCTAACAGGCCACATAAATCTGACAAGATAGAGCCATGGATGAGAACCCAAGGAGAACAGACCAAAGGACCAAGGTCTGTTTATTTCACACATCGACATTGAGCTTCGGCTCCGGTTCTTAAAGGGGCTGGAAGCAAGTTCGCCATTTTATACTCACTACTGCCACCTCTGGCCATATATGTAACTGCACCTTCTATATTAAGCTCGTGCATGACGGCAATTCGGGTCGAAGTGATACATTTTTGAGTGACCGTACAGGATTTTAGAGGCAGTTGTGGTGAACAGGTCTGAGCTCATTCTACACATTAGGACATGGCTGGAACATGTAGGTGGAGGAAAATACTTAATTTTAACATTTTTAAACTCCTTATAGTCCCTTTAAGAAGCTAAATTTTAAAATTTACTTGCAATTTTAGTCGACTAAAACTAGACTAAAATTGAAGATATTTTTTTGACTAAAACTGGACTAAAATCGAATTACATTTTCGTCAAAAGACTAAGACTAAAACTAAATTAAAATATGTTGTCAAAATTAACACTGGTCTGAGCATAATACGCAAGAATATAACAAGACAAAAGCATTTAACTGATCAGAAACTCACTTTTGTTGTGCATAAGTTGCGGAGTCAAGGAGAAGTTGCGAAGGAAATTGCAGATTATTTGAATAGTTGCGGGAAAGTTGCAGGATTTCTGAAAAGTTGCAACTCCAGACAGATTTCGCAGAGTTTGATGTTGCGTTCATTTCATTCTTTTTTTCATTTCATTTTTAATAGTATCAATATATCTGATTGTCGCCAGTTTCGCTGTATTATTGTCACTTCTTTTGAACTATTTTTGTTGCGTTTTCACTTTCTTGTGTTTTTATCACTTTATTATAACCGTTTTATTGTGTTTTGGCTGTCATTTTGTTTCTGTTTCATCACTTTTTGTCATCTGTGTAGGGTTACGCTTTTGATGCTTTTTTTGCAGCATTTTCCTCCTCATTTAGTTCTCGTCGGACTGGGGATAATCAGCTCGGTTAAGGCGGGGGTGAAGAGTAGTGCTGCTCAATTATTGAAAAAATAATAATCACGATTATTTTTGTCATAATTGAAATCACGATTATTCAAACGATTATTTGTTGCCTTTAAAAAAATCCGTCAAAAAAGTGACAAAAATCCATCAAAAGAGTGACAAAAATCCATCAAAAAAGTGACAAAAATCCATCAAAAAAGTGACAAAAATCCATCAAAAAAGTGACAAAAATCCAGCAGAAAAAAGACAAAAATCCAGCAAAAAAGTGACAAAAATCCATCAAAAAAGTGACAAAAATCCAGCAGAAAAAAGACAAAAATCCAGCAAAAAAGTGACAAAAATCCAGCAGAAAAAAGACAAAAATCCAGCAAAAAAGTGACAAAAATCCAGCAAAAAAGTGACAAAAATCCAGCAAAAAAGTGACAAAAATCCAGCAAAAAAGTGACAAAAATCCAGCAAAAAAGTGACAAAAATCCAGCAAAAAAGTGACAAAAATCCAGCAGAAAAAAGACAAAAATCCAGCAAAAAAGTGACAAAAATCCATTAAAAAAAAGACAAAATCCATCAAAAAAAGTGACAAAAATCAAAAAATTAAAAAAAAAGGTGAAAAAAAAAATTGAAGAAAAAAAAAAATTTGAAAAAAAAAATTATAATAGATTTTTTGCGATTATGCTAATTTTGTAATCGTTTACTGTTGTAATCGAAATCGTAATCAAATTTCGATTAATTGCACAACCCTAGTGAAGAGGTTAAAATAACACAAGTATGTTTCCCTCCTCTGTCAGCGGAGAATGAGAATATTAGAAACTTGACCTGACAGAAACACACCTGCATCCATCCTAAAACCCGTGACGGTTTCCTCTCCCGCTAAAGCTCATGAATCAAGCGGCTCATAAAAGGACTGCACCGCATTAGTTGATGAAGTCGCTCCCGGTGTCGGCGGCGGTTCACGGCGGAGCGGGAAATGCTGAGGGAGCGCTGGACCCCGGCCCGTTCACGGAGCTCCTCGGGTTTGGGCGAAGTCAGTGTTTTCAGTGAATTCAACTGTTACGTAACAAGTGAGAATCTCTGCAGCAAAGAGACGCCGGCGGAGGATTGTGCTCATGAAAGGTTTCGTAATGATACGGGATGAGTCACTCACTGGCTGAGGAAAAGTCAAGCAATAAATAATTCAACAGTGTTTATACAGGCAGAAGCCAGTCAAATGTGAAGCACTTTAATGCCAATTTGAATGCACAGACACTATCCTGAAATGCAACTAAAAAGGTATTTAATTTCTTAGGATTTGCAAACATTTCTTCAAACAGAGGAAAGAAAATTGGACAAAACGGGAAACTTTTAAGCAAAACTGCAGCTGAATATGTTTTAGAATAACTTTGGTATTTTCAACAAACTTTTATTGTAAATATTGTTGAGCGATGTCATAATTTTCCAATAAATTTAGATTTTATGCAGTTTCAATCCAATCTAATGCATTTTGATGACATTTAAAGGAATAGGCCACCGTTTTTACATATTAAGATATGTTCTTACCTCACTTTAGACGTGTTAATATATCCCCGTCTGGTCTTTGTCCGTGCGCTCTGTCACGCAAACGGAGCACATACGCAGCCTCTCCCACATGTCACATAGCTCCGAAAAAGCTCACGATAGAAGCTACCAAGCTCTTCCACGTGTTCCCTATTTAAATAAAGTTACGTGAAGTGTTTTCATGCGAAGTATATTTACACAGAAATGTAACATGTCAATTTTAGAAGCAAATAAAAAGGGGGACTATATTGTGAGGCGTAATGATACGAGGAGCAAAACGTCCGCGCAGTAACTCCTAAAGACTTCCCCCGCTCACTTCCGTCAATAACCTTTAGGAGTTACTGCGCGGACGTTTTACTCCTCGTATCATTACGCCTCACAATATAGTCCCCCTTTTTATTTGCTTCTAAAATCGACATGCTACATTTCTGTGTAAATATACTTCGCATGAAAACACTTCACGTAACTTTATTTAAATAGGGAACACGTGGAAGAGCTTGGTAGCTTCTATCGTGAGCTTTTTCGGAGCTATGTGACATGTGGGAGAGGCTGCGTATGTGCTCCGTTTGCGTGACAGAGCGCACGGACAAAGACCAGACGGGGATATATTAACTCGGCTAAAGTGAGGTAAGAACATATTTTAGTATGTAAAAACGGTGGCCTATTCCTTTAAGGCTTTGATTTTGGCAAAATTCATTGATTTTTTTTTCTCTTCCTTTTATTGCTGGGTTGCAGGCAACATCACAGCGTTTTAAAGGCCTATACTATTATATACAGGAAAAATGTGTTTGTTTTTGAGGAAAATATTGGTCTTGTACAGAGAGATCATGGACTCAGTGACTGATATTGATATATGATAATAATGATCATTAATTATCTTTTTTTTTTGGCTACGACTTGTGAAAGTGTAAATGCTGTTAATAGGAAAAACTGGCTCCTGCCCCCACTGGGTCCGGTGACATCATCATATTCTAGAACCTGCAACCCAGCAATTGCCCCACGGAAACCCAGTTTAATATATAGTACAATTAATAATAAAAAAAAATGCATAAATTGAAAATTGCTTTTAGAGATGGACAGACGGATCGGTGCGGCGTCAGCAGTGATGCGGTCGCTGTATCGGTCTGTCGTGGTGAAGAGGGAGCTGAGTCGGGGCAAAGCTCTCGATTTACCGATCGATCTACGTTCCCACCCTCACCTATGGTCATGAGATTTGGGTCATGACCGAAAGGACAAGATCGCGAATACAAGCGGCCGAAATGAGTTTCCTTCGCAGGGTGTCTGGGCGCACCCTTCAAGATAGGGTGAGGAGCTCAGTTACCCGGGAGGAGCTCGGAGTAGAGTCGCTGCTCCTCCACGTCGAAAGGAGCAGCTGAGGTGGCTCGGGCATCTGTTCCGGATACCTCCTGGTCGAGGTGTTCCAGGCATGTCCTATTGGGACAAGATCCAGGATATGCTGTTGGGACTATGTCTCTATGGCCTGGTGTGGCCTCGGGGTCAGAACAGCTGGAGGAGGTGTGTGTGGATCGGGAAGTCTGGGCGTCTCTGCTGAGACTGCTGCCTCCACGACCCGGCCCCGGATAAAGCGGAAGAAAATGGATGGATGGATATTTGATTTGATTTATTAAAAAAAAAAGTTAACACTTTATTATCACTTTATTTTACAGTACCTTGATACACGGTACCCGACTAAAGTAAGCACAATGTAATGTGCTATGTAACAATGTGTAATAATTGGCACAGAACAAACACAATGGAATAAGTTGTATTAGTACTTTGGAGGTACATACATTTATTACATTATGTACCACCAGAATACTAATACACATTAATCCATTGTGTAACCCGTAGGTACAGGTTATTACACAGTGTTACACAGCACATTACACTGCACTTAATGTGGCAGGTACAACGTATCAAAGTTAGTGTAAAATAAAGTGTTTCCCAAATCGGTAACAGTTTATCATAATTACACCTTATTTAGCCTAAATAAATAATAACTGAACACTCATCATGAACAATTCATTAGTTAAGTGTGACTAACCCTTAACGATAAGTGAAGTTTGTGAAGAGCTGTTCATTACGAGTTTGGCATTAACCTCTTAACCCCCGCCTTAACCAAGTGCATTTTCTCCAGTTCGGCTTTACTCTAAAAGCTTCTCAACTGGAAAGCAACAATGTAAAACCTCATTTGAAAGCGAAGACCTGCAAAACTGATATGCGTTTTTTTCCTTGTGTTGCTGCCCTGTTGTCGTCACTTTTTCATTGTATTTCTTTTGTTTTGTCGCCTTTTCAAGAAGCTTTCAGATTTAGGTAAAGTCAAACAGGAGAAAATGTGCTCGGTTCAGGTGGGGGTTAAGAGGTTAACTGTAGTTACGTAGTTATTAAAGAAGTACTAAGTAACTTGTTTACCTTAATAAATCCTTCCCGTAGTCCCTGTGGGGGTAATACAAGTGTTAATGGGATGATTGGAGGGTCTTTCATCTCCCCCTGGTGTCTCTGCTCAGAAAACCACACATGGAGCTTTCCCTGCTCCGACCCGGAGTCACCAATACACACTAATGGAATCATGAGGAAGAAGCTAACAGGCTAACGGGCAAAGCTAATGCTGGCTAGCGCCACTTAAACTGTATTTACAGCCAAGTTTGAGTGAAAAAAATGATCTTCATTGTGTAATTGGATGAACAATATCCCTCTGTCCTTTTGTGTTTTCTGTCAGTGTAGGATTTACTCTCATGGACAATTAATGTGTAAAAAAACGCAACTTACTAAGACACGTGCAGTGGCGCTTATGGCCTCTAGGGGCATGAGTTACTTAGTACTACTTTAAGTGTTAGTCACGCTTATACCATGGTCTGGGTGAATACTGGATTCTGATTGGCTGGTGCATTATTTTGGTATAACCGCACACGTAGTCCGGTAGTTAAATCACTGGGATATCACTCCGCTGTGGCGTCGCCATAGCAACGCCTGACACAGCTGAATCAGATAAAGGCGTAATTAGTGACTGACAGGAACGTATGAGATGGATTTTGTGTTAATTTCAACGTTTTTGGCCAAAACCAAACGTTTGCTAAATGTTTGTAGAGGAGAGTGAGCAGCTAGGTTAGCTACTGTTAATAACATATGAGCTTTACATTTCTATTGAAAACGGTTAAAGCTATTCATCATTTTCAGGCGTACATAAAATGATCCTGCATTGAAGCATCTTTGTCTGGATTAGTAAAGTCAAACATAAAAGTTTCAGTTGGGGGGGCCCAGGTGTGAGCGACTCCACCGCAGCTGTTTCCATAAACAGTTGAGCTGGTTGAGCTAGCTAGCTTTAGCTTCAGGTTAAACAGCGTAAAAGTGAAATAACTCCTGCCCACGAGTGCCGCATATCGGTGTTTACTTCCAGGGAAAAGTGTTTCCGGGTTAGTCCTGTTGTGTTGTGATTCTGTGCTGATGTTGTGTCGTTGAGCCTGACTGAGATCCTCGTAATAGCTGCGGAGAATGACTCGCTCTGAGACCAGCCTTCAGTGACCGGCTAATAACCCACACAAAATAGTCCCGTAGTCTGGCAGATTTAGTGAGTTTAGTCAATGAAAAACACATTTATTATAAATGTTACGTTTGTGGGACCCTGGTATAAGCGGATTAAACAACGAGGAGCCGCGTTAGACGTTATAATGCAGGAGGAACAACACTGTGTCGTGGTGTTCTTGACTCCGCGTCGTGCATTAGAACCGTCTAATGCACGACGCGGAGTTGTTTAATCCTTACTTAACTAATGATTTGTTCATGATGAATTGAGTGTTACTTTATACTTCATTAATGCTAAATAAGGTGTAGTTATAAAGTGGTATCAAATTTAAAAAAATCACCAACAATTTATGCATTCATAGCTCAGGATCTGTCGCCTGCTGTCACGGGGTCCTTGGGCAAGACACTTTTTCAGCAAGAAAAACTGTTATAATTAATTAACTGCTAGCTGCATCTATTTATCGGCTGAAACGAAGTGCATCTTTAAGTTATAGCTGCAAAAATGGAATAAAACAGTTCTATATTCACTTTACAGAGAAAATATCTCATGGGTAGAGCCGAAAAAGCAATACTATACACACTTACACAATACTATAGTAAAGCTTGATTAAGGATTAACTCTTTAAGCTCTGTAACGAAGGGAAAGACACTGGAGTTTTTGAAAGCAGCAGAGGAAGCGGTTTGACCCTCAAAGACAAAGAGCGAATGAGATTTGAACTGGGACGAGGCCGGGACTAAACTCCGGCCTCGAATCCAACCGGAATAAAACTAGATCAAATCGTGTCTCGTGTCGTAAAGCGTGACTGAAACGCGAGGTTATGAAACCTCCAAACATGGTCAGTCGTGTCTCGGCTTCAGCGCATGGGCTGAAATTCCTCAACCCGGCGATAAAAGCTCGAACACACAACACTCGACTCCCACAGCAGCCGCTCACGCCACATATTATGGAGATGAAGCAAATGTCACGTTAGGCCCGGTAGATCCTGACATTTGGAACAGCGTTCTGGGGCCAGGCTGTGCTGCAGAGTGGCAGAGTGGTTTTCATTCTCCGAGCTAGAAGGTCCCGGGTTAGACTCACAGACAGTCCAGGGGAGGAGATGGTTTGTCTTAGGGCTGTGCAATTATTCGAAATTCGATTACGATTTCGAGTACAACAGTAAACGATTATAAAATTAGCATAATCGCAAAAAAACGATTATAATATTTTTTTTCTATATTTTTTATTTTTATTTTTATGTTTTTTTTCAAATTTTTTATTTTTGGATTTTTGTCACTTTTTTGATGGATTTTTGTCTTTTTTTATGGATTTTTGTCACTTTTTTGATGGATTTTTGTCTTTTTTCTGCTGGATTTTTGTCACTTTTTTGATGGATTTTTGTCACTTTTTTGATGGATTTTTGTCTTTTTTTGATGGATTTTTGTCACTTTTTTGATGGATTTTTGTCTTTTTTTGATGGATTTTTGTCTTTTTTTGCTAGATTTTTGTCACTTTTTTGATGGATTTTTGTCTTTTTTTTTTTTTGTCACTTTTTTGCTGGATTTTTGTCTTTTTTTAATGGATTTTTGTCACTTTTTTGCTGGATTGTTGTCTTTTTTTGCTGGATTTTTGTCTTTTTTTGCTGGGTTTTTGTCACTTTTTTGAGGGTTTTTTTTTTAAAGGCAACAAATAATCGTTTGAATAATCGTGATTTCAATTATGACAAAAATAATCGTGATTATTATTTTTTCAATAATCGAGCAGCCCTAGTTTGTCTGTTTGTTTGTGGAGGGCAGGGCTGCACGATTTTGACAAAAAAAAAAAAACTAATTGCAATTTTTCAATTGAGCTGCACATAAACGTATAAAACTGGGTTTGCATTAACACGAGACACACACGAGGTTTGTTTATAGCAGCACATGCCAACATGATCTCCTCAGAGTGGAACACCATTTCCTCTACTGTCATTCATCTTCTTTGTTTGCTTATTTGGTCAGGACAGTGCATGTTAAAGGGACTATACGGGGTTTAAAAATGTTAAAACTAAGTACTTTCCTCCCCCTACATGTTCCAGCCATGTCCTAATGTGTAGAATGAGCTCAGATAGACAACTTGGGGACCCCCTACTGTTAAATTTAAGAAGCAATATCTGGTTTAGAAATGTTTTTGGAGATTATATTTAACTTAAAGGGAGAGCCAGAGTCCCAGCCTCTGTTATGTGCAACTTCTGGACTATAGAGAGCATCCTGACCAGCTCCATCACTGTGTGGTTCTTCTACAGAGGGACTATAGAGAGCATCCTCACCCATCACTGTGAGGTTCTTCTACAGAGGGACTATAGAGAGCACCCTGACCAGCTCCATCACTGTGTGGTTCTTCTACAGAGGGACTATAGAGAGCACCCTGACCAGCTCCATCACTGTGTGGTTCTTCTACAGAGAGACTATAGAGAGCATCCTGACCAGCTCCATCACTGTGTGGTTCTTCTACAGAGGGACTATAGAGAGCACCCTGACCAGCTCCATCACTGTGAGGTTCTTCTACAGAGGAACTATAGAGAGCATCCTGACCAGCTCCATCACTGTGAGGTTCTTCTACAGAGGAACTATAGAGAGCATCCTGACCATCACTGTGAGGTTCTTCTACAGAGGGACTATAGAGAGCATCCTGACCGTCACTGTGTGGTTCTTCTATAGAGGGACTATAGAGAGCACCCTGACCAGCTCCATCACTGTGAGGTTCTTCTACAGAGGGTCTATAGAGAGCATCCTGACCAGCTCCATCACTGTGTGGCTCTTCTACAGAGGGACTATAGAGAGCATCCTGACCAGCCCCATCACTGTGAGGTTCTTCTACAGAGGGACTATAGAGAGCATCCTGACCAGCTCCATCACTGTGTGGCTCTTCTACAGAGGGACTATAGAGAGCATCCTGACCATCACTGTGTGGTTCTTCTACAGAGGGACTATAGAGAGCATCCTGACTATCACTGTGTGGTTCTTCTACAGAGGGACTATAGAGAACATCCTGACCAGCTCCATCACTGTGAGGTTCTTCTACAGAGGGACTATAGAGAGCATCCTGACCATCACTGTGAGGTTCTTCTACAGAGGGACGATAGAGAGCATCCTGACCATCACTGTGAGGTTCTTCTACAGAGGGACTATAGAGAGCACCCTGACCAGCTCCATCACTGTGTGGTTCTACAGAGGGACTATAGAGAGCATCCTGACCAGCTCCATCACTGTGTGGTTCTTCTACAGAGGGACTATAGAGAGCATCCTGACCATCACTGTGAGGTTCTTCTACAGAGGGACTATAGAGAGTATCCTGACCATCACTGTGAGGTTCTTCTACAGAGGGACTATAGAGAGTATCCTGACCAGCTCCATCACTGTGTGGTTCTTCTACAGAGGGACGATAGAGAGCATCCTGACCATCACTGTGTGGTTCTTCTACAGAGGGACTATAGAGAGCATCCTGACCAGCTCCATCACTGTGAGGTTCTTCTACAGAGGGACTATAGAGAGCATCCTGACCAGCTCCATCACTGTGAGGTTCTTCTACAGAGGGACTATAGAGAGCATCCTGACCATCACTGTGTGGTACTTCTACAGAGGGACTATAGAGAGCACCCTGACCAGCTCCATCACTGTGTGTCACAGCGCCAGCACTGCCTCCTGCCGAAGAAGCCTCCAGCGCATCGTGAGAGCAGCGGAGAAGATCTGTGGAGCTCCTCTCCCCTCTATTAAGGACATGTCCTCCACCCGTCTCACCCGCAAAGCCGTCAAAATCGCCAGGGACCCTTCGCACCATCACAGTCTCTTCAATGCCTTCAGGGAGGAGACCGCGGAATCTACGGGTCAGTTCCAATCGACTGAGGAACAGTTTCAGACACAAGGCCATCGGGAAGCTGAACTCCTTGTCCTCCCTCCCACCGCTCTGCACCCTCCACAATCAAGGATGAGAGAAACAGAGAAACGAGCTTATCCATGCAGTTACACGCAAGACCTGAGGTGGCAGTAGTGAGAAGATTTATTTATATAGCAAAAGCAGAGGACAAATGTTACTGTCCCTGATCTGATCCTTAACACACGCTGTCAAACGCTTGCCTGTGATTGGACGGCCGCAGTTACATCATCGCCGGGTGCCGCTGATGCGTTCACTTGATTAAACGGTTACATATACGTTTAATTACTGGAGCTTCCACATAATCCAGACACAAAGGATCACCGCCCGGTCTTTTGTGTTGCTCGTGAGACTTGATAAACTGAAGGGGAGTGCGGTCTGGTCGGGCATCTGACGGAAAACCGAGAAACAGAGGAGGACGTGCCTGAAGACCAGGAGCTTAATTATTTTCTATTTCTATTATATATTATATTCTAATTGTTTGTTTGTTTATTTAATCCCCATTTGCTTCCACCATGGCGGTTGCTAATCTTCCTGGGGTTCCGATTCAAAAAAGAAAATTGCCAGTGAGACATTACAATGAATAAATATACAGTGTTTTCACAGCAATTTTAGCAGAATATAAAAATGTACAATCACTAAGACAGTAGTTCATCGATAAAATATAAAGCTATAAAGTGATTTTGTGTCAATTATGCCATTAAAAGCAACAAATACAATTAGAAATGCGATAAACATTCAAGAGCATGTTGAAAATGCATTATTTCATTAAGCATTTTACTTTTTTCTTAAAAGATTGTGCTGTTGGGAGCTCATTCCATAGTGCATTGGCTGTGTAGGAAACAGATTTCTTTAAAAAATGAGTCCTAGGACGAGGTAGGACCAAGTCCGCTCCACAGGCCCGACGCCATGTGAGTGACTTTGGTTGACATATTTTAATTTTTCAAACAAACATTGAGGTTGACCAGTCAGAATGGTTTTCTTTAGAAATAACAAAAGGTTGTGTTGTATTTTAATTGATCCTTTTTCTGTATGGACGTCCCAGCACTAGACGGGCAGCTTTATTTTGCATGACCTGGAGTCGTGATGAGTCAGTTTCGTTCATAGCAGACCACACGATGGAGCAATATTCAAGGTGGGATAAAACCAGGGATTGTACCACCATTTTCCTCACAGCCGGGGTCATAAAGGAGGAGCCCCTTCTGATCACTGCTATGCCTTTGCCCATTTTGACATGAAAACAGGAAGTGACCTCCCTCTCTCCTGGTGCAGCTGAATTGTTTGCCTTTTTCAGCGAACCACGTTGTTTCTCTGGATACTTTTGTACGTCTTTACCGTGTTTTTGTGGAGGTTTGGTGGATTTGTTTACTTTGAGAGTCCAAAATGGTCCTGAAGAAAGCAGCTTTTTGAAGGTAAACAAACTGCTAGCTTATCAGCTAAACCCATTTGAGATCTACAAACATCTTCTTCTGAGACACTAAACAGTGAAGAGGCACCAAGAGCCCCCACACCTGCAGCACGGAGGAGGCGTCACAAGAGGAGCTCCAGGAAACAACAAAAGGGACCAACGAGGAGATGGTGATAGACTGTGGAGGGAGCTGTGCAGGAGGAAGAGGAAGGACGAGGTGGAGCTGACCAGTGCAGGACACCACGCTCTGAGACGGGGACAAGCCCAGGAGGCGGTGCACCGTTTCAGATGATCAGAGGAGACAGAGGTCAGCTACAGTTTCTCCTTCCTCCAAGGTCATGCGGGTGGAGTGGCTGAAGGACCCAGAGGTCGATGATCTTGTTGTCATCATCAAGCAGGCGCGTCTGTCCCACACGGCCAACTACACCTGTGTGGCCAAGAACATCGTGGCCAAGCGCAAGAGCTCCACCGCCGTGGTCATCGTCTACGGATTTCCCATCAACCAGTGCTCCTCCTGTGACCAAAACAGTGAAGATGGCGGCCGCGACACAACGATCTTTCACCAAAGAAAAAAAAAAGAGTGGTGCGCACTGAATGGGTGCTGCTGCCGGATGCTCTCTCATCGAATGCAATTTCTCCATCTGTGAGATCAATAAAGTATCATCTTATCTCTTATCTTATGCGAATAATTTGATTAATATGTGGGGTCCATGACAGATTGTGATCCAGCACAACGCCGAGAAGTTTCATCTGATCAGTTTGCTCCAGATCAGAGTTTCTCGCTCGTAATGCCACCTGAGGAATGTTATGTCGTCGCTGCTTGCCACTAATTAACATTTATGATATAATGATCCTACTAAACTGCATCTGAATACGTTTTAGTATTTGACAAACTTAGGAACTACAAACTATAGGAAACCAATTTAATGCTGTAAATCCTGAAACCAAAATGCCAAAAAAAAACTGCTCTACCTCGTATGTCTCTCTGCAGAATCCCCCGGTTACATAAACAACACGGCAAGGACCTTTCATACTTTTTGGAGAGGGACCAGTGGATATGGGGAGCGTTTATGTTTGGCCGCGCTCCACTCGGCTGCGGGAACAATGCCTCTCCTGTACGCGCCATTGTAACGGGATAGAGTTACCCCGACGATCATCCCCCCCCCGCCCCTAAAGCATCTGGAAACCATCACGGCCCCCATCTCCAATGATTAGAGCGAGAAAAGTCACCGGTCTGGTCTTTCGTTTAGTCTGCGCTGCGTTACTTTGAACCTATGGGCTTTTAATGCGTGGGACTCGAATCAGAAAGTATGTGATGTTCCCGTCCCGCCACAGCGTCTTTTCCTCGATGAAAGTGAGGCCAAGTCTTCTGCAAACGTGTCCCGAAACGCATGCCATTCTTGTTTGGCAGTTTGTATTTCAGTCTCAGTCGGGAGTCAGTTTTGTAATCAAGGTTAAAGTGGAAATATCGTGCGTAAAACAGTAGTTCGTGCCGCCGTTAGCCCCCGTGCTTCCCCTCGTGTCTGTATGGGTTTCCTCCGGGTACTCCGGTTTCCCCTACCACTAAAAACATGTACCGTAGGTTCCTCTCTGGGGCCAGGACTCCCCTGGAAAAGAGATTCTTAATCTCAGTGGGACTATCCTGGTTAAAGTAAAAGGCCACCGTTTTTACATACTGAGATATGTTCTTACCTGAGCTTTGACGAGTTCTTTAGGACCTGTCTGATCTTCCCCCGTGCCTTCAGTCACGTAAACACAGCGCAGACGGCGTTAGCATTTAGCCTCTCCCTCTCTCCTCTATAGCTCCAAAACAGGTCAAGATAGAAGCTACCAAGCTCTTCCACGTTTTCCCTATTTAAATATGGTTACGTGAAGTGTTCCACTACAAAGTATAATTACACAAAATTAAACAATGTGGATTTTCTAAGCGGATAAAAGGGGGAACTATATTGTAAGGCGTAATAATACCAGGAGTAATTTGGCATCCGCCCGTAAAGTGAAGATTACTGCGCGGATTTCGAACTACTCCTGGTATTATTACGCCTTACATTATAGTTCCCCCTTTTATCCGCTAAGAAAATAAACATTGTTTAATTGGAAGAGCTTGGTAGCTTCTATCTTGACCTGTTTTGGAGCTATAGAGGAGAGAGGGAGAGGCTAAATGCTAACGCCGTCTGCGCTGTGTTTACGTGACTGAAGGCACGGGGGAAGATCAGACAGGTCCTAAAGAACTCGTCAAAGCTAAGGTAAGAACATATCTCAGTATGTAAAAACGGTGGCCTGTTCCTTTAAGTAAAGGTCAATACAAAAATACTACTGGTATCGAAATCGTTCAGGCACTGGTGTTGTGAACCAAGTATCGTTAAAGTACTGGTATAAACAAAAATGCAGCGGAACCCAGAGAGGCTTAAAGCAGAACCAAGTAATTTGTTTACCTTAATAAATCCTTTCCGTAGTCTCTCTGGGGGTAATACAAGTGCTGATGGGATGATTGGAGGGTCTTTCATCTCCCCCTAGTGGTTCTGGCCAGAAAACCACACTTGCAACTGTCCCTGCCTCCGACCCGGCAGCTCCAATACACACAAATGGAAAACATTTCCCTCACTGCTCTCAGTTGTCGACAAAATCACTTTTGGCTCACGTTTCGGAGGTTTACGACAGTGGTTCCCAACCTTTATTGTCTCGTGTTCCCCTTGGGCCTTTCAATGGTCGTCCGTGTACCCCCCACCTCAGGGGTGTTGCAGTTTATTTAGAAAGTAATTACTTAAAAATGGTATTTGTAAGAAAAAGGACAATGTTGCGGTCAAAATAAACCTACAATTCAAACACATTTTACTGAAAAATATAGCTTTTCCTTTAAAAATGATGTTCAATTTCTCCCTTTTTTCAATCTGAAATAGTTTCTAGTACCCCCTGCTAGGTCCTCGAGTACCTCTGGTTGGGAAACACTGGTTTATGACATGGCGGACAGGTAAGTCTTGACTGTATTCTGTCTAAAGCTTTCGGTTTGCTGATGAACATTTTACAAAAAATGTTGTTATTTTGTTTATAACGTTCAGAAGAAGCTAACAGGCTAACGGGCAAAGCTAACTGCGGGCTAGCACCACCTTAGCAGTATTTACAGATAAGTGTGACTGTAAAAAAAATCTCCATTGTGTTATTGGGTTGTGGCACAATATCCCTCTCTCCCTTTGTCTTTTCTGTCAGCGAAGTATTTACTCTCACGGACAATTAATGAGCAAAAAAACACAACATGCTACGACACCTGCAGTGGCGCTTGTGGCCTCTTGGGGCAAAAACTACTTAGTTCTGCTTTAAAAAGAGTGAATATTCTGCTTTTTGCAGGCATTTAATAGAAATCTCAAACACACCTTTATCACCATCTTACACTTTGTTGGTTTGAAAAAGAAATATTGACCTAAAACAGCTCAAACAAAATATCCAGTATTTTCACTTCCTCCAGATGCTCCTCTCATCCCCGTCCTCTTGCTCCCCTTCGCTGTGCAGATGTTTCAATAAAGTTTTTTTTTTGTTTTTTTTAAAGGGAAAAAGCAGCTAAGGTGAGTGTTTTTGCTCCGTGCTGAAAGGATTAAGCTTAGCCAGAGATCGAAAGGCGAGAGAAGCATTTCCTCAGAACCTCAGGAGGATCATTTTGGGATCCGTCACTGCCAAGAACAGCCGGATTCAAAGATATCTCAAAGATGCGCGATGGTTCCAAGCACAGAACCAGGTCTGTGAACAACAACATGCGCTTCGGCAGGAGAAGAAGAACCGACCAAATCCAAGAAGTTCAGCTTCACTCAAGTTTAAAGGCTTCTTGACTGGAGATTACAGCCTACAGGCCAGTGTTAAAGGATCGGTATCCTGCTATTTTAGCCATCACAAAATAAACTACAGGTATTTATGTGATATATTGTACCTCTACCACTATGGAGCACGATTTTTTGTGAGAAATCTATGCTCTTTCTGCCGGTATTTTGCAAACCCGGAAGAAATGACACTTCGATTCCCCCATTTTTAAAGTTTATGTCAAGGTTCTGTTGCTTTTTCATCACTTCATGGCTATCTTTTAGTTGCCCTTTTACTGCCTTTTTAATGTGTTATTGTTGCTTTTCTGTTTCTGCATTTTAGCCGCGCTTTTATTGCTTTTTCGTTGCTTCCTTGTCGCGTTTTTGTCATAGATTTGAAGTGTTTCCGTCGCTATTTTGTCAGGTTCTTAATCATCTGTCCCAAAAAATGCAGAAATTCATCTTCAACACAGTTTTTAAAAAAAGCAAGCAAAGCCTATAGGCCTGTGCAATACCCCATTTGAAAGCTAAGACCTTGCAGCTTCTGGTGGACATCAACTGGTTTTAAAAAGGCAATTCAGCACGACATGTCTCCTTCAAAACAGGTCAAAGTTGTGCTTCACTGTTCACCCGCTTGGAAAATCGTCTTCAGCATTTCAACCATCCTTCAACGCAGCTGGGGTTAATAAGCGACTCCGGTGCCGCCGTTCGCAGATTTGAGCTCGGAGCTGGAAGAAACGCCTGTTGTGCATGTTTTAACTGAGAACATGCCAACTCCACAACAACAACAACAAAAACCCTACGACGTACAGACAACATGCTACCACTGCTCTCCCATCCTCTTTCATTAATATTTCTCTTTTGTTTTATTCATCCTTCAGATCCCGACGCTGTTGACAGAGTTGCTCCCAAATGGTGCAAAGTTAGTCATAAATTAATAATTAAAAAGGAGCAATATCCGCTCAACGTCCGAGGCTATTTCTAGAAATCATCTACCCTTGAAGTGGGGCCGAACGATTGGCTTTTTGTTGCCAAGATATTGAATTACACGCAGTTGACAGAGGCGCAGAATATCCATGTGTCCATATGTCACATGTGCAACAGCAGCCCCCTTGCATGCTCGTACTGATAAAAAGACTTGGTGTCACCTGATAATGCAGCGAAAGCCCGATAGAAAGCACGCAGAGAAGGAGGTTAAAGGGAAACCTACCTTATGTCCTCGGCTGGAGTCGTGAGAGCGGCATGTCTTTGGCTTCGGATGTCCTCGCGGCGCACTCGCAGCGCTGCAGCAAGTCGCTCATGCGTCGGCTGTTACGCAGGCTGCGAGGGAGAGGAGGTGGGAGGTGGGAGGGGGAGAGGGAGAGGGAGGGGGAAAAAACGCCAGTGAGAAAAGAGGAAAAGCAAAGGATACACCTCCCGATTTGGTTTTGAAACGCGAGGCTGTGCGGCGCAAGTGCCGAGTGCTGCAGTAACGAGGAACAGGAGGGGAGAGAGTCTGAGGAGGAGGGAGGAGGGAGAGAGAGTGGGGCTCGGTCACTGCTGGAGCTGGCACAGAAACAGGCCCGTCCAGTACAGCAACTACCACACACAGTCCGATCCGTTTACAGGAGCGTCGGTCAGTTCTGAAGGAGAGAGGCTGCAGGTGAACGGGGGAAAAGAAATACGTTTAGTGATATCAACGTGAAACTTCGGTTGTAGATTCATGACAGAAATATGAGGAAAGAATGGGAAGTTTTCTGTAATTCTATGTTTTTATGCCTGATTACGCCTATTTAAAGGATTGACTAAAGTTTAAAGGGACTAGATGCAAGTTGGTCATTTTATACTCACTACTGCCGCCTCAGGTCTTACGCGTAACTGCAGTCTCTATGTTAAGCTTGTGCATGACGGCACTTTGGACTAACATTTTGTTTGAGTGACAGTGCAGGATTTTAGAGGCTTGAGTGGCTCTCAGAAAGAAACTTGGATTATAGTGTTATCCCGGGGACCTTTTGCAGGACTCACAGATATAAAATGTGTCGATATTTGTGAATGACTGTGCGAGGAAAAGCCGGCTTTGCAAAGCGACACAGCAGCTACTTCCCAAACAGGATGTTTCATGTAGAGATGGGCAATATCGAAATTGCTGTCTGGAAGATATGCAGATTTACTATATCAAATTTGTCTCCAATGTCAAGAAATGACAAAAAAAATTGGAGAAAAATAGGAAAAAATTATGGAAAAATTGAAAAAATGTGGAACGTTTTTTTAATCCTTGTAGTCTGTCCCTCAACAAGAAAATAATTGTCCTGGTGATATGAATACCGATGTTTGCCAGCACATATTTTGGCTCATCTCTAATTAGAGATGCACCGATACCAGTATCAGGTATCGGGGCGATACCACATGCTCGTACTCCTTCATCAGCTCCCGATACCAGAAAACGATACCACTTGACGTGTGGCCGGCGCTCCTGCGGGACGCAGCTCTCCGCTGAGGAGCAACAAACTGCAGAATTCTTTAGTGTAAATAAAGTATTCCACATAGAGCTGACTTTATTACAGACGACACTCCCTAAATCAGAGTCTGTGTTGGATTTAACCAGAGCTAAATGTTGTTAGTGCTGCAGCGTGGAGTCTGTAGTGTTTACAACATACAGGCTAATGATGCCAATGTTGCTAACTAGCCGCTAACTCGTGGCTAACAGTTCTGGAGATTCTTATGTCGTTTTATGCCCAGGGGCTTATTCATCTGAAAAACTCACCCAGCGACTAAAAAGTCCTCAGAAAATCCAAAATAAAGAGATACAGCATGTTTATATGGAGCGACAATGAGCTGCAGCAGAACAATTAAAATGCTGAAGCTTCTCGCTAAGTTACTATAAACACAGGAGAAAATCCACACGGAGTAAAGGAGAAAAGAGACCGTTTATCTGCAGTAATAAGTAACATCTCAATACTATCGTCAAATAAAAATGAATAAATGAATAATGGCATTGAGGAGCTTTTGGACATGAGCTGTTCTGAACTCGTATCGGTTTTATCGTGGAAATCCCCAAAAACACTGACACATTCATTTTTCTCGCACTCCCTGATCCACTATTGCACAACGTGGCCCGATGAATCCTGGCACTGTCGTCTCTGAATATGCCCGCGCCATCAGGGAAGAAGAAATCCATAGATGGAACAACCTGGTCCTTCAGGATGTCGAATGACCAGGACGTTCAGCTGATCTCGTTCTTTGGGCTCATATCGTTGCTGAACCGAGGCCTCAGCAAATACAGCAACAACAGATCAGAACAGTTTGTTAAAGGGATATTTCAGGATTTTTGACATAGGGCCTCATTTCCTAGTTATCCAGAGTGTTGCTTGTAATTCATGCAGTTCTTCTATTATAAGAGCTTAGAGGCGCTAGGCTAGCACATTTCTATGGTATCAGCTAGCCTGCATTAAAAACAGTCTGACCCGCTCCACAAATCACAAAATCCCAAATCACTGATAACACCAGACTAACCATATAAATGTCTGTGTCCATAGAGTATTTTTTGGAATATAACTGACCTTGCATCACATGAATGATCGCATTTTGAAGGACTATTTTCTAGCAGATCACTCCGCCGCTGCGTAGCTTATACAACCACGAAGCTGATGCTGCTCAAATATAAGGTATTTTAAATGCAAAATGGTTAAAATGACATTTATATGGTTAGTCTGGTGTTATAAGTGATTTGCCTCAGGTGCTCTGTGGAGCGGGTCAGACTCTTTTCAATGCAGGCTAGCTGATACCATAGAAATGTGCTAGCCTTGCATTAGCCTAGCGCCACTAAGCTCTTCAAATATAAGAACTGCATGAATTTAAGTAAAAAAAAATATCTCCAGAAATCTACAACACTCTGGATAACTAGGAAATGAGACCCTATGTCAAAAATCCTGAAACATCCCTTTAAATCCAGGTGGTGACTTCTCTTCTCCAGATAAGGATTTCTAAAGTGGTGCACATGAACGAAACATAAGTCTGCTATAACTGCAAACCAGACTTCTCCCTCACAGATCCACAAACCGCGTGTTTACAGTGAGCGGAGAGAGTGTGGAAACCTTACCCAAAAAATCAAGCTCCAACACAAACCCATCTGGGATCCGACTGGAAGATCGAGACCCCTTTGCAGCTTCCCGTTGCAGAAATCTGTAAATAAAAAGACACATTTTGAGGAACGTCCGAGTTAAATATCCACCGAGTAAAGAGGGACGTGTTTGCAGCAAATAAAATTACAGAAAAACAATATTTACTGAGGGGACTGGGTTGAACAAACTAAAACCAGGCGGCGTAGTGTTTGTGTGTGATGTTTGCTCGTGCGGTTTCGACACAAAAAAACCCTGCAGCTAAAATGTGGAGAAGAACGGTCTCCAACATGAGCGATTGGGTAACGCACTGGCCCAACACTGCGATGATTTCACTGTAATGAAAAAACAAACGACTATTCATTCGCTTTACAGAACAATGAAGGTTATTAACTTATTTTTCCTTTGTTTGTTTGACCAGGACTTTGGACTTTAGACAGACGTCAAACAGTCGCTCTGTAGAAATAAGAAAATATATTCAGACAGGAAAATATGTTTGCAGTGGTGTTTAAAGGGCCGTACGTCAGCCTAAAGCGAGAAAATATAACTAAAACGATGACGCAGCCGGACAAATAATGAATGAAAATGAATCCATACACACAGTTAGGGCTGGGTATCGTTAAACAACAGCGGTAAAAAAGGTTTAGGTACTACCGGTTAGGGCTGTGCAATTAATCGAAATTCGATTACGATTTCGATTACAACAGTAAACGATTACACAATTAGCATAATCGCAAAAAATCGATTATAATTTTTTTTTGTTCTTTTTTTTTAAAACTTTTTTTTCAAATTTTTAATTTTTGGATTTTTGTCACTTTTTTTGATGGATTTTTGTAATTTTTTTTGAGGGATTTTTGTCACTTTTTTGATGGATTTTTGTCTTTTTCTGCTGGATTTTAGTCTTTTTTTTGATGGATTTTTGTCTTTTTTTGCTAGATTTTTGTCACTTTTTTGCTGAATTTTTTGTCACTTTTTTTGCTGGATTTTTGTAATTTTTTTTGTTGGATTTTTGTCACTTTTTTGCTGGATTTTTGTCATTTTTTTGATGGATTTTTGTCTTTTTTTTAATGGATTTTTGTCACTTTTTTGCTGGATTTTTGTCTTTTTGCTGGATTTTTGTCACTTTTTTGATGGAATTTTTTTAAAGGCAACAAATAATCGTTTGAATAATCGTGATTTCAATTATGGCAAAAATAATCGTGATTATTATTTTTTCAATAATCGAGCAGCCCTACTACCGGTATCGAATAAAAGTATCGAAAGCAGGTACCGAAAAGAAATATTACATCTTTTGTATCAAAGCTTTGATGCTGTTGGTCATAAAAATGTAAAAAAAACAAAAAAGCGGGGGAAAAAAGGGAAAGATTGGGAAAAAATGGGGAAAAAATTGTCGGGAAAAAATTGGGAAAAACTGGAAAAATGGGGGAAATTTAGAGAAAATTATTGGAAAATTCAGGGGGAAAAAAGTTTTTAAAAGAAAGGTTAAAATGGGGGGAAAACTACAAAAAATGTGTAAAGTGCTTTTTCTGCCCTTTTGTTGTTAAAGGTATAAATGAACATTACTCATCTGTTTTATAGTTCTATGTGACAAATAATTTTGTAGGTATTGAAAAAAGGATCGTTAAAGTGGCGGCATCGGGAAAAAATGTAACGGTCCCCAGCCCTACATAGAGTATCGTGTTTTTGCATCTTTACAAATATAAAAATAATATGGAGATCGGGTGAGGAGCTCAGTTACCCGGGAGGAGCTCGGAGTAGAGTCGCTGCTCCTTCACGTCGAAAGGAGCAGCGGAGGTGGCTCGGGCATCGAAGACCCAGGACACGCTGGTGGGACTATGACTCCGAGCTGGCCTGGTGTGGCCTCGGGGTCAGAACAGCTGGAGGAGGTGTGTGTGGATCGGGAAGTTTGGGCATCTCTGCTGAGACTGCTGCCCCCGCGACCCGGCCCCGGAAAAAGCGGAAGAAAATGGATGGATGGATGGATGGTTGTTGTAACACACTGCCTGTCATAATAAAAAGTCGCCACAAAAAATGGTCAAACGCTCAAACATTTGGTTTTGATTATAAGCTTCTGCAATGTCAAAACATCCAGTGTTGCATTAATCTTTCCCCAAGACATTGTATTGATGATGGGAGAGTGACGACTGTGCAAATCCTTCTCCAGCACTCAGGGAGGCCGAATCATCTCACGGTCCGAATCTACTCTTTACAATGTGAGCCCGGTGAATCCTGGCTTTGTCATCTTTTTTTTTACACGCTACTGCCACCTCAGGTGTTACACGTAACTGCAGCCTCTATGTTAAACTCGTGCATGACGATCAGTGCTTAATTTGTACATTTGTAGTTTCAGGAACACTTTTGGTCTGATGTGATGGATTCGGGGATCAGGCCAAACCATTTGCCGGAACACTCTCATTAAACCCCATTATATCAGATCAAATCTTTGCTGGATCCGCCTAAATATTTTCTGGATCCTTTACCTCATAGGTGTCAAACTCTGGCCCCCAATGTAATTATATTTGGCCCGCGAGGCTAAACCAAATGACTACTCGAGCTGGCCCACCGGTATTATACTTTTTTTTTTTTTTTTCAGATTTTGCATATCTGGACTATTAAGTTATATATTGTATAGTAATAAGTGTTGCTTGTTCCATATTCAATGTTAAAGCAAATCTTGTTTGGGTCCATATTAAAAAGGTTCATTTGTTCAATGGCGGCCCGCGACTTTGTTCAATTTTTTCATTTTGGCCCACTGTGTATTTGAGTTTGACACCCCTGCTTTACCCTGAAAAACTGAAAATTGGGGGAATGTGTTCCCCCATATGGGCGATCAAATTAAGCACTGACGATGGAGATAGTTTGTTTTTCGGCCCGAAATACCAACTTTTTGAGCGAGAGTGCAGCATTTGTGGTGAATGTTTGGACATTATGTTTGATACTTAATTCGCCTGAACTTTACATCGTCTTATTTACTGCTCTGTTTTATTGCCTTAATGTTCCGTGCAGCTGTAAGGCAAGTCCTGTTGTGGTATTGAGCTATACAAAACCATTGATTGATTGATTGATTGATTGAATGAATAGGTCTGGATTCATTCTACACATTGTGGAAAATACATAATTGTAATATTTTCGTCCTTTTAATAGAGTCAAAATCAAAGTCTTAAATCACAAAACGCTAGATTAGATCAGAGAGACATTTCAACCAGTACATAATCATGTGCTCCTCTGGAACTGGGTAAAAAGTTTTCCCCAGTTGGAGAATGCACAAGCACTGAACTGGGGATTCAGATTTTATTTTCAGTTCACATTCAAAGGGACTATACGGAGTTTAAAAATGTTCACCACAACTGCCTCTAAAATCCTGCACTGTCGCTCAACAGGTGTTAATTTGGGTCCGAAGTGCCGTCATGCACGAGCTTAATATAGAAACTGCAGTTACGCATAAGACCTGAGGTGGCAGTAGTGAGTATAATTTGACCAACTTGCATCTAGTCTCTTGGCATGGTTCTTGTGTAAAGTGTGAGCTGTCGCCATTGGAGTGACATTAACGAGAGAAATGTCCAACATCGATGCGAGCAAAAAGAAAATTCACATGACATTTTCTAAAATTAACAAACCAAAGTTTAGCTTTTGAAATGCTAACGCAGAGTAAAGCGCTAATCGGTGACACAAGGTCATTTTTATTTGATGGCATAAAATTCCCTAATTTCCGACATAAAAGGCACATGAACTCAAACCAAACGGGGACAATGATGTGGGTGAACATGAATGCAGCACAAGTCTAACACACGCTATGAAGCTAAAGCATGTGCTACAGCTAAAAGAATAAGACATCTCTAATCTCTACATGACTGGTTTCACAGCAGGCCGAGCTTACATGGTCCCGTGAACTGACTTTAGGGCCGTACAATGACCACAGGGCTGAAAGCGTAACACGTGCGGCTCTAACACCCAGCGAGGCAAATACTCACTTACACTTTCAGACTCAGGCCAGTGAGATAACGTAATCTTTAGTGGAAACGAGAATAGATGCTACAATCAGCCCTTCCCCTCCTGTCCCACAGAGGAAGTGTGGACGCAGGATGGATCAGTGTTGTATCTGCAGACAGACGGTTGGTTTTGACCCTTTTTATTCCTAGTGAGTCACGCCCTTCAGTCCCTTTGCAGCAGTGGAACCATCCCCAAGTTCGAGTGAATCTGCATGAATCTGTAAGGAGACTTTGAGCGTCTCTAGAACAACCTTGTAATACATTAGTCGTATTATTCCTGCCAGGTTCCTACATGTCCGAGCCGCTCCTCTGCTGAAGGCTCTGTATTTCTTTGTTTTAGCGTCTCTTCTGCCCAGACTTGTCGAAAACATCGTCACAAAGCTCCACAGTGCAGAGCGCGAAGCTGTTGTTTAAGAGATTAACGGTAAACGTGTGATTATTGGTGAGTTAGGATTTGCAGACAGATTGTTGTGGGACTGTTCCACCTGTGACTGACTGTAGCTGTGATTTAAACCTTGCACCAAAGCACAGGATTTGTAAATACAGTTACTTACTCAAATGCAAATGTAGGGCTTGGTTTGTAAAAAATACTGTACTGTTGTTTTAGGCATAATCCATCTATCCATCCATACATCCAACCATTTTCTTCCGCTTAATCCGGGGCCGGGTCGCGGGGGCAGCAATCTCAGCAGAGATGCCCAGACTTCCCGGTCCACACACACCTCCTCCAGCTGTTCTGGGGGGACCCCGAGGCGACACCAGGCCAGCTTGGAGACATAGTCCCACCACCGTGTCCTGGGTCCACGAGGCCTTGTCCCACTAGGACATGCCTGGAACACCTCCCGCAGGAGGCGACCAGGAGGTATCCGGAACAGATGCCCGAGCCTCCTCAGCTCTACTCCGAGCTCCTCCCGGGTAACTGAGCTCCTCAGCCTAGCTCGGAGGGTGCGCCCAGACACCCTGTGAAGGAAACTCATTTCGGCCGCTTGTAATCGCGGTCTTGTCTTTTCGGTCATTAAAAGGACAAGATCGTTCGTAATCCCAGCTCCCGCAAATGCACACTGTTGTTCTGTCCTTGAGCAAGACACTTCACCCTCATTGCCTCTAGTGCAGGGGTTCCCAAAGTGGAGAATTAATTCTGTTGGCCCGCCATAGAGTGACCTACTCTTGCGCATGTGGTTAAAGGAATAGGCCACCGTTTTTACATACAGAGATATGCTCTTACCTAACCTTAGTCGAGTTAATATATCCCCGTCTGGTCTTTGTCCGTGCGCTCTGCCAGGCAAACGGAGCACATACGCAGCCTCTCCCACATGTCATATAGCTCCAAAAAAGCTCACGATAGAAGCTACCAAGCTCTTCCACGTGTTCCCTATTTAAATAAAGTTACGTGAAGTGTTTTCAAGCGAAGTATATTTACACAGAAATGTAATATGTCGATTTTATAAGCAGATAAAAAGGGGGACTATATTGTGAGGCGTAATGATATGAGGAGCACAACGTCCGCGCAGTAACTCCTAAAGACTTCCCCGCTCACTTCCGTCAATAACCTTTAGGAGTTACTGCGCGGACATTGTGCTCCTAGCCTAACTCTGTTTCATTCATTCTCAAAGGTAAATATGGATGCAGTACACTTTTTGACCACGAGCGTCAAATTGGGGGCGCTCTTTCACCCCTTTCGCAAAGTTAAGGAAACACTGTTGTGGTGTCTTGGTATTTATCAGTTACAGAGCGTTGTAGCATCAACTTTCACAGTTTTCCAACTTTTATTGCAAAGGCTGTTGACCTCAACAACAGCATATGTTAAAAATTGACTTATAAAAGAATTGATGCTGAACTGACACTTTCAAAATAATTTAATGTAGCATTTTCTTTGAGTGAACGAATGAGGTAAAGTCACTGTAGGTGCTGTAGATGCAGGTGATTTTTTTTTTTTTGCACTAAATTGCTACAATTCGTTTTAATATAGCATTTTATTTGTATAGATAGAATCAAATGCAAATGCAGGCTGTCGAAAAAATAAAAAGTAAATAAAAAAAGTAGCTTTATAATTTGCAGTTATGTGTTTTTCGTGCTTGACATCGCCGTGTTTGGCCCGCGACTCACAGGCACTTTTTCACTTTGGCCCTCGGAGACAGAAAGTTTGGGCCCCCCTGCTCTAGTGCGTATGAATGAGAGGGTGAATGGGTGACGGGTTCCTCACTGTAAAGCGCTTGAGCCTGATAAAGGTCTAAAAGCGCTATTTAAGTTAAGTCCATTTACCATTTACAAAAATGTGACAAAAAAGCAAGAGAGGCAACAATGCGAGCAGAATTCTTAGCTCAGTTTTGTAGGTCTTAGCTTTCAAACGAGGCGTTACACTGGCCTATAGGCTGTAAACTCCAGTCAAGAAGGTTTTAGATTTGAGTAAACCTTAACCAGTGGAGACGTGCTCGGTTAAGGCGGGGGTTTAAAGGTTAACCAGACTTACAAGTGTGCATTGTTATTATTGTGCCACTTAGGTGAATTTACAGTGATAAGGAAGTGATGAGGACAGAGACACTAACGTCCCTGACTAAAGTATAAAGTAATGTGTGGATATATAAGGAAACACTAGATATCCCCTCTTGTTTTCCAGTAAATTCCTAGCGTCACATCCCTGATCGAGGGTCTTTTTTTAATCCCACTCGGGCCTGCAGTGCGATGCGGAGGACTGTGTTATGTAACAGCCAGGAGCCGATGCAGCAAAAGCGTCTATTACCCCCCGTCCCACACATATACAGCCCCCACACGCACACACATGACGACACTGTCCCAACACCAGCCGAAAGAACCGCTGCTCCAGGCCATTGGTTAAAGGGGCAGGCGGGCAACGAAGATTTAATATCGGTTTATTAAAACTGAGCTGGGATTAGGGCTGTGCAATTAATCGAAATTCGATTACGATTTCGATTACAACAGAAAACGATTACAAAATTAGCATAATCGCAAAAAATCGATCAAATTTTTATTTTTATTTTTTTTCACTTTTTTTTCCTAATTTTTAATTTTTGGATTTTTGTCATTTTTTGCTGAATTTTTGTCTTTTTTTTTGCTGGATTTTTGTCTTTTTTTTGCTGGATTTTTGTCTTTTTATTGCTGGATTTTTGTCACTTTTTTGATGGATTTTTGTCATTTTTTTGATGGATTTTTGTCACTTTTTTGATGGATTTTTGTCACTTTTTTGATGGATTTTTGTCATTTTTTTGATGGATTTTTGTCACTTTTTTGATGGATTTTTGTCTTTTTATTGCTGGATTTTTGTCATTTTTTTGATGGATTTTTGTCATTTTTTTTGATGGATTTTTGTCACTTTTTTGATGGATTTTTGTCTTTTTTTTGCTGGATTTTTGTCTTTTTTTTTGCTGGATTTTTGTCTTTTTATTGATGGATTTTTGTCACTTTTTTGATGGATTTCTGTCACTTTTTCGATGGATTTTTGTCATTTTTTTTGATGGATTTTTGTCACTTTTTTGATGGATTTTTGTCTTTTTATTGCTGGATTTTTGTCATTTTTTTGATGGATTTTTGTCATTTTTTTTGATGGATTTTTGTCACTTTTTTGATGGATTTTTTTTAAAGGCAACAAATAATCGTTTGAATAATCGTGATTTCAATTATGACAAAAATAATCGTGATTATTATTTTTTCAATAATCGAGCAGCCCTAGCTGGGATCCATGGTAACCCAGGACAGACAGCGCCATAGTGGGGGATAACGGACAGCTTTCCCTGGGCTTAAAGTCGACAGAAACGGATCATTATCTATCTCTTAAAGTCTGAAAATAAAAAAATAAACCAAATTGGCTTTTTGGCCAGCAACACGTCCACACACACTGAAAGTTTCAAACATTTAAGCAGCATCTTTCAGTCGCCAGAAAGCTTTTTATATTGTATTATGTAGAACTGTCAGCTAAGCATTCCTTAGTATTTTAGTCGAAATACTTTGCAATACAGCTAATTTCATGCTTTAAGATGTTGCTTCCTTTTGTGCAGTACACCGTATTACATATTATTGCAAGACGAAATAGTTTGACCTAATCTCAGACATAGCTACAATGCCTAATGAATAATATAAGACCAGAAGTGTGTGGTCATTATTACATTGCCAACATGTAAAGCGTTAAATCTTACTTTATACAAAGCTATTTTATGATTCTTGTTGAGTATTTACTGAATGTATATATTGTGTAATAATAAATGGCTTGATTATAGTTGCTTACCAGTTCCTTTTCGCAGAAATCTCAATGTTCCTCTTTCAAATAAGCCAAGGGTGATTCTGCAAAAAGATTGAAAGGCTTTATCAGAATCAACAGAATGATAGGGCTGCTCGATTATTGAAAAAATAATAATCACGATTATTTTTGCCATAAATGAAATCACGATTATTCAAACGATTATTTGTTGCCTTTAAAAAAAAATCCATCAAAAAAGTGACAAAAATCCAGCAAAAAAAATTACAAAAATCCAGCAAAAAAGTGACAAAAATCCAGCAAAAAAATGACAAAAATCCAGCAAAAAAATGACAAAAATCCAGCAAAAAAGTGAAAAAATCCAGCAAAAAAGTGACAAAAATCCAGCAAAAAAAGTGACAAAAATCCAGCAAAAAAGTGACAAAAATCCAGCAAAAAAAAGACAAAAATCCATTTAAAAAAAAGACAAAAATCCAGCAGAAAAAAGACAAAAATCCATCAAAAAAGTGACAAAAATCCATCAAAAAAGTGACAAAAATCCAGCAAAATTTTTACAAAAATCCAGCAAAAAAATTACACAAATCCAGCAAAAAAAGTGACAAAAATCCAGCAAAAAAGTGACAAAAATCCATAAAAAAAGACAAAAATCCATTAAAAAAAAGACAAAAATCCAGCAGAAAAAAGACAAAAATCCAGCTAAAAAGTGACAAAAATCCATCAAAAAAGTGACAAAAATCCAGCAAAAAAATTACAAAAATCCAGCAAAAAAGTGACAAAAATCCAGCAAAAAAAGACAAAAATCCAGCAAAAAAAGTGACAAAAATCCAGCAAAAAAGTGACAAAAATCCAGCAAAAAAGTGACAAAAATCCATCAAAAAAAGACAAAAATCCATCAAAAAAAAAGACAAAAATCCAGCAGAAAAAAGACAAAAATCCAGCAAAAAAGTGACAAAATCCATCAAAAAAGTGACAAAAATCCATCAAAAAAATTACAAAAATCCAGCAAAAAAGTGACAAAAATCCAGCAAAAAAAGACAAAAATCCAACAAAAAAGTGACAAAAATCCAGCAAAACTTTTTACAAAAATCCAGCAAAAAAATTACAAAAATCCAGCAAAAAAAGTGACAAAAATCCAGCAAAAAAGTGACAAAAATCCAGCAAAAAAAGTGACAAAAATCCAGCAAAAAAGTGACAAAAATCCAGCAAAAAAAGACAAAAATCCAGCAAAAAAAAAGACAAAAATCCAGCAGAAAAAAGACAAAAATCCATCAAAAAAATTACAAAAATCCATAAAAAAGTGACAAAAATCCAAAAATTAAAAATTTGAAAAAAAAGTGAAAAAAAAAAATTATAATACATTTTTTGCGATTATGCTAATTGTGTAATCGTTTACTGTTGTAATCGAAATCGTAATCGAATTTCGATTAATTGCACAGCCCTACAGAATGATAAAACTATTGTATTGGGGTGGGGAAAGTACTCGGTTACATCTACAGTAACTTTTTGACGTAACTGCTTTTGCAAGTAGTTTTTCCATCCAATACTTTTTACTTTAAATTCAGTGTCCATTTCTTACCTTAAAAAAAAAAAAGTAACTCGTGCCTAGGGATGTCAAGATTAACCGATTTTATAATTACCGTGGTTATAAAGGCTCAACATGTACAATAGGCCAGGATGAATGATGTGTGTGTGTGAATGTATGGTGGTGTCAGAGGGTCCGTTGGCGCAGACGTGTGTAGTCGCGAAAGCGCCTCTGACAGTCTCCCCCAGGGGAAACTGAAGCTACAAACGTAGTTTACACCACCGAGTATGGAGTGATTGTACAATTGTCTCATGTAAAGCGCTTTGTGACCATGTCTGTGAAAGGCGCCATATAAATAAAAATCTTCTTCTTCTTTTCCAGTTAATCGTGAGAGTTTTCGGGCACAAGGAAAATCGTCTCATAAGTTACTTGTGTGCTCTCATCTGCAGTGTTAAATCCGCTCCAAAACAAGTCAATGGCAGGTTTAAAGCAGTACTAAGTAACTCTTCCCCCTAGAGGCCATAAGCGCAACTGCAGGTGTAGTAGCAAGTTACAATTTTTTAATTTATTAATTGTCTTGGAGAGTAAATACTACGCTGACAGGAAAGGCGAAGGGAGAGAGGGTTACTGTGCATCCAATTATGCAATGGAAATATTTTTTTTCACTCAAACTTGGCTGTAAATACTGTTTAAAGTGACGTTGGCCCGCAGTTAGCTTTGCCCGTTAGCATGTTAGCTTCTTCTTCGTGATTACATTAGTGTGTATTGCTTTCTCCGCACCGGGGGCAGTCAAGTTGCAAACATGGTTTTCTGGCCAGAGACACCAGGGGGAGATGACAGACCCTCCAATCATCCCATAAACACTTGTATTACCCCCACAGGGACTACGGAGAGGATTTATTAAGGTAAATAAGTTACTTAGTACTGCTTTAATAGTCAAATGTGCAAATGTTACTCATTCTCAGAACTGTCAAAGGAAGAATCCCAAAAGAATCATGCGCAGCCGCATTTATGTCACGTAAAAATGGACATGAACTGTGTGAGCGCATGGAAAGAAAAAATCTACATACATTTGCTTCCTTTAGGTATAGCTAATAATAATATTCTACTGCCCATTTATATTATTTAACTTTTTTATATAATGACAAAAGCATAAAGATAAAAAATAAGCTGAATGTTTAATAGGTTTTTGATTAAAACCCCTCTTAATTATGAAAATGTACGTAAAATGTTGCTTCTCTTTTGTGAAGATTTGGACAGGACTGTAACGGTTTGGAGAAGTTCTAAAGATTTTCTTCCATAAGTTCGCCGATCGTGAATAATCGTAAAATCGCGTTATTTTTCCTCACAATAATCGTGACTCAAAAATGTAGAATCGTGACATCCCTACTCGAGCCACTGTGAGTAAAACTATAACTGACAATTATGTTTTGTCACCTAATTCTTCATAATGATCTATTTTTACGATACAGACGGCATCTCGTCATAGAAGGGGGCGTGGCTTCGCCGAGGGGGAAAATAGAATCTTTAGAGAAACACAATTTTCCCTCTTTTTTGCCATTTTCTGGTGGAATATCAACTTATTTATCACATACAAATACATACAACTCACTTTTTTTTTGTTTTTTTTTTGTTTTTATGTTTATGTCCTGCTCTGACTCATTGACAGTATATTTAGAATCCAATCCACTGTCAATGCTCTGACTAAACAATTTGTAATACTGAACATTCCTGCCATATTTGTTGTATTGCTGTATTGCACATGTTAATTACAAAAAATTACAAAAAACATAGCATGGAGATACGCAAAAAAAAAAAAAAAAAAAAAATTATCACATACAAATAAAGTCAAGTGTAAATCGGGTCCATATGGATATTTTCTCACAGCAGATTGTTCAGTAGAAGTGAAAAAACGGCAGTTGTAGCTAGCACTAGCTAACCGTTAGCATTAGCCCGATGCTAACATGTAGCATCAAGTTAGCATTCTCCGTTATTCATGTATTTATGGGCTGTTGAACCACTTTGTCTTTGTATCATTATTTTTGAATAATTAGAGAAAATTTTCATTTTTTTCAAAATTGTTTTCCCCCTTAACTGTTTTCAAACATGACCATATATGGGCGATTCCAGAGATGCAATCTGTATTTTTTGTGATGTCTTATTTTGGCCACTCTACCCACCTCTGATCCACAGCTCTCTAATATGCAATGCATGGAAGGTTAACAAAAACAGCCAACAAAGTATTGTGCATGACCAAATCAGTCTCTAACAAAAGCATCAAATAAACTTAGTTCAAGGAGTTTATTGTTCTGGAGTTGCATACAGGCTATTTTCCAGGGAATTTATGCAAGGTTGTGCCGCGGACAGCTCACAACCAAAACCAGGGGTGTAACACGTGTTTTAGTGTTTTTTTACAGGTAGCTAAAGATGCTTCGTATCGTCGACCAAAACCTGGCCATAAATGTGAGCGCGTGTCGTCGTCTGTCATGTCTAATGCGTTATGCAGAGAGATTCTCGTTTCAGTTTTTATTACGTTTATAATATTTCTTGAGAGAAACTGGTCAGAAAAAGCTCTTTCTCAAACTGTGCTTACTCACCCGCGTGCTCACAGGAGGCTGGCCGCTGCAGAGTCAAGTGATGTTTCTTCCTTTGAAACACTGCCATCTAGTGTCTAAAGGAGGAACAAAATAGTTTTGGTACAGCAAATAAATAACTTCAATGTACTTTTTTTCTGTCTCCTTTTATTGAATAGAGTTTGAATTGGTTGATTTTTTATTTGTTATTAATCGTTCATACCCTGCCAAACGTCTCTCAAAAATAATTGCCAACCGATTTCTCAAAACAAAACGATTATTGTGAAGGTTAATTTGTTTTTATTATCAAAGAGTTTTTTATACACTGAATTTATGCAACGTAATTTTTTTTTATCCTAAAAAATAAAAATAAGAGGGGAACAAATCTGTGTATTTTTTTTTTGCTGCTGAAAAAAAATCTGTGAAAAAAAAAATTATGTGTATTTTTTTCGCTGCTGAATTGTTTGATAATAAAAACACAAGTATAATCCAAAGGACGTATTGTTTTATCAGTGTTAATTTCGTTGACTACATAAATATTGAATATTTCGTTCAATATTTTTGCAGACTAAATTTGGACTAAGACTAAATTAAAAGTTGTTTATGAGACTAAAGCTATGACTAAAATGTCCAGCTATTTTCGTCGACTAAAATATGACTAAATAAAGATGAAAAGAGACTCATCAAAATTCCACAGTTACCATGGAGATCGGCCATCTTTGCAGCTGTTGGCATACATTTCCATTGACTAACATTAGCTAAAAACTGTATAAAAAGTGGAGAAAAAAGCCGTGAAACAGCTCCATTAGCTGCTAAGTTACTGCTGGTAAATACATCTAACACACTGTGGTGTCCAAGTGTTTTAATGTGAACAATAACTCCAGTATTTTAACTTTTAAAATCTCCATTAGTTTACAATTGCTGCTAATCCCATAATGCTTAGCGATATGACATCACAACAAATACAAAAAAATAAAAAGCTAAACCGTGACTAAAATGAAATGAAAGTATGTTGTTAAAACTAACACTGGTTTGTCTCATGATCGTTCATACCAGCTTTATTTTGAAACACAACTGTGGTTTTCGTGCTTTTTACTTTTTTTGGCTTGTAAACGTTAAACTTGGCAGGTGATCAGGACACGATTGTTTAATTTCTCTCAGCACGTTCAGGACCAAGGCCGTGGGAACCCAGGGTGCTGAGGGCGCTGCAGCACCCCCTGGTGGATAGTTTGTGAACTGCAGGCAATATTAACCCCTTAACTCCCGCCTGAACCGAGCACATTTTCTCCAGCTTTACACCAGTCCAAAAGCTTCTGGGAAAAAGGTGCGAAAATAGCGACAGAACTGAGACGAAAACAACGATGGAAATGTGACAAAAAAGTGAGAAAACATTGACAAAAAAGTGACGAAAAAAATGACAAAAAATGACCAAAAAAAAGACAAAAAATGACCCAAAAAAATGACAAAAAAAGACAAAAAAAGACAAAAAAAAGACAAAAAAAGACAAAAAAATAACAAAAAATAACAAAAAATGACAAAAAAGACAAAAAAGACAAAAAAAGACAAAAAATGACCAAAAAAAACAAAAAATGTGATAAAAAAAAGACAAAAAAAGGACAAAAAATGACAAAAGAAATGACAAAAAAGACAAAAAAAGACAAAAAAAGACAAAAAAAAGACAAAAAATGACCAAAAAAAACAAAAAATGTGATAAAAAAAAGACAAAAAAATGACAAAAAATGACAAAAAATGACAAAAGAAATGACAAAAAATAACTAAAAAGACAAAAAAGACAAAAAATGAGAAAAAAATGAGAAAAAAATGACAAAAAAATGACTAAAAAAATGACAAAAAAATGACAAAAAATGTGACAAAAAATGCGACAAAAAATGTGACAAAAAAAGACAAAAAAATTACAAAAAATGTGACAAAAAAAGACAAAAAAATGAAAAAAAATGAAAAAAGATGGAAACAAATCTGATGACGTGAGAAGATCCATTTAGATGAGTTTTGTAGATCTTAGCTTTCAAATGAGGCGTTACACTGGCCTACAGGATTTGGGTAAAGCTGAACTGGAGAAAATGTTCTCGGTTCAGGCGGGAGTTAAGAGGTTAATAAATAGGATTTATGCACAGAAAAAGTATTTTGGGGGTAAATTTTGTCCCTCAGCGCCCCCTAACTAAAATATCTTCCCACGGCTCTGTTCAGGACCGTTTATTGATTCATATATGTTTTAGAGAACAGATCCGCTCTGAACTGAACCAAGAAGTCCTCTATGTGAATATATTTAGCTTTAAGTCGTTACAAGTAGAAAATATTTTATTTTGAAGTCAAACCGGAAGCTCTGCCGTCTCAGCGCTTCCACGTCGCGTCACGATACCGAAGCCTCCGCCGCTCCGTTCCTGCCGCTAACTACCAATGTGCTCCTGCTAACACCACCACCGCCTCCTCCTCCTCTTCTCCACGATAACAAAACCACAGAAAAGAGGGATAAATATGATTACGACACGGCTCGCGGAGGAGACCTGACACCGGTGTGCGCTGGCCACTCATGCGGGGATCGGAGGCACCAACGGTCGGATAAAAACCTCAACGGCTCACGGCTCCTCTTCCCAGTCTCACCTCCGACATTTTGGCCGTGGATGATGGAGCACATCCGGACTCCCAAGGTTAACGGGTTTATTTACATTTTTTTTGCATCATGAATATGTGGCTTTTTTTTTTTTTAGGGCCGACAGCCTGTTTTCTTAAGGTTAGATGGGGGACAACCTTTCAGCGATTTCCCGTTTCCTCAACATCATCCTCTGCCTCTCCCTCATCACTCCATTCTCTTCTGGCCATCCTTGTCCCTTGCTCTCTTTTGTAAACCATTCAAGAGCTAAACATTGCATTTTCTCAGCCATTTGATTGTAGTTTGACGTCGCTAGCTTTAATGGTGCTTTGCTATCTTTTGCAAACTGTTCACTTTAAGGCTGCGCAATATATCGCAAAAAATACTGTATCGCGATATTAGGCGTTGCGGTGTCTGTATTGCAAAAAGCCACAATATCGCAACATCACTGAAGTCTTCATCTGACGGATCGAGACGTTTTCTGCAAACTCAGCCAAAGCGATGAACAGAACTAAAAAAAACGTGTAAAAGTTACGTTTTAGTTATTAACCCCTTACCTCCCACCTAAGCCGAGCACATTTTCTCCAGGTTGGTTTTACCCCAGTCCAAAAGCTTCTGGAAAAAAAAGCTGTGAAAAGAGCAACAAAACTGAGACGAAAACTATGATGGAGATGTGATAAAAAAGGGACGAAAAATTGATGAAAAAGTGGCAAAAATGTCACAAGAAATTGACAAAAAATGACAAAAATATGACAAAAATGTGACCCAAAAAAATAGAAAAAATGTGACAAAATGTGCCGAAAAAATGGATGAAAAAATGACAAAAATATGACAAAAAAATACATAAATGTGATAAAAAATGGACAAAAAATGGATCAAAAATGGACAATAATGCGACAAAAAATGACGAAAATATGACAAAAAAAATGACAAAAATGTGACAAAAAAAATACAAAAATGTGACAAAACGTGACAAAAAAATGGATGAAAAAATGACAAAAATGCGACAAAAAATGACAAAAATATGACAAAAAAAATTACATAAATGTTATTAAAAAAATTACCAAAAAATTTACACAAATTTGATGAAAAATTACAAAAATGTGACAAAAAATGACAATAAAGTTACAAAAATGAGTTGAATACCCAACAAAAAAATGATGGGAAAAAAATCTGATGACGTGAGGAAAAAGATCCTCTCGGTTCAGGCGGGAGTTAAGAGGTTAAATGTGACCCTGTTTTATCCTGATTTTGTGCTTTTTTATGACTTCTGCTTGCTGAAGAGCTTAGCAATTTGTGTTTAATTTGAATGGAACATCTCGTGTTGAAATGGTTTGGTAAAATATTGCAACAATATTGTTTTCACAATATTCCTAACCACATATCGCAAGTAACTGCAATATCGTGCATTCCTGTATCTAGGGAGTGTTTCCTACAAATGTGTGCAGTGACAATGGCACTAGCAATCCCCTGTTGAATAAGGCAAGGCACGTTTATTTGTAGAGCACAGATTTTAGCTGCATGAAACTGAAACGCAGCCTTACCGTGTTTATTATTGACTGTGGGAACCACCAGGAGGCCCCTCCCTGAAGTTCTCAGGGCCCGAGATGGTTCATACGGCTCTAACATGTCAGAGATGTACTTCGGCGCTAAACCATGAAAAGACTTGTAACAAGCAGAGCTGTTTTAAAGTAGGGATGGCCGATATATCGGCGCCGCCGATATTATCGGCCGATATTTGTCCTTTTTTCCCATATCGGTATCGGTCCGATATGGGAAAATATCGGCCGATATATTTTTTTTCTTTGAATTATTTACTACACCGTAATGTCATAGCGCACCTGAAAGCAGCAGCAGCGTAGACGGGCTGCACTGACATGACTGGGGCAACAATTTATTCAAATTATCTCAAATAAACAGTGGCTCCTAAAAATAAAGAACCTCCAGCATAAATTCACACGTCTCCAAAAGAAAGTATGTTTTTTACTAAGTTTAAACAAAGTGGAGCGGACACTTGGACACCACAGAGATACAGAGCCACAAGTTACTGCTGCAACAAACTGGACTAAAACTGCCTCCATGGACATTATTCTGAGTCAGGATCAACAGGAATCATTTTCTGATGGATTATTTGTCGCTACATCTGAGGTGAGTTTTGCAAAAGTTTCTCCGTCCTGACGCCAGATTTATAACTTTGTTTGTTAGCGCTAGCATAGCTGCTAACAGGCTAAAGGCTACGACACGTAAACATGACCTTTCTGTCATCATGTAGGTCTAACTACAGTGATGATAATGTCTGTATTCACGTTTACTCTGCTCACTTCTGTCATGTTAATGTCCTGTGAAAACGAGGCGTTATGTCATGTCGCATTTTCGCGCATATTTAATTAGACGCATTTGCGATCGTTCGCGCATTTATCATTGAAAACAAAGCAGATCAAAGCTCATGCTAATCTTGTAAATCTACTGTTTGCTTTTTGCCAGCTCTAAACCAACTCTAAATATTCAGTCTGGCCTCATAAGTTCATATAAGGTGCTGTTAAAGTGACATTATGATATTTCCAATTCCAAAGCTTCATACAGAGCAGTGTGTCCTTTATCAGATTTGTTTAAAGTTAAAACATGTAGCTTAAATAACATGGGAGGCTACATATTTTAATAAAAAATGCAATAAATAGTAGCCTAGCATATTCCCAGTGTCAGTGTTTCCCATTAATAGAGGACATGGGTGAAAGTATAATAATAAGTAGGTCTGAGTAAATATTTAGCCAAAAACAAAATGACATTTCACTCCAACATAGCAATTGGTCTTTTTAGTATTTTTCTAATAAAAGGGATTGTTTCATCCTGGTGTGTGAGATGTGTCCCAGGCATAAGACATTCCAATAATGGAACAATTTACAAACTTTACCACATTTGAGTAAGCCTTTCTATTGATTTTTAACGTTGAAATAAATATCGGCAAATATCGGATATCGGCCACACCAGAGAGGCAAATATCGGATATCGGTATCGGCAGAAAATTTTCATATCGGACCATCCCTATTTTAAAGTCTGTTCTCTGAGCGACAGGAAGCCAGTGCAGAGACCAGAGCACTGGACTAATATGGTCGTATTTCCTGGTTCTTGTCAGGACTCGAGCAGCAGCGTTCTGGATGTTCTGCAGCTCTGACAGTGAGCAGCCGTTACAGTAGTCTAACCTGCTGGAGACAAACGCATGGATAAGTCTCTCTAAGTCTGGTTTTGACACTATTCCTCTGATCTTAGCAATGTTTTTCAGATGGTAAAAAGCTGCTGATGTTGTTGCTTTGATGTGGTTGTCTAAGTTCAGGTCTGAGTCCATGATTACTCCTAGATTTCGAACCTTATTTTTCAGTTTTAGAGAGAGACTAAAGGTGACTGACAACACTTTGTCTTTGTGTCTTTGGCCAAAAACAATGATCTCAGTTTTGTCTGAGTGTAGTTGGAGAAAGTTGTTTTGCATCCACAAACTGATCTGTTTGCAGTGACAGAGAGTATCTACAGGCCCATGTTCACCAGCCGTCAGTGACTTATAGATCTGAGTGTCATCTGCATAGCTGGGGTACGACACATCATTGCTGTTTATTAGCTGGCCCAATGGAAGCATGTACACGTTGAATAAGAGGGGTCCCAAGATTGACCCCTGGGGGACTCCACAGGTCATGGCAATTTTGTTTAGTAGCCCTATATTTTTGTTATTCTGCATAATTTTGTAGTGTTTATTGGGGGTGCACAATACTGAAGTAACTTGCGATATCCAATACACCGGTGCAATATTGCGATAACAATATTATTACGTTATTTTACTAAAATTAGGACACGTTTAACTAAAACTGAACTTTTACACATTTCTAAGTTCTGTTTGTTGTTAGTTTTTGGCTGAGTTTGAAAAAAGAAGTGTCGATCTCAGTCAGTTGAAGACTTTAGTGATGTCGCGATATATTGTGGCTGCGATACGGATATTGAATCACCTGATATTGTGACACAATATTTTTTGTGATATATTGTGCAGTCTGTGTATTTATACAGCAAAAGTTATAATTTGATATCTCAATACGTGGTCCATTTTACGGGTGAGAAATGACCATGGAGGTGTCACCAGTCTCAGATCTTAAGAGACAACATTGGCCTTTTTGTCACCTTTATAATCAATTGTAGTGTGTTGTCTCTTAAGCTATTTTTAGTCAACTCAAGCAACGCGATTTATCAGCCCCATAATTCACTTAAATTCCTTATGAATCCCAAGTTATTTAGAGAAGTTTCCATAACCTCACGAGTTTGGGTTAATTTACTTTCCTCCTGGATTCTATATTTACCTGAATGTTTGCAGAATGTGTGTGATTTCGAGCACAAAGAGATGATGCTTCGATAAAGGTTGTGACTTACTTGATGCATGTGAGTTGTTGCTCCGAGACAAGTGATCAAATTTGATTTATCAAGATTTTGTGGGAAATATAGAACCGTCTGTGGAGCTACTTGGAAAGGGGAATTAGTTATCTGTGAAGAGCCGCGACCGATTTTAATATTTAGTCCTGGTTTAGACCCAGTGTTTGCCCTTATTTAGCCTTGGTTTGGTATGTTTACTGTAAATGTGCCCTAGAGCTGCATGTACAAATACTGTTGATAGTTCATGCTGAAGTGGTGAGAAAAGTAGATCCACTTCAGGTCTTTTTCCTCACATAAACGGCAAAAAAACCTGATAATAAAACAGTCTCTCATAATAAATCCATTTAGCCCCTGGCTGAGTAAATCAGGCCCCAAGTATGTTTCATCTTTATTTTTTAGCTACAGTTTATGCAACATTTTTTGACATTGGAGATGTACTCAATATTGTACTGTTTCATATCTTGGAAACTTATAAATAAATTAGCTTTAAAGGACCTGTACCTGATTTTTTTTTCCTGAAAGTGGAATGAAATTGTTAAAGCAGACATTTGTAAAAAGACACTGTACATCTAATTCTGAAGCTTTTGTTATTTTGTTCAAGAACTAGCAGGCTGTTTGTTGTTTGCATTACACTGACGGTGACCCTGAAAGTTGTAAGTAAGCTAAAAGTAAAATAAATGCGTATAAACTCATCCCTGTGAGTAATTCGGGTAGAAATTAGTTAAAGGGATATTTCAGGATTTTTCACATAGGGCCTCATTTCCTAGTTATCCAGAGTGTTACTGATTCTGGAGATATTTTGTTTGTAATTCATGCAGTTCTTATATTTGAAGAGTTACGTGGCGCTAGGCTAGTTCAAGGCTAGTGCATGTCTATGGTATCAGCTAGCCTGCATTAAAAACAGCCTGACCCGCTCCACAGAGCACCTGAGGCAAATCACTTATAACACCAGACTAACCATGTAAATGTTTGTGTCTGACCTTGCATCACATGAATGATCGCATTTTGAGGGACTATTTTCCAGCAGATCACTCCGCCGCCGCGTATCTTATACAACCACGAAGCTGATGCAAATATAAGGTATTTTAAATGCAAAATGGTTGAAATTACTCTATCGACACAGACATTTATATGGTTAGTCTGGTGTTATAAGTGATTTGCCTCAGGTGCTCTGTGGAGCGGGTCACACTGTTTTTAATGCAGGCTAGCTGATACCGTAGAAAACTAGCCTAGCGTCACGAAACTCTTCAAACATAAGAACTGCATGAATTACAAAAAAAAATATCTCCAGAAATCAGCAACACTCTGGATAACGAGGAAATGAGGCCCTTTGTCGAAAATCCTGAAATATCCCTTTAAGATTGCACAACAAACAATGAAAGCAAACAAAGTTAAGAAAATCAGGTGTAGCGGCTTAAATGAGTGTTGACATAAGATAAGGACCAAACCAGAGCTTTCCCAGGCCACCAGGACAGATTCTCTAAATAATCCGCGAGTCTCATGAGCAGCAGCTTTAAAGAGCGTGGCTTTAAAACCATCGGCCGCAGACGTCTCTGGACTAAACACCGAACTGTCGCATAGAGCAGGGTTTCTCAACCTGGGGGTCGGGACCCACTAGGGGGTCGCGAGACAAATTTGGGGGGTCGCCAGAGCATATAGATAAAATATATATTTTAATACTATTGTTATGGTGTCGTAGCATATATGCTATTTTACCAGGATGTCATTATTTGTTCTAAATTTGATTCATTTTTGTTTTAGCCATTGTTTTTTCTTTGTTTTTTAAGAGTTATATAGGTTAACCTCTTAACTCCCGCCTGAACCGAGAGGATCTTTTTCCTCACGTCATCACATTTTTTTTCCATCATTTTTTTGTTGGGTATTCAACTCATTTATGTAACTTTTTCATCATTTTTTGGTAATTTTTTGTCACATTTTTTGTCAATTTTTTGTAATTTTTGTGTCACATTTTGTCACATTTTTGTAATTTTTTTGTCACATTTTTGTAATTTTTTCTCATTTTTTTCTCAAATTTTTGTCATTTTTTTGTCATTTTTTAATCACATTTTTGTCACATTTTTGTCACATTTTTGTCACATTTTGGTCATTTTCTTGTCAATTTCTTGTGACATTTTTGCCACTTTTTCATAAATTTTTCTTCACTTTTTTGTCAATGTTTTCGTCACTTTTTTGTCACATTTCCATCATTGTTTTCGTCTCAGTTTTGTCGCTATTTTCACAGCTTTTTTTCCAGAAGCTTTTGGATTGGGGTAAAGCCAAACTGGAGAAAATGTGCTCGGTTCACGTGGGAGTTAAGGGGTTAATGTCCCTGTTTTTCCCATGGTCTGACCCGGGTGGGGGTCACGATCCTAATTAATTGTTATAATGGGGGTCGCGGCTCTAAAAGGTTGAGAACCACTGGCATAGAGCCTCTGACTTTGCACAAGGTTGCTGTGGTCGCTCCTCGCGCCACGGTTTTGTGTCACAAGGGCGCCCCGAGGTAAATGATTTATCAAATGTGGCAATAATGATTCGCCGAGTCATCCGCCCGGTCGTGACGAGGCGCACGGCTCACCTCTCAGATGGTGCGACGCAACTTCCTGTGTCTGTGATTTAGCACAAGGACGAGCCTCATGTGATTCACTGGCCTCGCCGCTGTTCTGTGGAATTCTGCTGACAAACTTTGGAGTAAAGAGACTCGGTTCAGAACGCTCTTCAAGAGTCGAGGAGAAATGCAGAGGACAGTTTTCATTGATGTAAATTTGATTACTGTGATAGAATAGTTAATAGTATATGACATTCACCTTCTATTTAGCACACCTGATATTGAATTAGCAAAATGAAATTGGCCACTGCTGCTAATGTTGTTAATGCTAATGAGGCTGAATGCCCTTTAAACATGACATGGTTGTTTTCAGTCAGGCTCTGTAGCTGATGATCCCGTGTTGACGTTGTTTGTTTTTGTTGTTTTGCAGGTGGAGAACGTGCGCCTGTTGGACCGCTCCTCGGGTCAGAGGAAGGCGGCGCTCGGGACGCTTTACCTCTCGGCCACTCACACCATCTTCGTGGAAAACAACCCGGAGACACGCAAAGAGACATGGGTACGCCACACACACACACAGACATACGCACACATACACACAATCTTGTACTGCTATCTTAGTGAGGACACTCATAGACATAATGTATTACCTTAAAGGAATAGGCCACCGTTTTTACATACTGAGATATGTTCTTACCTTAGCTTTAACGAGTTCTTTAGGACCTGTCTGATCTTCCCCCGTGCCTTCAGTCACGTAAACACAGCGCAGACGGCGTTAGCATTTAGCCTCTCCCTCTCTCCTCTATAGCTCCAAAACAGGTCAAGATAGAAGCTACCAAGCTCTTCCACGTTTTCCCTATTTAAATATGGTTACGTGAAGTGTTCCACTACAAAGTATAATTACACAAAATTAAACAATGTGGATTTTCTAAGCGGATAAAAGGGGGGACTATATTGTAAGGCGTAATAATACCAGGAGTAGTTCGAAATCCGCGCAGTAATCTTCACTTTACTGTGCGGATGCCAAATTACTCCTGGTATTATTACGCCTTACAATATAGTTACACGTAACACAATAGGGAAAACGTGGAAGAGCTTGGTAGCTTCTATCTTGACCTGTTTTGGAGCTATAGAGGAGAGAGGAAGAGGCTAAATGCTAACGCCGTCTGCGCTGTGTTTACGTGACTGAAGGCACGGGGGAAGACCAGACAGGTCCTAAAGGACTCGTCAAAGCTCAGGTAAGAACATATCTCAGTATGTAAAAACGGTGGCCTGTTCCTTTAAGCCCCTAATGAACCCTAAGCCCCCTAACCCAAACTTTAATCCTAAGCCGAAAACCACATCTTGACCCTCAAACAGTCCTTCAAAGAAGTGAGGACCACCCAAAATGTCCTCACTTTACAAAAATGTCCTCACTCAAACTGGTCCTCACAACGTTGTAAGTACAAGAACACAGACACACAGTCAAATTTTCTGTCATGCCGGTGGTTAGTTTTATCTTTTAGATTTAAAAAAAGAAATTAACCAGACTTCTGAGGTTTAGTTGTTCATCATTTTCATTCAAGTTGATTTTAAGATTAGATTTTTTTCCTAAGAAAGCTCAAACCTGGCCTAACTTGCGTAAACATCTAAGTATGAGGTTTATTTATGATGTTTTGGACTGGCCAAGACCGCCGTTGTTGTTGTTGTTCAGAAACAGTTTTGATGCTAAAGAAAATACCACTTTCTTAATAATTCTGCATCCAGTGAGATATGAAACTCAAAGCAGACGTAATTCAATCCTCCGCCCTGAAAAGTTCCAGGAGGCAGTTTTTCCTTTAAATAAATCACCGTCTGCATAAACATCATTGGACGGAGCAGAGAGAAACGACATTAGCCGCGGTTTAGCTCCGCTCTCGCTCACTCAGATCTGTTTCCTGACCTCGACTGACACAGCGCCGATGGACAGAAGATTTATGACTGATTTACTGTACAAAGCCTGCCATAAATCACAATGTGTCTGCAATTTTTCATAACACTGCCACCGGTTTTTAAAATGCTGCTGGACTGAAAAGAACTTTCAGTGGTGAAACAGACATTACAGCACACCAATATAAGGAGCCCTATTCCAGCGGCACCATTTTGGATGAAATATTTATAGAATTGTGATTTTTCTTTTGTGTCTAAACATCAATAAATGAACAGAATTTATTGAACGAAACCCATAAAACACTTTGTAGTTTGATTCTGTTAAAAACACTATATTTTCCCTCAGATTTTTTTGACGATCTAAGCCGTGAATTAACCTACAAAATTGAAATAATGGTCATTTTAACAGATTCACTTTGTCAATTGATAGATACTTGTTGGAGAATTAAAGGGGGGGTATTATGCAAAATCGACTTTTTCGAGCTTTCCATCATGTTATTATGTCATTCCCTCATTAAAAACATGCCTGAAGTGTTGCCTTGGCACATTCACGTATTTTTGAGTAATCTGTAAAAACTCTGATGGCGGCCATTTTAGGGATAGGTTTGCCTGAGTCCTCCTAGGAACGCCCCCACCTCCTGGAGACGCCTCCGAGCTTTCGTCACCAGCCGAGTAACCGACCACTGCTCCTCAGCAGAACCCCCTCCCCACTGATGCCACAGACAGCGTGTGGAGGGGGCGTGTCGGAAAGAGTCAGAGGTTCTTAAAGAGACAGAGGCCTATTTCAAGACATTCACTACAGCCATTTTGAGAGAGACATTTTATACAAGGCAGTTATTCTAATTTACTGCATTTACAGACCAACAGAAGGTTTGGTCATCATTGTAGTGTGATATAGACTGGTGCTATGTGATTGAAAAAAGCATAATACCCCCTCTTTAACAATGGTGTCTGAGAGAACAGATGAAGAATAGGCAGAAGTCTGGACGTCTTATACAGGAGAAGTTTATTTACCATCGGTGCGGGACCCGGAAACATGAACTCCAGACAGGCTATGCTTCCACAGAAGAGGGATAAATACCCTGTCAAGCAAAACGTTCAGTGGCTGAGAGTGGGCGCCTGAGCACCACAGTCAAAGCTACGACAGAGATAGTACGACTGTACAGCCTGACCCAGTATGAAGTATAGCAATTTAATTTTATGCTCTAACAATACTGAAAGAAATGTTCCCTGGCAAAGGCTTGTGACCCACTTTTGTATCCTGGCCCTGGTTGCAAAATTTACTTTTTGAGCTTCTTTACCAACAAAACAGAGCTGGAGCTGGAAAAATGGGGGGAAAATGCCATATCTGCCATTTACTAAACAATAAGTCTCTATAGTAATTATTGGTACAGCCATAAATGTCTCTCCCTGCTCTTCACCTCCTGTCACTTTGATGTGTCCTGATTAGATTTAAAGTATTGTCATTAATGTCTGTCGTTTCTGCAGTAATAATCACACACTGAAATTTGCTTTTGCAACTGGCTGTACACACAAGTCGAGCTGAAAGGACCAACACTGATTGAGCTTCCCAGACTCGGGACAAACCCTCCCACTGCAGATGTCCCACTGCAGCAGCGGCAGGAGGAGCGGGTCTGTCCCGGAGGAGACAGAAGGCCGAGAGCAGTGTCACGTTTCGCCCACACCCACACAGACTGTCCTGTGAGGAGATGGGGGTTCATTCAGCGACAGACCCGGGGTGTCGTCTGACGTGACTGTGCGGGGAACTGGGTGGATGTGCTGAATTTCATGTGATACTGAAAGTGTTCTTGCTAAACTACTTCTCGTTTTTCACTTTGAGGTTCTTCCTTAAAGAGGGGGTATTATGCTTTTTTCAGCCACATAGCACCAGTCTATAGCACACTACAATGATGACCAAACCTTCTGTTGGTCTGTCAATGCAGTAAATTAGAATAACTGCCTTGTATAAAATTGCTCTTTCAAAATGGAGGTAGCAAATGACTTGAAATAGGCCTCTGTCTCTTTAAGAACCTCTGACCCTTTCCGACACGCCCCCTCCACACGCTGTCAACACTGCGCTCGTTGTCTCAACAGTATTGAAACTACGATCGGTGCATTTTAATTTTTATTGTTGGAAAGGACCTACTGTTTATCACTTTGTGAACGATGGCCGCACAGGATATTATTTGGAGACAAACCTTCCACACCGGACGCTTGGAAGAGGCTCTTGCCTGAAAAATAACTGCTGTTTGGAGGCTATCTCTTTGCATCTGCCATGCCCTATGGATCTCTAACTATACCCCCATGGACGACACCAGGATCTGCAGGAGCCCATACGATTCAAAGACGGACATTATCTCCGCAGGTGGACAATGGTTTTTCGAGGTTACCCCGTTAGCTTGTTATAATCGACTACAGCTCATTGTTGATGAAAAGTCTGTAATAAACCACAAATGTGTAAAGCCAGGCTCATTGTGTGATCATCGTAAAGGCTGCTTCGAGTAGTTGCCGGCTTTATTGACGTTATTTGTGCATAATATGCTGCCTGTTTTCAATGAATGTTGTGAAGGTGAAGGTTGTTAGCTTGTCGCGGCTAATAGTGCCTTAGCTCCGGGAGAAAACCACTCGGCTAAGACTCACTGTAGATGAAATGTGAGCAATAAACTACACAATCAACAAGCCAGGCTCCGTGTGTGATCATCATAAAGGCTGCTTCAAGCAGTTGCCTGTTTTAGTGACGTTTTCAATGCATAATATGCTTGTATTCAGTGAATTTTCCCGTTAGCTTGTCGCGGCTAGCTTGTTAGCTCCGGGAGAAAACCACTCGGCTATGACCCATTGTAGATGAAATGTGAGCAATAAACTTCCAAATCAACAAGCCTGGCTCCGTGTGTGATCATTGTTAAACGGTTCTTTATGTGTGTGGTGGTTTTATTGACTTTATTTGTGCATATTTCTCGTTTTCACGTGATGACTCGAGGTTTAGCTTAGCATTAGCTTTCTCCGGAGGCTCTGTGCATCATCAAGGCCCAGCGCAGAACCAGACACTGAAATAAGTGTTCCTGTCACCGGTTTGAATCCTGGGTGTTTAGGAAACAGAAACACTGATGTGTGTCTTTGTAAAAGTCTACTGTGGCTCCGGTTCACAACACATGAAGCTAATCCTCCATGATGACTCTGTTTACATCTTAGGGCTAGACACTGCGGGGAGGGGGTTCTGCTGAGGGGCAGTGGTTGGTTACGCGGCTGGTGACGAAAGGTCGGAGGCGTATCCTGGAGGTCGAGGGCGTTTCCTGAAGGGATCAGGCGTTTTATCCCTAAAATGGCCGCCATCAGAGTTTCTATAGATTACTCGAAAATACGTGAATGTGCAAAGGCAACACTTCAGGCATGGTTTTAATGAGGGAATGACTTAATAACATGATGTAAAGCTTGAAAAAGTCGATTTTGCATAATAGGCCCCCTTTAAAAAATACAGGTTTGAAAATGAGCCGTAGGAACTGAAATTATCTTGAGAAGTAATGACATTGCTTCTTTACTATTTTTACTGCATACTTCATATCGAAATCATGGTATAAAACATATTCATCAGCATCCTCTCATTCCTCTGATGAATGTTTGCAAATCTTAAGAAATAAAATCTTCTGCCTGGTGAAACAACAGCGTTAGCACAGAAAATCGTGACATCTTGCGTTCAAACAAACATGCACTAGTGTGTGGGTGTCCAGGGCCTGGGGTGCGGCTCAGAGTGAAGGGATCGACTGTGTGACTGCAACGAGCACATGCTGCATCTTCCCCTTTTCTCTGCCCATCGCACGCGGCCTCATGTACTTCCTTCAGCATTTAGGCTGCAGCATTTTTAAGCTCTACAGGACAAACTACACATAGCACATTGCACCAGCCCCGTATGGCTCCTCCTGCAGGTGGTGGGTCCACATGTTTCAAACCGGGCCTGTTGGTCTCCCATAAGGGGCTTCTGAACCGCTCTTTGTCTGACCTGTCACCTTGGTCCTGTTTGCCATGGGAGACCTTACCAGGGGCACGAAGCCCCGACAACAGAGCTCCAGGATCATTCAGGTGCTCAAACCCCTCCACCACGTAAAGGTGGCGGCTCCAGGAGGGGCTATGACCCGGCAACGGACAAGTGGAAGAGGATGGATGGATGGATGGATCTATGGATGGATGGATCTATGGATGGATCTATGGATGGATGGATCTATGGATGGATCTCTGGATGGATGGATCTATGGATGGATCTATGGATGGATGGATGGATGGATCTATGGATGGATCTCTGGATGGATCTATGGATGGATCGATGGATGGATCTATGGATGGATCTATGGATGGATCTATGGATGGATGGATGGATGGATCTATGGATCTATGGATGGATCTATGGATGGATCTATGGATGGATCTATGGATGGATCTATGGATGGATGGATGGATGGATGGATCTATGGATGGATCTATGGATGGATGGATGGATCTATGGATGGATGGATCTATGGATGGATGGATGGATGGATCTATGGATGGATGGATGGATGGATCTATGGATGGATGGATGGATGGATCTATGGATGGATGGATGGATCTATGGATGGATCTATGGATGGATCTATAGATGGATCTATGGATGGATGGATGGATGGATGGATGGATGGATGGATGGATGGATCTCTGGATGGATCTATGGATGGATCGATGGATGGATGGATGGATGGATGGATCTATGGATGGATGGATGGATGGATCTATGGATGGATGGATGGATCTATGGATGGATCTATGGATGGATCTATAGATGGATCTATGGATGGATGGATGGATGGATGGATGGATGGATGGATGGATGGATGGATGGATGGATGGAGAACAAACTACAAACTTTATTCCACTGTGAGTTGAACAGTGACCGTGTCCAAGAAGAAAATCCTAATTAAGTAGACATGACTTTTTTTTTACTGGTTTTCACTAGGGCTGTGCAATTAATCGAAATTTGATTACGATTTAGATTACGATTACAAAATTAGCATAATCGCAAAAAAATCGATTATAATTTTTTTTCAATTTTTTTTCATTTTTTTTTTTTTTCCCTCAATTTTTTTTTCAAATGTTTTTTTTTGCAAAGCAGACTTGCGTTATTTCATGGCGCTGGGATTATTTTCCCTTCGCTTTTCACCTGCCATGGCTCGTGCTTTTGTCTGACATAATAACAAACGGCGCTGTGTGATGATGTCATCAGGCCGCGCTGCTCAGTTTGCTTGCGCAGGTGTGTGGGCTGGCCAGCAGGGGGCAGGTGTGAAACAGAGACCTCTCTTTAATCAAGGCGTACTCGAAATCATTTGTACTTTTATGACTGTCCAGAAAACATAAAATATCATCATAGTGTTTTGATTAATAAATAAATAAAATAAAGATAGACTTTTTTTTAAAGGCAACAAATAATCAAGATTTCGGTTATGACAAAAATAATCGTGATTATTATTTTTTCAATAATCGAGCAGCCCTAGTTTTCACAATCTACAATGACATGAAAACAACTATTATAACCTCGTTGCTAGTTTTCCCCAATCTCTAATGCATGTCCCCCCGATCTGTGTTGCAGATATTGCACAGTATGGTGAGCAGCGTGGACCGCCCGCCTCCGTCCCCCGCGGGCTCTCAGCTCCTCCTCCGCTGTAAGGACTTCCGGATCTTTCAGCTGCTCGTCCCACAGGAGAGGGACTGCGTAGACCTGCAGAGCTCGCTGACCCGGCTGTCCAGACCAGGTGTGTCCGAGCGAGCAGGTGTCGGGAACAGCTGCTTTACACAGGCGGCGTCTTGATGACAGAGCGGCAACAAATATAGGGGTTCGGCAGCGATGCAGTACTTGATTTTGTTACTTGAATAAAAGTACATACACAATACTACTACAGTGGATTAAATGTAATAACTAACACAAATAGTACATAAGTAAAGTACAGATCTTCAAAAACTCTACTTAAGTGCAGTACTGTAGTAAAAATTGGTATATTTAATTATTTTATTTTATTTTTTACTTATTAATTGTCCGTGAGAGTAAATACTACGCTGAGAGACTACACAGAGATAATTTTTTTCACTCAAACTTGGCTGTAAATACTGTTTAAGTGGCGTTAGCCCGTTAGCTTCTTCTTCGTGATTCCATTAGTGTGTATTGGTGGCTCCGGTTCGGTGGCAGGAAAGTTGCAATCCGGCAAATCTGGATTTAACCTCTTAACTCCCACCTGAACGGATCCCATTTTCTCCAGTTTGGCTTTACCCTAATCAAAAAGCTGCTTGGGGGAAAAAAAAAAGCACCAAAACAGCCACGAAAAATTAGAAGAAAACAAGGATGTAAATGCAACAAAAATGTGACAAAAGTTCAACAAAAAAATGACAAAAATTCAACAAAAAAAGTGACAAAAATTCAACAAAAATGTGACAAAAATTCAACAAAAAGTGAAAAAAAACTCAACCAAAATGTGACAAAAATTCAACAAAAAAATGACAAAAATTCAACAAAAATGTGACAAAAACTCAACAAAAATGTGACAAAAATGCAACAAAAAAATGACAAAAACTCAACAAAAAAAGTGACAAAAAACTCAACCAAAAAGTGACAGATATTCAACAAAAATTCAACAAAAAGTGACAAAAATTCAACAAAAAGTGACAAAAAAGTCAACAAAAATGTGACAAAAATTCAACAAAAAAATGACAAAAATTCAACAAAAATGTGACAAAAACTCAACCAAAAGTGACAAAAAACTCAACCAAAATGTGAGATATTCAACAAAAAGTCAACAAAAAAAGTGACAAAAATTCAACAAAAAATTTAAAAAAATTCAACAAAAATGTCCCATAAAAGAATAAAAAAAAACAACACAAGGTGACACAACACAGCAATAACGCAAGGAAAAAGATCAGTTTTGTGGGTCTTAGCTTTCAAATGAGCTGTTACACAGGCCTATGTAATAGCCAAAGAGGACAGAATGCATTTGGTTTAGGCGGGTGGTAAGAGGTTAACAAAACTATCTTTAATTCAAAAACAGTTTATTGCGATACATGGTTTCCGATACGTATCACAACAAAGAGTTTTTGCGATATATTATTTATTGCAGAACAGTTTGATAGCGGGGAGGGGATGAAGGACCTCTTAGTCTTCGTCTTACACTGAGGATGCCAGCAGACAGTCGGTGCAGTAGGTTATAATAGAATGTGAGCTTGGCTGAAATCCTCCTCACACCTATTAAATGTACTGACTGGTCGCGATGACTTTAGAAAATCATATTCAGTTATACTTCTGCTCCATTGGCCACTAAACATCATCTTATAATATGCTAATTAGGGATGTCACGGTTACCGGTGTAGCAGTAAAGCCCGGTAACAATGTTGACAATAATAATTACCGTCTTGTTTTTGAAAAAATACATTATCTCGGTGGATTACGGCGCCCGCGGTTTAGGCAAAGTGAGCCTCATGAGCCGCCGTCTCATCTGCTGAAGCTGCCGCAGGCGCCTCTGTAGCTACAACCAAAACTTTCCCGAAGCTGGAATCATGTCCGAGACGACAGCGCAGGATCAGCTTCAGAGACCGAGCCTGAAGTCTGGACATGTTTTGGGTATTTTAAGAAGCTGAAGGACAGTTTTCCTGTTTGCGGATCCTGCAGGAAAAAGTGTCTCTAAAGCAGCAAGACTTCGAACCTCTGACTCTCCTGCGTCACCGTCTCCCACAGCTCTATAGCAGGAAGCTAACGTTAGCGCTTTAGCTGATATGCTGATGTGGGACTTTAGGAGATTGTAACGAGTCGCCCCATAGTGCGGCTGCAGCGCCACCGCCAGCGTAAGCCGTGTCCGGATACCTCCGCACAATGGCACAATCCGTTACGGGGCTCCCGGTGCAGATTACAATAGATTCACTCTCGCCGCAGCTTTATGAATTTAACAATGATCACTGTCTGATGGCATTTCCCAAATCTGCAACGCGAAAGCTCACTGGAAGGAAACAAACTGAGGACAATTTTCCTGATATAGACGGTTTATCTATCTTCTTATGTTCTAAAATATTCTTCTTCTTCGTTTCTGACGTTATAAATAGTCCATGTAATAACCTCAAAAAGATCAACAACACATCGTTATAGTTCCTTTACTTTGATGTGAAAAGGCTTTGTATTTTTTTTTTAAACATAATAAGCACTGTAAACCTTTTTGAAACGATTTCAGTTTGTGCAGGACTATCAATGCTTTCTGAACATATTAACACACATTTTAAAAAAATACCGCAATAAAACCGAAAACCACAATAATCACAACAACCGTGAGGTAAAATGTTCATACCGTGACAGCCCTACTGCTAATAATAGAGAAATGACAGAAATTAGCAGCACAGCAGTTACAGAGGTTAGTTCACAGCCAGAAGGTCCAGGTTCGATCCTTACCTGGACGGAGCCTTTCTGTGTGGACTTTTCATGTTCTCCCCGTGTCTGCGTAGGCTCCTCCGGGTACAAAGTTGAACACAGCATAACCTTCTCCATGCATTTGTATTGGGACAGAACACGCCGGTCTCTGATAGTTAACGCCGTCTCTGTAATTTCTCTTCCTCTGACCAGCTTGTCCAGCCTCTTACATTTTTCCTCTGGTTTCGTCTTTCAGAGAAGTACAGCGAGCTTTATTGCATGTCGTTCAACCCAAACGTGAACAAAGAGGAGCGAGAGGAGTCCTGGAGTTTCATCGACCTCGCGGCCGACTATAAGAGGATGGGCGTCCCCAACAACCTCTGGGTCCAGACTATGGCCAACAGCGAATACAGGGTTTGTCCTGAAGTCACACATGTTCACAGGCACCAAAACACCCAGGAGACGCTGAAGCCAAACTAAAATAGTAATAGGTGAAGCAATTGTGATGAACTATTTTAACAACAGATTATTCTTTGTTTGTTTTGTGGTTAATTGCTTGTTATATATTTCATTCAGCAAAAGTTTATTACCACAGATATTTGCTCACCTGACTTTTAATAATTATGTGCGAACAATTTCAAGTCAACCTTAATTGTCTTGATTATTCACAGTTGGCCACATTTAGGGCCAATAGAATAAAAGCATCAAAAGCTTCCTCTGCTAAAGGAAGTGTCGTCCAAAGCTAGTTTATCAGAATCCATTCATATGTATTTTATTGTCTTTTTACAGTCGTTTCGAATAACTAAATAATGCCTCCGTTTCAGATCTGCGACACCTACCCCTCTGAGCTGTTTGTGCCTAAATCTGCCACTCCGGCCGTGATCGTCGGGAGCTCCAGGTTCAGGAGCAGAGGACGCTTCCCAGTGCTCTCCTACTTCCACCAGGACACACTGGTCAGTAGGGTTGGTCCATATCATACCGTGCACGGTAATACCGGTTTAGAATTTGGACACCGGTGTAACTTTCATAGTAGATTATCAGACATCATTTGCATGCGCAGCTCATGTCAGAACCACACGGAGATGCTGCGCTCAGAGTCACTCAGAGCAGCAGCAGAAACATGACTGTGGAGCTTCAGGGGCAGCGCTTAAAAAATCTAATGATATGAAGGAAGTTTGTCGTTTTTGTTGTTCATATTTACGAGGAAAGGGCTCAGAATTTGCGTCTTGGATGAACTCCGGGGAGTTGTAGCATCACTTTGCTCGCTAGCTAACTTTCTGGCGCCAACAACAATACGAAGAAAACCACGTCGCAAACGCGGGCGTGCGTGCGTGGCGCTCGGATCGGGGGAGAGACGCGAACAGGAGAGAGGGAGATATAGTGAATCCTTTGAAAGTTACAATTAATTTAACCCATGTTTCTGGCAAACACGTGTCCTAAACACGTTATTGCCTGACAGTAAAAACACGTGTAAACTGCACAGAGGAGGGTGAACTTACAGGAGCATTTTGCTGTTATGGAGATGAAGGTGCAGATAATTGTAGCAATATTCTTTGATCTTATCTCCTGTGTTTTTTATAGATTTAGGTGAATTTAAATGAATAAAAAGAAAAAATAGCTGTAAATGAATTTTACCCATCGGCGAAAGGCTTTGATTTTCATGTATTTTGCCAGGTGTAAATTATATCGCCAAATATACCGTCAGCATGATTTTTCTTTTTCATACCGTGATATACATTTTTGGCCATATCGCCCAGCCCTACTGGTCAGTAACAGACATTTCCACCAGGACTCACTGGTCAGTAACAGACACTTCCACCAGGACACACTGGTCGTTTAATTCTGAAAATTAAATTAAATTGAGATGGCAGCATAAATGTTCCTACAGTGACAATAACATCCACAAATATAAAACCTTTGCCTCATTGTATTTTCCGCTAATAATGACTTTAAGATGTAATTAAAACCCTCTGCTCTTGACCCATTAGCACTAAGTCAAGAGCTAATGGGACTCTCAGTACAATAAACAAAAGAGAAAATACAGTTAAATGTTACGGTTTTGGGATGTTTTGCAGGCCGCGGTTTGCAGATGCAGTCAGCCTCTGTCCGGGTTCAGTGGGCGCTGTCAGGAAGACGAGGTGATGCTTCAGGCGATAATGAAATCCAACCCGGGCAGCGACTACATCTATGTGGTAGATACAAGACCCAAGGTAATGCAGAGTGATGTCTTTACCGTGTCTTATGTTGACGACTTTTCCTCAGGCATTTTATCCAGAGAAAATGCTTGATTGTGTCCAGCGTGAACAACGGGCGGTGTGTTTGTAAGGCATTCATTCCCTTGTGCCGTTTTTGTGTTTAGTTGAACGCGATGGCGAATAAAGCGGCAGGAAAAGGCTACGAGAACGAGGACCACTACACCAACATCAAACTGCAGTTCATCGGGATCGAGAACATTCACGTGATGAGGAGCAGCCAGCAGAAAATCATCGACGGTGAGAAGAATGGCAGATCGTCTGTTTTAGGGTTTCAAGGTTAAACATATAATTCATATAATTAACCTCTTAACTCCCTCCTGAACCGAGAGGATCTTTTTCCTCACGTCATCAGATTTTTTTTCCATCATTTTTTTTTGTTGGGTGTTCAACTCATTTTTGTAGCTTTGTTGTCATTTTTTATCGAATTTCTGTCATTTTTTTGTCACATTTTTGTAATTTTTTTGTCCTATTTTTGTCATTTTTTCGTCATTTTTTTATCCAATTTTTGTCATTTTTTGTCACATTTTTGTATTTTTTTTGTCAAATTTTTATCACATTTTTGTAATTTTTTTGTCACATTTTGTCCATTTTTTTGTTGGGTGTTCAACTCATTTTTGTAGCTTTGTTGTCACTTTTTTATCATTTTTTTATCGAATTTCTGTCATTTTTTTGTCACATTTCTGTCATTTTTTTGTCACATTTCTGTCATTTTTTTGTCACATTTCTGTCATTTTTTCGCAATTTTTTAATCAAATTTTTGTAATTTTTTTGTCCCATTTTTGTAATTTTTTGTCACATTTCTGTCATTTTTTTGTCACATTTCTGTCATTTTTTGGTCACATTTCTGTCATTTTTTGGTCACATTTTTGTCATTTTTTCGCAATTTTTTATCAAATTTTTGTAATTTTTTTGTCACATTTCTGTCATTTTTTGGTCACATTTTTGTCATTTTTTCATCAATTTTTTGTCACATTTTTGTATTTTTTTTGTCACATTTTGTCCATTTTTTTGTTGGGTGTTCAACTCATTTTTGTTGCTTTGTTGTCGAATTTCTGTCATTTTATTGTCACATTTCTGTCATTTTTTTGTCACATTTCTGTCATTTTTTTGTCAAATTTTTGTCATTTTATTGTCACATTTCTGTCATTTTTTTGTCACATTTCTGTCATTTTTTTGTCACATTTCTCTCATTTTTTTGTCACATTTCTCTCATTTTTTTTATAAAATTTTTGACATTTTTTTGTCACATTTTTGTCATTTTTTTGTCACATTTTTGTCATTTTTTTGTCACATTTTGTAATTTTTTGTCAATTTCTTGTGTCATTTTTGTGACATTTTTGCCAGTGTTTTCTCACATTTGTCACATTTCAATCATTGTTTTCATCTCAGTTTTGTTGCTATTTTCACAGCTTTTTTCCAGAAGCTTTTGGGACTGGGGTAAAGCCAAACTGGAGAAAATGTGCTCGGTTCAGGTGGGAGTTAAGGGGTTAAATGTTAAATGTGTAATATGTGTCCCATACACTAAAAGGAATGTTGGCTGCGACCCTAACTTGTTTACAGCATACATGAACCTTTCACCACATCCTGACTCTTCACCTGCTTGGAAATGTATTACAAAAATGTTAGCTTCAGGACTTTCTTCTGCGTTTCACACTCTTCCCATCTTGTGCCATGTTCCTCCACAGTGGGCGAGCTGCGGACCCCCTCCATGACGGACTTCCTGTGGGGCCTGGAGAACTCTGGCTGGCTCAAACACATCAAGGCGGTTCTGGACGCCGGAGTCTTCATCGCTCGGGTCGGTATATTTGAAAAAGCTGGGATGATCTTTGTACTTTCCTCTGTTATCCGTGGTTAATCTCTCCTTGTTCTGGCCGCCGTGTCTCTCCAGGCGGTGGCGGATGAAGGGCTGAGCGTGCTGGTTCACTGCTCAGACGGATGGGACCGAACGGCTCAGGCCTGTTCTGTGGCCAGTGTCCTGCTCGACCCCTTCTACAGGACCATCAAAGGCCTCATGGTGCGGCGCATACTCATACACATACTTGTACGCCCTTTGAACAAGTGTATCTAAAGCCTCTGTCTTGTGTGTAACCCTGAATTGCAGGTGCTGATTGAGAGAGACTGGGTTTCCTTTGGCCACAAGTTCTCCCACAGGTCAGTCAACAATAATCGCCTCGGACGACCTTGAGCTCCGACTATGACATGTGTTCACTCTGATATTGTTTCAAAAGATTCATTTCCACTTGGTTTCAATTAACTGTTAAGATTGAAGGATGTGGAGGAACTGCATTTGACTCATCCTATAGCCGTTCTATAGCACTTATATAGCCAACCTTTTCTCTGGCCTTTTTGGATCCTATATTAAAGTTTGGCGAAGTATGACACATCGGTTTCATGGCATTTATATAATTTCAGTGGTTTCTCCATCATCGTCATATTAGAAGATGATGTGTAGCTGTGTTAATTTTGACAACATATTTTAGTTTAGTTTTAGTCTTCGTCTTTTCACTAAAATGTCATTTAATTTTAGTCAAGATTTAGTCAAAAAAAACGTTTCAATTTTAGTCTAGTTTTAGTCGACTAATATTGCATGTCAATTTAGTCGACTAAAATTTATAATATTCATTCTAGTCATATTCAATCGTGGTCCTCGAGCTGCTTCCACGTGAATAAAGCACAGACCTGTTTGGCAGTGACTTTACATGATATGAGGCTCTTTCAGACGGTCAACAGAAGTTTGGATGATTTTAGTCTCTCTTTTTCTTTTTTTTTTAGATTCTTTATTTGTAAATTTTAGCACTTTAAAGATGGGTACAATTTATGTATGTGTGCTGTGCAAACATGAGCACAGCATTATTATTCACTTTGACAGAACCCATCAAAAAACAAATAGAAAAAACAGAAAAACAAACAAACAGAAACAGAACTTCAGGGAGTGACCACTACATTGTCTTTAACGTCGGACTCACAGAATCAAACCAGGCGTTTTAATTTTTATATAGGTGACCCATTTTTCCCAATACTCTAAAAACTTCTCTTGTTTTTGGTATACAAATGCCGTCAGCTCTTCCATTTAAAAAAATATTCATTGTTTATATCCCACCATGCAGATAAAGTGGGAATATCTTGTGATAACCATTTCTGAGTTATGCATTTCTTGCTTGCCACCAACAGGATGCTTAACAAATACTTTTTTTCTCCATTCCTGTGGTAAGCATCCAAAGTAAACAGTTTTTATTTCGAAAGGAAATATACATTTGAAAATGTCTTGTAATGCTCTGTGAATGTTCATCCAATATTGTTTGATAAGTGGGCAATTCCATAGGATGTGAAAGTGATCTGCACGTTGGTCCCCACATTTTCTCCAACAAATAGGAGGTCGACCGTCAATGTGTGTTTTTTGACATGGAGTGATAAAGAATCTTATTATTGTTTTCCAACCATATTCCTTCCATCTCTGTGAGTTTTTACATTTCCATTGGAGTTTCCATATTGTTGTCCATTCTTCCTCTGATATTGTTAGTCTCTCTTTTTCATTTTTATTTAGTCTTATTTTAGTCGACTAAAATATCTGGACATTTTAGTCATAGTTTTAGTCTCATGAGAAACGTTTAATTTAGTTTTAGTCCAATTTTAGTCGTCAAAAATATCACTTTGACTAAAATTAAGACTAAATATTTTAGACACTGATGTGTAGTGGTCATTGGATGTGTATTATATAGGGATGCACGATATTAACTTACTATATATGCAATACAGCGGCGCAATATTGCATTAACAATATTATTGTGACTAACGACACTAACGACATGTTCCATTCAAGTTTTTCAGCTAGCAGAAGTCATTAAAAAAAAAATCAGGATCAGGATCAAATTGAACTAAATTGGGAAATGTTTATGTAATTGTAAATATACATAGATATATATACGGTTTGTTCATTGTTTGTTTTTGGCTGAGTTGTGTTGATCTCAGCTAGATGACACAACTTGTGGCTTCTTGCGATACGGATATTGCATTTCTTAAAATTGAGATGCAATATTTTTTGTGATTTTTTTTGTGCAGCCTTAGTATGATGCCACAAAAAGCGGAAAAGGTACTGAATATAATTTAGCAAGTAGTTCCAACGTTAATTCGTATCTAATGTAAAATCTCAAAAGGTCTGTACGTTCATTAAGGATTTCTAACCCTTTGACATCACCTAAATGTAGTAGATGGATTGACAACAGCTGAAAACACCTGGATCATTCACAATTTGCTGTATTTGATGGCTAAATGCTTTCGGCTATAGATACAGACGGCATCTCGTCATAGAAGAGGGCGGGGCTTCGCCGAGGGGGGAAATAGAATCTTTAGAGAAACACAATTTTCACTCTTTTTAGCCATTTTCTGGTGAAATATGAACTTATTTATCACATAAATAAAGTCAAGTGTAAATCGGGCCCATAAGGATATTTTCTCACAGCAGATTGTTCAGGAGAAGTGAAAAAACGGCAGTTGCAGCAAGCGCTAGCTAACCGTTAGCATTAGCCCGATGCTAACATGTAGCATGAAGTTAGCATTCTCCGTTATTCATGTATTTATGGACTGTTGAACCACTTTGCTCCTCCCCGTGTCTTTGTTTCTTTATTTAGTAGAAACTATAATCATAATTCAGCGTTTGTTACAGTAGTTTATGAATAATTAGACAAAGTTTATATATTTTCAAAATTGTTTTCAAAAATGACCATAACCGTTGAGGGGAAAACAATTTAGAAAAAATCTAAACTTTCTCTAATTATTCAAAAACTACTGTAACAAATGCTGAATTGTGATTATAGTTTTCTACTAAATAAAGATACATGACATGGAGTGGAGTAAAGTGGTTCAACAGCCCATAAATACATGAATAACGGAGAATGCTAACTTCATGCTACATGTTAGCATCGGGCTAATGCTAACGGTAAGCTAGCGCTAGCTACAACTGCCGTTTTTTTCACTTCTATTGAACAATCTGCTGTGAGAAAATATTCACATGGGCCTGATTTACACTTGACTTTATTTATGTGATAAATAAGTTCATATTCCACCAGAAGATGGCTAAAAAGAGGGAAAATTGTGTTTCTCTAAAGATTCTATTTTCCCCCTCGGAGAAGCCACGCCCCCTTTTATGACGAGATGCCGTCTGTATCTATAGGAAATACATTGAGCAGGCTGACGGACAGGCCGGCTTGCTAATTGTCCACATACATTGGGATCTAGCGCCGCTTTTTCCCCATTTAAATCATTGGGAAAGTTGACAAACAAAAGGAGTTTACTATAAGGAGTTGGGGTCAGTAGCTCTGCCTTAGGTAACGGTTCAAAACATTTGCGGTAATTGAAAGAAGCAGTGTCTCTGACGCAGCGCAGGGATGAAAGAAGGTCAGGCTGCTATTCTTGATTCTGGGACACAAAATTTGGGTCACACCAAATTCATTTTACCACCTCAACCTAACCATGTTTGTTCCTGATAATAACCTGCAGTGGAGCGGCACAGTTGAGTCTTAATCAGCATTATCCAGGTTATTCAGGTAGTATAATGTAAATCCCATTGGTGTATTTGTCCTTTGCAGATACGGTCACCTGGACACGGACCCTAAGGAGGTGTCTCCAGTCCTGGACCAGTTCTTGGAGAGCGTGTGGCAGCTGTCCGAGCAGTTCCCCTGTGCCTTCGAGTTCAACGAGAGCTTCCTGACCGCCATCCACATGCACGTCTACTCCTGCCAGTACGGCACCTTCCTGGGAAACTGCCAGAAGGAGAGGCGCGACATGAGGTGGGTCTCCCGGTCCATTCCCGGACTTTTAAAAACTCACCGACGTCTCCTTTTCTCCTGCGCAGACTTCGCGAGAGGAGTCACTCGGTGTGGCCTCAGCTGTGGAAGGAACGCGCTCAGTTCATGAACCCGCTGTACAAGGCCGAGCAGAGCCAGAGCCACGGCATCCTGCGACCAAACACCTCCCCCTTCTGCTTCAAGTAAGACCACGGACTGAACCAGGACAAGCTCAAGGGCTTTAAAAATCATTAAGGAAACCGTGCAATTAAATATCAATTCGTTTTAATGACATGGTTCCACACGTTTTGTAATCAACTTTTTAAATCAATATGTGACTTGTTATTTCGGTTTGGTCATTTACAAATGATTCAAAACATTCAAAACATACAAGTCAAGCCATGAACACAATAAATGAGCAGGCGCAGGCAGATGCTAAAGCTTATTGTGCCGGCCCTTCACTTTTTAATCATAAATGCAGCACGTTCATGGTAATAACCATCCGTTCGCTGAATTAACACAGGTGGACCATCGCCCGCTCCAGAAGCATATTTAATTAATTTTCATTCTGTCAAATATTTTTCCATTATTATTGGCTTGTTGCACAATGTGGCTACGCTAGTTCCTCTGAGCTGAAGCTGTGGGCGCTAGTACTTCCTGTCCGTATTCATTTCCATTAAGATTAGCTTAGACCTGTTTGAATCATCGTATTTCCTAAAGATTCTGTGGTGGACAGTGAGTTCCTGGTAGATGATCACTTCCTGCAGGTAAACAAGTTGCTGTACAGTGTAAATATTTCAGCGGAGGAGACTTCTATGTTTATAAGGATCAGTGAGTTTGTCTTGAAGCTAAAGGCTAACATTAATTTCATGCATTAAACAATTTGAAATAGTGGCTAAAATATAAACTAATCTGCATATAAACCATCATTTTTATCTGTATTTATTTTTATTCATTTTTTTTTCATAGCATGTTAGCCTTTAGCTTCAAGACAAACTATCAATCCTTTATGATCACAGGCGTCTCCTCTGAACTCATTGCAACCTACATCAAGGTTTGAACACACAGTAAATGATATATGATCTACCAGGAACTCACTGCTAACCACGTAATCTTTAGAAAATATGATTTTTATTCCAGCAGGTCCGAGCTAATCTCTATAGGAAAAGAATACAGACAGGAAGTACTGGCGCTCACAACTTCAGGTCAGAGGAACTAGCATAGCCATACCGTGCAACAAGTCCATTCTCTTGTAAATATTTTTGAACTGAAAAAGAGACGAAGCTTGTTTTAACTCTTAACTCATTGCAGCAGCTATTCCATAATTTAACTCCTTTGCTTTATAAACAGTGTTTTCTTAATGTAGAATGTACTTGCGGTTTGTCTAAATATATATGTTCCTCTGAGATTATAGTTACTTTCTCGCTGGGTAAACAATATGTGCAAGCATTTAGGGATTTTATTTTGTTTAATTTGGTAAATGAACTTTGCCGTGTACAAATCGACTAAGTCATAGAACTTCAGGATTTTTGATTGGATAAACAGTGAATGTCATAGTTGCATTAACCATAAACCAAATAGATGTCCTCTAAAACAGCGGTTCTCAACCTGGGGGTCGGGATCCCCAAGGGGGTCGCGAGGCAAATTTGGGGGGTCGCCAGATAATTTAGATAAAATAGCCATATTTTCATTAGCAAATAATCTGATATTTTGATGAATTTCAATTTATCATTATTTTTTTTTTATTTTTTTTTAACCCCTTAACTCCCACCTGAACCGAGCACATTTTCTCCAGTTTGGCTTTACCCCAGTCCAAAAGCTTCTGGAAAAAAGCAACAAAACTGAGTCGAAAACAATGATGGAAATGTGACAAAAAAGTGACGAAAACATTGACAAAAAAATGACAAAAATGTGACAAAAAATGAGGGAAAAAATTAGAAAAAAGTGACGAAAAGTTGATGGAAAAGTGGCAAAAATGTCACAAAAATGTCACAAGAAATTGACCAAAAATGGACAAATAAATGACGATGTTGTTACAAAAACATTACAAAAATGTGATAAAAATTTGACAATAAAATTAAAAAAAATTGACAAAAATTGACGAAAAATTGACAAAAAAAAATACAAAAAGTTCCTCTGGGTTCAGGCGGGAGTTAAGAGGTTAAGAATTATGTAGGCTACTATTTCTATTTCTCACGGTGTGACCCGAGCGGGGGTCACGAATCCCTTTTACTGTTAAAATGGGGGTCGTGGCTCCAAAAAGTTGAGAACCACTGCTCTAAAACACCACAAAACTAGAAAAGAAGCTTGAGTAACAATAACAATACATAGAAAAAGGAAAGGAAAATAAATACCCTGTCCATGTTGACATATGTGCAGCCTTGAGTACAACGATACAACAATATAATGCAAAGTGTCATCTGCTGAAATGGCAATACATACATGAGGGATATGTACAGTACAAAAAAAACATTTATAGGATACATCCTGTACATTTAATCCATAAGTTCATAGAAAATATCAGTTTCTGTCAATATTACACAAACGTCCTTCTCAAGTTGCCTGTTGTATCCACTTTCCTTTAAAATATGAACATTTCCACTCTCTCAAATCTTTAACAATAGCAAATGCTGCAACTGCCAACTTGATGCTCCTTGTGTAAACTTAATGAAACCAGTTCTAAGCCCAGGACTGTCCCAGGTCTTCCCGACTCCCTCCTCATCTCCTCGTGTGCTCCTCTCGCGTCCTCAGGATGTGGAAGGGCCTGTACAACCACTCGGAGCGACTGAGCCAGTCTCCCGTCGACCTCCTGTCTGCCGTGAGGACGGAGTCTCAGCAGCTGGAGGATGAACTGACCAATCACGAGGAGGTATCGCCCGGAGGACCCGCCCACCACCACCCAGGCTCCAGACAAGGCATACACTCCACACACGGCTTCGACATCCGCTTCACGTTGTCCATTCCCGAGGAGACGGATCATTCTCATTTCACCTTCGTGTTGTCCTGCAAGTGTAGCTAGTGCACACCTCAAAAAAAAAATCAGGGCATTTAAAAGTCACTAAATTAACTGTGTCAAAATGAAGGCCTTAAAGGAATAGGCCACCGTTTTTACAGACTGAGATATGTTCTTGCCTGAGCTTAGACGAGTTCATTTGTACCTGTCTGGTCTTCACGCGTGCCCTCAGTCACGTAAACACAGCGCAGACGCCGTTAGCATTTAGCCTCTCCCTCTCTCCTCTATAGCTCCAAAACAGGTCAAGATAGAAGCTACCAAGCTCTTCCACGTTTTCCCTATTTAAATATGGTTACGTGAAGCGTTCCACTACAAAGTATAATTACACAAAATGAAACGATGTGGATTTTCTAAGCGGATAAAAAGGGGGAACTATATTGTAAGGCGTAATAATACCAGGAGTAGTTCGAAATGCGCGCAGTAAAGTGAAGATATTGCTGCGCGGTTGTCGAAGTATTCTAAATGCTAAATGCTAACGCCGTCTGTGCTGTGTTTACGTGACTGAGGGCACGAACAAAGACCAGACAGGTACGTATCAACTCGTCTAAGCTCAGGCAAGAACATATCTCGGTATGGAAGAACGGTTCTTCCATACTGAGATAGAGCCCCGTATCTATCTCAGTATGGAAAACTGTTTCTCAGTATGTAAAAACTGTGGCCTGTTCCTTTTAAGGCCACCGTTTTTACATACTGAGATATGTTCTTACCTAACCTTAGCCGAGTTAATATATCCCCGTCTGGTCTTTGTCCGTGTGCTCTGTCACGCAAACGGAGCACATACGCAGCCTCTCCCACATGTCATATAGCTCCAAAAAAGCTCATGATAGAAGCTACCAAGCTCTTCCACGTGTTCCCTATTTAAATAAAGTTTAAATAAAGACTTCCCCCGCTCACTTCCGTCAATAACCTTTAGGAGTTACTGCGCGGACGTTGTGCTCCTCGTATCATTACGCCTCACAATATAGTCCCCTTTTTATCTGCTTATAAAATCAACACGTTACATTTCTGTGTAAATATACTTCGCATGAAAACACTTCACGTAACTTTATTTAAATAGGGAACACGTGGAAGAGCTTGGTAGCTTCTATCGTGAGCTTTTTTGGAGCTACGTGACATGTGGGAGAGGCTGCGTATGTGCTCCGTTTGGTGACAGAGCGCACGGACAAAGACCAGACGGGGATATATTAACTCGACTAAGGTTAGGTAAGAACATATCTCAGTATGTAAAAACAGTGGCCTATTCCTTTAAGGCTTAGCCGAGTTGATACGTACCTGTCTGGTCTTTGTGCCCGTGGAAGAGCTCGGTCGCTTCCAACTTCACCCCCGTTTGGAAATATAGGAATACACTGGGAGAGGCCAAACGCTAACAACATCTTTGGTCGTTGTGCGTGACTGAGGGCACACACAACGACCAGACAGGTACGCATTAACTCGTCTAAGCTCAGGTAAGAACATATCTCAGTGTGTAAAAACGGTGGCCTGTTCCTTTAAATATCATTAAAAAGTGATGGTCTTTTGCAGGGTTTTCTTCTATTTTTTTTTCTCAGTTTTGGCCAATAGAACAGATTCAGGCTCTGAAATTTTGTAAAGTTAAAAGTATCCGTCGAGTTGATTTGGGTAAAGTGTAAAAACCTATAACTTGCACTCTTCACTTTGTCACGTCCTCTCACTGAAAACACGCTTAGTTACCGCCACAGTGCCTCCTTCAAAAAGAAAACTACATCATCCTGACAACACACTCCTGCCCCCTGTTTGTCTGTGATGCTGCATGTCTAATCCAATCACAAAGCAACATTCACGTATTCACAGACCGCAGTGAGATGTTCCTTCATAAACATAAGTCCCTCTTCCCTCCGCAGAGGATCGCAGCCCTGAGCGGTCGTCCAATCACGTGGGAGAAGATTGACGTTCCCCGGAGGAGGATTAACCAATCGCGCTTCTGCGGACCGGACCCGCCCACCTCATACTCTTACCCAATCACCAGCGCCCACAAAAAACTCTGCCACGGACCGGATCGGACGCCGCCGCCGCCGGCCGGAGCTCACGACCCGGACGACCTGAGCGACAGGGAGTCCGGCGTGGGCGACCTGAGCAGCCGGTCGTCCAGCGGCGGCGACTACAGTAAGGACCAGGACGGGTTTAGCACAAAGGAGGGTTTGTGAGGGAAACGGACCTTCTTCTTCCATCACACAAAGGGAGATTCTTTGTTTTTGCCTCTTCGTTTTACTTTAATTTAAGTTGCACAGTTTTATCACTTTTATATCTACTTTTTATTTTTATTTTTATGGTTTATATTGTTAAGGCACTAATGCAGGGTGGACTCTCAGTTATTTAACTCGAGGGACCAGAGCGCACGGGTCTGGAAAAGTCATAAACAGTCTTTGTAGAAGGTTCATACTGTCCTCTTAGGTCAAGTCTAGGGATGGCCGATACCACAGGCTTGTACTCATACTCGTACTCATTTATGAGGTCCCGATACCATAAACCGATACCATTTGACGTGCGGTGAGCGCAGCTACGAGGCGCAGCTCTCAGCTGAGGAGAGAAGAAGCAACAAACTGGAGAATTCTTTAGCGGAAATACAATATCCCACATAGAGCTGACTTTATTACAGACGACACTCCCTAAACCAGAGTCTGAGCTGGATTTAACCAGAGCTAAATGTTGTTAGAGCTGCAGCGTCTGCAGTGTTTACAACATACAGGCTAACGTTGCTAACTCGGGGCTAGCGCAGTTTTGGCCATTCCGACGCCATTTTATGCCCAGGGGTTTATTCATCTGAAAAACTAACCCAGCGACTAAAAAGTCCTCAGAAAATCCAAATTAAAGAGATACAGCATGTTTATATTGAGGGAAAATGAGCTGCAGCAGAACAATGAAAACGCTGTAGCTTCTCGCTAAGTTGCTACAAACACACGAGAAAATCTACAGGAGCTGAAGTGAAGACGAAAAGAGACCATTTAAGGAACATCTCAATACTATTGTTGAATAAAAACACATAAATGAATAAAGCTCAGGCATTGGGAGCTTTAGGACATGGGCTTTTCTGTCTATGATGGACAGAGACATAAAAATTATATTATAAAATAAATAAATGGCATCAGCACAATTCTAATAACTGCTCTTAAAGGTGTAGCCTACTTAAGGAAATGTAAATGAGTAAATTTGCTAATTACAAACCAATCTGCTGTGAAAAAAGTAAGAATGTTGAAGAAAATGCCTTGTACTCGTATCGGTATTCGGTATCGGCGAGTACTTAAATCCAAGTACTCGTACTCGTATCGGTTTTAGAAAAAGTGGTATCGGTGCATCCCTAGTAAAGTCTATTACAGTTTTGTTTCTTGTAGTAAGACAGATAAGAAACAAAACTGTAATAGACAAGCAGAGGAGTGTTTTTAAAGTAGAACAGCTGAAACTAAACATCCAGCAGTTTCACTTCCCGAGATCTCGCCGTAAGATCCTCCCACAACCCTTCCACTTGCTCCCATTTCATTAAAGAAAAATGAGTTGTCCTGACGGCTCGTGTGGCTGTAGTGAAGCTATGGCGAATGTTTTTACTCCGTCACGAAAGGATTAGGGCTCATTTACGCTCCCATTTTGTACGTGTGCATTTATGCTTCCGCGCGTTCCTAATGGCCAGCCTGTGTTATCGAAGCTTACCACCAGAGGGCGCTGGAAGTGCGACAGAAAATACGACAAAGGGAGAAGAAAAAGTAAACAATGTGGCGCCATGTTTTTTTAACTGAAGAATTGACAAGAAAATAAGCAGTGATGGTTTGTTTGCAAATCGTTTAAATCACTTTTTTAGAAGATTAGCCGTTTGTTCTGCTTCCCCTGTTGAGCTGTGGGCTGTAGCGCCCCCTGTGGTCAGCTCGTGTACTGCTTCGTTGTTATGACTGGTTAAGACATAGACATATTATTAATAGACCGTCATTCCTCAATCCTCCCCCGTTTTACCACAATGACCACGTTCAAAGAGGAAATCATGGCGGATTTACAGACTCCTCCTCCCCAGCGCTGACGAAGCCTGTTCCTAAAAAGGGCATAAGGGCGGGATCTTCACTGTAGACTCCGCCAACAGTCCCGCCCTCATTAGTACGAGATTTCTAAAATGTTTCTTACGAAAACCAGCCTGGTTTCTATCATTCTGACTAACCCGGCGTTATCACAGGAGCAATATCTGGCTGTAGAAAGTCTAAGAAAATGAGAAACCAGGCTTTAAAGTTGTTTTTAACTTGTCTTAAGTGCTTTTATGCTTATATGGAGGTGCTACAGCTATGGCGGCCTCTAGTGGCGTCATCACAAAGCAGAGCAGCATTGGGTTAAACAAAGCAAACAGAGAGCATTAAATGAGCTTTTAAGCCAAGCAAAAAGTCCAGAGGTGAAGACAGCATTTCCTGGATTCTAACATTACTCAACAATGCGAGAGTGTCTCTGTTCTGAGAAAACATTGTAGATATTCTACACAGCAAGTTAAGATATACGATGGCCATTCAGCCCCATTCATAGTCGTCGTCTGTGCTCCTCTTTCTCCAGGGTCTGTCAATCAAAGACCCTAGCAAAACATTTTAATTCCATATAACAAAAACATTTAAACAAAAATCTATAGTATATTTTAAAAAAAAACGATGACACCCTCCCCAGACTTGTCACAAAACTCTTCGGAGCCAGGCTTTTAAGCAGTTTTTGGGAGGTGTAAAGTTTCCATTGATTTCTGTTTTAGAAAAAGTGACTTTTAATAATGCTCCCTTTATAAAACATCCTCAGTGCACCAGCTAAATGTAGCGCTAATGTGTGAGGAAATGCAGTTTATTAGTGAGAGACTGAAGTTTGGAGTTTCTTCCTGTGGTGCTGATCGTCTCAGTGTCACGGACCAGAGACCTGTTACTGCAGAGGTGTAGCTTAGCATGACCCAAAAACTATCAATCTAAATTAAATACTAAGCACCCTTGTACAGAGTGCCCTGGTATATAGATACAGAATGTTTTCACATCGTTGATCTTCAGTCCTACTTTCCCAACAATTCATCAGCTAGCGTTTTTGGAAAGGCCTCTCAGCTCTCGCGCTCGGATGAAAACAGTCTCCGTATCATGTTGATTTAAAGGAAAACGGGGCCTTTTGGATGAATTCGCCGGGAAACGGGACACATACCTAGAAATCAGGACCGTCCGTTAAATACAAAATCACAGCCACACTAGAGCATAACATTTCTGTTTTCTGACCTCACGAGGAAATCATGAAGAGATTATGTAACACTCAACTTAAGTGAACCGTTCCCAATCCCGTTACGAAGGCGCCGTGATGTTTTATCCTGTGTCCGATCTCCATGGAGCAGTCGGGTTCTGCTCCAGAGAGATCGGATTCGTGGAAGTGGGAATAACACGCACACTATGAAGAGCGCTGGGCGAGACTGGCAAAAGTGAATCAGTATTTTTGGGTTTTCCTTGATAACGATATTGAAGTGATACATTTAACCCCTTAACTCCCACCTGAACCGAGCACATTTTCTCCAGTTTGGCCTTCTGAGCTTCTGGAAAAAAAGCTGTGAAAATAGCAACAAAACTGAGACGAAAACAATGATGGAAATGTGACAAAAAAGTGAGAAAACTGATGACAAAGTGGCAAAAATGTCACAAGAAATTGACAAAAAAATGGACAAAAAATGACAAAAATGTGACAAAAAATGACAAACATTTGATACAAATTTTACGGAAAAATGACAAAAATGTGACAAAATGTGACAAAAAAAAAATACAAAAATGTGATGAAAAATTGACAAAAAAAATTACAAAAAAATGACAAAAAATTGACAAAAATGTGACAAAAAATGTGACAAAAATTTGATAAAAATTGACGGAAAAATGACAAAATTTGACAAAAAAATGACCAAAATTTGACAAAATGTAAACAAATAATAATCCAAAAATGTGATAAAAATTGGACAAAAAAATTACAAAAAATTTACAAAAATGTGACAAAATGTTCCAAAAAAAAATACAAAAATTACAAAAAATTTGACAAAAAAATTACAAAAAATTGACCCAAAAAATGACAAAAATGTGACAAAAATTTGATGAAAAAATTACAAAAATTTGACAAAAAATGAGCAAAAAAAATCACAACAAAGAGAATGAGTTGAATACCCAACAAAAAAAATCTGATGATGTGAGGAAAAAGATCCTCTCGGTTCAGGCGGGAGTTAAGAGGTTAAAGGAAGATGATTTACCTTTAATTACGAACGAATCAGACAAATGTGAGTGTGATTTGTTAGAAAGCAGCAGATTCGTTTTAAATCCAGTGGTGTGGCATAAAACATCATTTTATTGTGAAGACGAGCTTTTAACAGAAGGATTTGGCCACAGGGAAATCCAGTCTCTATGGAGCAATACTCTGTGTAGAACATGGGCTGGAGATCCGGGAACCCAGGACCTTTTCCCCACGAGTCGACGCTGCCATCTGCTGGACAGAGGCAGGTACTACAGTTACTTCAATGTTTAAATGTAGAAAGATGACGTTTTCCTGACCGTGCTGTCTCTGAACTCCGAGCTCAGAGTCCACCCTTTTTCTCATACGGTCCTTCATTTAGAAAACAAAAAAAGAACTACTCGCATTATCGCTGGAATATCCAAATGTAGGCACCATAAAAAAGTAAAGAAACCAGCATAATAACAAAAGTATTCCGCACTTGCTTCCTTTTTCACTTTTTTTTTTTTATTCCCGCAAACTAAAAGGGAAGCACGTTCTTGTATTACGAGCTGCTGATCAAACACTGGAACAAAGTAATTTCTGTTTACATTATAGTGTTTTTTTTTTTATGTTGATTCCTATGTTCTTACGCGCACAGTATTATTTAAGCATGTGTCCCGTTTTATCACCGCTGTTAAAAATGTACATAGAATAATGACTTTTGCTGAACATTTCGATGCACAGACGGCGAGTGCAGCAAAAAGAAAGACTGGTTAACGCTGTGCAGAACTGAATTAACGCCGAGATGAGAATCAAGATGGAGCAAAGGGTCAGTCACGGCAAAAGGTGTAAGTAAAATGGCTTGAATTCTGAATGTTAATCTTGATTTCAGCAGGGTGGGCAACGTCAGGCCCAGGGGGAAAAGGTCAGTGCTGGATCGTCTGCTCCGGAGGGACGGTCTGCTGTGAGTTTGTATAGATCTATGAGTTGGTTTGTCTTAAAAATACAAATAATCCTAATCCTAATCCAAATCCTTAAGGTTAACCCCTTAACTCCCACCTGAACCGAGCACATTTTCTCCAGTTTGGCTTTACCCCAATCCAAAAGCTTCTGGGAAAAAAGCAGTGGAAATATGGAAATGTGACAAAAAAGTGAGAAAACATTGACAAAAAAGTGACGAAAAATTTCTGAAAAAGTGGCAAAAATGTCACAAAAATGTGACAAAAAATGGCAAAAATTTGATAAAAATTGACAGAAAAATGACAAAAATTTGACAAAATGTTTAAAAACAAAAAACAAAAATGTGATTAAAAAAATTACAAAAAATTGACAAAAATGTGACAAAAATTTGATAAAAATTGACGGAAAAATGACTAAAATGTTACAGAAAAATGACAAAAATGTGACAAAATGTTAAAAAAAAAAAATACAAAAATGTGACAAAAAATGACAAAAAATGTGACAAAAATGTGATCAAAATTTGACAAAAAAATTGACAAAAATGTGACAAAAAATGAGCAAAAAAAATCACAACAAAGAGAATGAGTTGAACACCCAACAAAAAAATGATGGAAAAAAAAAAATCTGATGATGTGAGGAAAAAGATCCTCTCGGTTCAGGCGGGAGTTAAGAGGCTAAAGGAACACGATTTACCTTTAATTACGAACGAATCAGAGAAATGTGAGTGTGATTTGTTAGAAAAAAGCTTCTGGAAAAAAGCTGTGGAAATATGGAAATGTGACAAAAAAGTGATAAAACATTGACAAAAAAGTGACGAAAAATGTATGAAAAAGTGGCAAAAATGTCACAAAAATGTCACAAGAAATTGACAAAAAATTGACAAAAAAATGACCAAAATGTGATAAAAAATTACAAAAAATTGATAAAAAATTGACAAAAAAATGACAAAAATGTGATAAAAAAATTACAAAAAATTGATTAAAAAATGACAAAAAAATGTCAAAAATGTGACAAAAGATTTATAAAAAATGGACAAAAAAATGACAAAAATGTGACAAAAAAAATTATTAAAAATTGACGAAAAAATTTATTAAAAATTGACGAAAAAATGACAAAAATGTGATAAAAAAAAATTACAAAAAATTGATAAAAAATTGACAAAAAAATGTCAAAAATGTGACAAAAAAATTTATTAAAAATTGACGAAAAAATTACAAAAATGTGATAAAAAAAGGACAAAAAAGTTACAAAAATGAGTTGAATACCCAACAAAAAAATGATGGAAAAAAAAAAATCTGATGATGTGAGGAAAAAGATCCTCTCGGTTCAGGCGGGAGTTAAGAGGCTAAAGGAACACGATTTACCTTTAATTACGAACGAATCAGAGAAATGTGAGTGTGATTTGTTAGAAAAAAGCTTCTGGAAAAAAGCTGTGGAAATATGGAAATGTGACAAAAAAGTGATAAAACATTGACAAAAAAGTGACGAAAAATGTATGAAAAAGTGGCAAAAATGTCACAAAAATGTCACAAGAAATTGACAAAAAATTGACAAAAAAATGACCAAAATGTGATAAAAAATTACAAAAAATTGATAAAAAATTGACAAAAAAATGACAAAAATGTGATAAAAAAATTACAAAAAATTGATTAAAAAATGACAAAAAAATGTCAAAAATGTGACAAAAGATTTATAAAAAATGGACAAAAAAATGACAAAAATGTGACAAAAAAAATTACAAAAAATTGATAAAAAATTGACAAAAAAATGTCAAAAATGTGACAAAAAAATTTATTAAAAATTGACGAAAAAATTACAAAAATGTGATAAAAAAAGGACAAAAAAGTTACAAAAATGAGTTGAATACCCAACAAAAAAATGATGGAAAAAAAATGTGATGACTTGAGGAAAAAGATCCTCTCGGTTCAGGAGGGAGTTAAGAGGTTAACCATTTCCCTGGCCCTAACCTTCATTTGTGTCATGATATCTCACGTTTTCACAGCAGACTGTCCCTCCGGAGCAGACGATCTAGCACTAACCGGGGGAAAACTCCACCAAAGAACCTCTGACCCCGAAAGATGGTTTTGACAAATACAAAACAAATAGAAAAAAGAAAAAAGGTCACACACACATTGGCAGTGGTGTTGTGTCCATGAGCTTCTCACTCCGTCCAGCAGGGGCGGATCTAGAAAGAAAAAAAAAATCACAGGGTGGCAAAGCAGGGCCGGGGATGATTTCTGGGTTTACAATTTTCGAATGTTGAATGGCGGGGAGTTCGCATGTTTTGCTTAACCTAAAAAACCTAAAAAATCATCAAAATAATGAATAAGGCAACAAAAAGACGTGAGAAAAAACTACGAGAACAAAAGGAAGCCAAAATATGTGGTGAAAGTATGACAAAAATGTGACACGGTGACATAAATCAGATTTGTAAGTCTTCGCTTTCAAATGAGGCGTGGAGAAACTTTAAAATGTACTCGGTTCACATACTCTGCATTAAGATTTTCCTGAATTGAAGTCATTTTATATTTGCCGTGTGAAGAGTTGAGTGGTTTTGATTATGCGTTTAAAGCGTGGTGGGCCTGGGACAAAGATAAAGGCATTTCTCTGTATAAATATTCACCTGTGTCGTGTTGTGTGTCCGTCATTATTACTGTAATTATCAATAAATGCACTGTACAAAGGGACAGACCGACTATACCGCACAGGCCGGGGGTGTTTTTTTGCTTCATTTGTATTGGTTTAATGGGTCATTTCTGCCAAATCGGTGCCTTTAAGGTTTAAAACCGTGATGTTTTTCATGATGTTTTTTTAAATTGGCATATGATTAGGTGTATGTGGGCCATCTCTGTGTCTCTCTTTATTTTTAATGGATATTTCTCTTCCTCAGAATAGTTACAGGATTGACAAAATTTGACTAATTTGCCAATAGGTGGCGTTCACGATTTAGAATGTGATGATGTCATAATGTCAGATGGAGGGCGGGGCCAATGCAACTCTATGGGAGAAATACAGTTTTTGGAAGAAATCTCCAAAACGAAAATTGACAAATGTTTTTCCTCTTCAGTATTTGATCGTGATTGGATTCACAAACCTGTGATATTATTTTTTTGTCTGAAAGTCTTTTCTATTGGACAACATCACGGTCATGTTTTCGCATATTGTCACCACTTTTTGACATTTTTCAGAGATAATAATTGGACATTAGTTCATATGTGCCGACAGAGGAGACGATGAACTTTGTGACAGTTTTTGTTTCATGTGGATTCCTCCAGTCACGACTGAGATATGAGCCAAAAAACAAAGACATAAAAATATGCATTTTGTCATTTACCACAGTTACCATAGTTACCGTCAGTTGACCTCCGCCTCAATGTTAAACTATAGGCTCTTTAGGATGTTGTGATGTCACGTGAACGCAACCTATTGACTGTGTGCATAATTTCAAATCATAACAACCCCAAGAAGTGACTTCCTGTTTCGATCCAGCCAAAATAAAAGCACACGGCTCGTCTCATTGATTAGTTCAGCAGGTACTTGCAACAAGAATATAATGAAATACACACATTTGAAGTGTTATATCTGTTAATAGTTGGGCAGAAAGAAAGTTGAACTAATGAATAAGCTGTGTGCTTTTATTTTGGTGCTGGATCGAAACAGGAAGTCACCTCGTGGGCGGCGTTGTTATGATTTGGTCTTTTTCAGCAACTAAGGAATACAACATATGACTCATTTAATTGGTTTGTAATGACGTACGAACAAAACAATGCTCCCCCAAATATTCTGCAGCGTGTTCGATCGGGTTGGACATTGGTGTTTAAATCTGCAGCTGCATTTAGCGAACGACGTCAAAACAAAACACGAGAGAATGAGAATAGCAAAGGAAATCTTTAGGCAGGCTAATGCTAACTAGCACTGAAGCACGTGTACCCACTGAAAGTACTTTTATTGTAGATATTGATTAAATAAGCTGGAACAGAAACACACTTGGATTTACACATTCAAAATGAGTAACAGGAATGACGTCACATATTTGCCCCCAAAACAGTAAAATACTGAGATCTCTTAGTGGACAATGTAATTAAAGCCACACTGCGTAACATTTCACCCCAATAAATAAAATTGAAATACAAGCATTTATTTCATGGCAGATATTTTCATCATTGAAAAATACTTGAGCCTTTGCTGTGAGCGGCTCAAGTCTCCTAAAGACATGACTGTATGACGTTTACCGGGAGTGGGACGTCTCCAGCTCGTCACCATGGAGATGTTGACCAAAGGCAGCAGAGATTTAAACAGGCTAGGTTCTCATCCAAATCCATTCTGTGATTACCCACCGCAAAAATCGCATTTTCTGTGTCAAGCTGGCGAACGGGAGCATGTTTTGTGTTGATGGCAACAGTATAGTCCAAAATGTTACGAATAGCCGGCTGCATATATGGTTTGACCCCGAAAAAATTGCTACAAAAGGTTTTTCAATGGTTTTCTGTAGTATCAGGTGTGCTTATTAACATACTAAAAGTCTACCAAAATCTGACCACTGGAAAGGTCTAATATTCAAGATGGCGTCCAGGAGGGTGGCGAGATCCTTAAAATGCCCATTACTCCTTTATTATTCATCCTAGACAAGTCATTTTGGTTCTAACCCCATGTTTTGGGTGTCTAGGAATCCAATGGGCTTGTTCAAATTGTAGTCACATGATCACATAATTATGATATACAAATCGTGGACAAAGACTCTATATATTAACATTAGCGAGTTGTCACGGCAACGGCACACATTTTCAACGCAACCTTTGCTTCCCAGAGGCTTAGAGGGGCAGGGATGGGCTCATTTTAAAGCCCCGACCCTCTTCTTCCCAACGCAATAAAAGGTACGACATTTACTCACGGAGATATTCACTAAAGTCTGCGAGGTGAGCGACCACGTCGACCCTGACATGGTAGATCTGGAAGGTTAAAACCCTTCCAGATCTACCATGTCAGAGAACACATTCATCCGGACCGTTCCCTTTTTATGTTTTTATTCATATCTTTACATTTCACATGGTCAGCAGCACACGGGACAGTCACTCCTTCATAAACCACATCAGAGGCAGAATCATGAAGTTCTGTCCACTTCAGCAGAGGTTTTCAAAGCACTTCATTGAGTAAAACTACAGATTCTACTGGTCAAATATTTGTATTTCTTCCCCCATAAACACATTTGATCTTTAGCAGCTCGTGATAAAACCAGACACGAGAAGAAGCAAAGTATTGACAAAATGTTGGTGAAGATTATTGTACAAAAGGAAATGTTGTAGGGTCCCTTTAGTGCAGTCGTCTCCAACTTTATTATTTCAATCCTGCAAAAAGTGCCCTCCTAAAAACAAGGGAAAAAAATCTTAAAATAAGATGTTTTGTTTTGTTTTAAGGAAGAAATTCTGCCAATGGGGTCAGCGTTTTTTTCTTGCTAAGAATTCTTATTTCTAGAATATTTTTCTTCATAAAACAAGAAAGAAACACTAAATTTAAGCAAATAAATAGCTAGAAATAAGCAAAATGTCCTCAGAAAATTGAGTAATTTAAGGAAAACATTCTTATTTAATGAAAAAACTGTGGGGTATTTTCTTAAATGTTGCCTGATTTAAGTAAAATGTTCTAAATGACACACATTTTTGAGCAAAATGTTCTTAATAAATACAAATATTTAAGGAAAATATTGCCCGGGGACCCGTCTCCATGATGTGGAGCCAGATGGTCAGAATCACCTGCTGGAGGATTCACCTATTGTACATGTTTTTAGTGGTAGGGGAAACTCCACACAACTAAGGCCCCGTCCTGGTGGGAATCGAACCCGGGACCTTCGAGCTGTGAAGCACAGGCTCTAACCGCTGTGCCACCGAGCCGGCCACTTTAAAGAATGGAATGTATTTTCTATCTGTGAGAATCAGTTCTTAATTTAAGAGTTGTTTTCTTTGTCTAAAGCTGAAGAAGAGTCAAAAAGTTTTTCTTTCTTGTTACAAGAAAAATGAGCATGTTTTTAGCAAATATATCTGAACAACAAATGGCTGGATTTTATTTCCTAAAATAAGATTTTTTTTCTCAAGAAAACTTTGCTCGACAAAACATTATTACTTTTTAGGAAAAATAGTAACTTATTTCTTAAAGTAAGACATTTTTCACTTGCTTAGAATCCACTTTTTGCAGCGTGAGCTACATTTGCTTAATAAAATGGCAGATAAATTACAATAGCTACAGTAATTGTGGGCTTTCTGTGCCTGGACCGTTCAAAACAAAGCTAATTTAATGTAGTTTTCTAGTATATTTACCTAAATGTTTGCAGATGCTCAGTGTGTTCATAAACATTTGATGCACAAAGAGAAAATGCATCTAAATTTGTTTCAAGCTTCTGTGCAAATAAGCCTCAGGGAAGCGACTGACGAGAGACTCCCTGCTTTAGAAACCGTTTAAAATCTGATAAAAGTACAGCTGATACTGAGCTTTACATGGAAGACTTCGATACAGACGGCATGTTCGAAGCAGCCAGAGGGGGAGAACAAAGAAACGCTGAATCGTGGATATAGATGGAGAGGAGCAAAGTGGTTCAACCGCCCTTAACCTGAACCGAGCACGTTTCCTCCGGTTTGGCTTTACCCAAATCTAAAAGCTTCTTGAAAAAAAGTGTCAAAATACGATGGAAACGAAACAATAAAGCCCCAAAAAATGCAAAAACAGCGCGAGGAAAAAGCTCAGTTTAGATCAGTTTTGTAGGTGGTCTTAAAGCAGCACTAAGTAACTCTTCCCCCTAGAGGCCATAAGCGCAACTGCAGCTGTCGTCGCAAGTTACGATTTTTTCATACCATGGTCTGGGTGAATACTGGATTCTGATTGGCTGGTGCATTATTTTGGTATAACCGCACACGTAGTCCGGTAGTTAAATCACTGGGATGTCACTCCGCTGTGGCATCGTCATAGCAACGCATGACACAGCTGAATCAGATAAAGGCGTAATTAGTGACTGACAGGAACGTATGAGTTGGATTTTGTTTAATTTCAACGTTTTTGGCCAAAACCAAAGGTTTGCTAAATGTTTGTAGAGGAGAGTGAGCAGCTAGGTTAGCTACTGTTACTAACATATGAGCTTTACATTTCGATTGAAAACGGTTAAGGCTATTCATCATTTTCAGGCGTACATAAAATGATCCTGCATTGAAGCATATTTGTCTGGATTAGTAAAGTCAAACATAAAAGTTTCAGTTGGGGGGGCCCAGGTGTGAGCGACTCCACCGCAGCTGTTTCCATAAACAGATGAGCTGGTTGAGCTAGCTAGCTTTAGCTTCAGGTTAAACCTTGTAAAAGGTAAATAACTCCTGCCCACGAGTGCCGCATATCGGTGTTTACTTCCAGGGAAAAGTGTTTCCGGGTTAGTCCTGTTGTGTTGTGATTCTGTGCTGATGTTGTGTCGTTGAGCCTGACTGAGATCCTCGTAATAGCTGCGGAGAATGACTCGCTCTGAGACCAGCCTTCAGTGACCGGCTAATAACCCACACAAAATAGTCCCGTAGTCTGGCATATTTAGTGACTTTAGTCAATGAAAAAAACATTTATTATAAATGTTACGTTTGTGGGACCCTGGTATAAGCGGATTCAACAACGAGGAGCCGCGTTAGACGTTATAATGCAGGAGTAACAACACTGTGTCGTGCGTTAGAACCGTCTAATGCGGCTCCTCGTTGTTTAATCCTTACTTAACTTATTCACTGAGTAAATACTACGCTGACAGGAAAGGCAAAGGGACAGAGGGATATTGTTCATCCAATTACACAATGGAATAATGTTTTTCACTCAAGCTTGGCTGTAAATACTGTTTAAAGTGGCGTTAGCCCACTGTTAGCGTTGTTCGTTAGCATTGTGATTTCATTAGTGTGTATTGGTGGCTCCGGTCCGGTGGCAGTCAAGTTGCAAACATGTATTTCTGGCCAGAGACACCAGGGGGAGATGAAAGACCCTCCAATCATCCCATAAACACTTGTATTACCCCCACAGGGAGTACGGGAAGGATTTATTAAGGTAAACACGTTACTTACACGTTACTTAGTGCTGCTTTAAGAGTTTAACATCACGGCGCCGGCTAATCAGCTATGTGCTAACACCTGAAATACAGTTAGCACACAGCTGATTAGCCGGCGTCGTGCCATTAAACTCTCTATAATTGACTTTTTTCTAATTGACCCCGACACGTGACCGGGAGTGGGCGGGACTGTGGAGCGGCTGACCCTGGATCAGTTTTACCGGTCCACGATATCGCCCATCCTCCCGCCTTGGCTTCATTTCATTGGTCACCGTAATGTAGGGCTGTGCAATTAATCGAAATTCGATGACGATTTCGATTACAACAGTAAACGATTACAAAATTAGCATAATTGCAAAAAATCGATTATAATTTTTTTTTGGAATATATATTTTTTTTTGAATATATATTTTTTTCCAAAATTTGTTTTCAATTTTTTTTTCAATAATTTTTAATTTTGGGATTTTTGTCACTTTTTTGCTGGATTTTTGTCACTTTTTTGATGGATTTTTGTCTTTTTTTTTCTGGATTTTTGTCATTTTTTTGATGGATTTTTGTCACTTTTTTTCTGGATTTTTGTCTATTTTTTGATGGATTTTTGTCATTTTTTTGATGGATTTTTGTCATTTTTTTGATGGATTTTTGTCTTTTTTTTGATGGATTTTTGTCATTTTTTTGATGGATTTTTGTCATTTTTTTGGTGGATTTTTGTCTATTTTTTGATGGATTTTTGTCATTTTTTTGATGGATTTTTGTCATTTTTTTGATGGATTTTTGTCTTTTTTTTGATGGATTTTTGTCACTTTTCTGCTGGATTTTTGTGTTTTTTTGATGGATTTTTTTTAAAGGCAACAAATAATTTCAATTATGACAAAAATAATCGTGATTATTATTTTTTCAATAACCGAGCAGCCCTACTGTAATTTACCCACTTAATTTGTGAACGAAACAAAGCAAGGGGGCAGGCGTATCAAGTTTTTGTGAAGCTTTGTACGATATAATGGTTTTGAGAATCTGGCAACCCGTCTATCCGTCAATATCAGCTGCACTTTTTACTCATTTAATGTCACAGGTTTTCAAATAACAGGAGAAACATGGCCCCTTCTTTAAGTCAGTAACTTGTTTTGCTGTTACGGGGAACACGTGAGCAGCAGATGAGCCTCATTCCTTCAGGATAAATTCATCCCCAGCGTTTTGGCGGCGCCTCATGAAAAGAACAGCGTCTGGCAGAGCTGGATCGTCTGCTCGGGGCTGGAGACTTCGTGGCCGACGGTTCGAGGGTCCGAGTAGATTTCGTAGTCGTTTCCGCCCTAAAACATAGAAGAGAGAGTCTTTTTTTTTTTCTTACTGATTAGTTTAGTACATTTTCTTTGTTGTTTTTCTGGGTCAGGCCTTGATCTAGACCTGGCGGTGCTGAGAAGGTGTGAACAGTTTGGAAACCATTGATCTTAAAAGCCCGGCCTGTTGTCTCATCTTTATCTTCTTTGTATTCGAATTCTCCCGCTTAGAATAAACAGAGGAGAACGGTCTGGAGGCCAAGCAAGAGAGAGATAATGTAAGATAAGATACGCCCTTTATTGAGCTCACAAAGTCACTTCTCAGCTCTGGAGAAACAGTAGACACAGAGGTGCTAGAATGAGTAAAAAAAAGGTTTGATTTATTTTATTTTTTTGGCTTCATTTTGAAAACACAACACACTTTTTTTTTTAGATCTCTGGGTGTAGTTAGATGTGTCTATGCCTGAGCCGTGGGAAGATGTTTTAGTTAGGGGGCGCTGAGGGACAAAATTTACCCCCAAAATACTTTTTCTGTGCTTAAATCCTGTTTATTAACCTCTTAACTCCCGCCTGAACCGAGACCATTTTCTCCAGTTCAGCTTTACCCAAATCCTGTAGGCCAGTGTAACGCCTCATTTGAAAGAACAAAACTAAATTGATCTTTTTCCTCACGTCAGATTTTTTTTCATCACTTTTTTTGTTGGGCAGTCGTCTCATTTTTGTCAAATTTTCGTGACTTTTTTGTCAAATTTTTGTACATTTTTTGTCACTTTTTTGTCAATTTTTTTATCAATTTTTTAGTATTTTTTTCAAATTTTTGTCACATTTTTGTCACTTTTTTGTAATTATTTTGTCAATTTTTTATCAATTTTTTGTCATATTTTTGTATTTTTTTGGTCATTCTTTCGTCAATTTTTTTGTCAATTTCTTGTGACATTTCTGCCACTTTTTCATGAATTTTTCGTCACTTTTTTGTCACATTTCCATCCTTGTTTTCGTCTCAGTTTTGTTGCTATTTTCACACCTTTTTTCCAGAAGCTTTTGGAATGGGGGTAAAGCTGGAGAAAATGTGCTCGGTTCAGGTGGGAGTTAAGGGGTTGATATTGCCTGCAGTTCACAAACTATCCACCAGGGGGTGCTGCAGCGCCCTCAGCACCCTGGGTTCCCACGGCCTTGGTCTATGCCAGTGTTTATTTCGTCGACTAAAATATTTAGTCTTAATTTTAGTCAAAGTGACATTTTTGACGACTAACATTGGACTAAAACTAAATTAAAAGTTTTTCATGAGACTAAAACTGTGACTAAAATGTCCAGATATTTTAGTCGACTAAAATAAGACTAAATAAAAATGAAAAGGAGAGACTGAAATCATCCAAACTTCTGTTGAGCGTCTGAAAGAGCCTCAGATCATGTAAATTCTCTGCTAAAGGATCAGCTCTGAGCTTTGTTCATGTGGAGCAGCTCCATGAAGCAGAGGAACAAGATTAAATATGATTATAATGAATATTATAAATGCAAAGTCGACTAAATTGACATGCAATTTTAGTCGACTAAAACTAGACTAAAATTGAAGATATTTTTTTGACTAAAACTGGACTAAAATCGAATTACGTTTTCGTCAAAAGACTAAAACTAAATTAAAATATGTTGTCAAAATTAACACTGTCGTAAAGATGTCCAGACTAGTTTCTTTTGTTTGTTATGACTCATCACGTATTAGTCTTTCACTTCGTCTGCCCTGATAAAGACGTAATCGCTCGAAACGTGTCCGTGTCCCTCGATAAGAAAGGATTTTCACTTGTAAGTCTGTGCCTCGGATCCTTTTTTCTTTTTCAAATGAAGCTTTTTGCATACGGATCCTGGAAGAGCACCTGATATGAAAATACACCAAACCCCCAGCAGCGCTCACTCTTACCAACACACACCGTCTGTCTCTCTGGACCTCGAGTGAACATGAACCTCTTAACCCCCAGCTGAGCCGAGCACGTTTTCTCATTACCCAAATCTAAAAGGTTCTTGTAAAAAGCATCACAATAGCGAGAGGAAGAGAGAGAAAATGAGAAGAAAAGAAAGATTAAAGTAACAAAAACTCAACCACAAAAAGGGCAAAAATGAGATGAAAAAAAAAGTGGGGGAAAAAAGTGACGACGACACAGCAACAACGTGAGGAAAATGATCTGTTTAGATGTTTTGTAGGCATTAGCTTTCAAATGAGGTATAGGCCAGTGTAACAATCTAAGAACTAGAGAAAATGCCCTCGGTTAAGGCGGGTGATAAGAGGTTAAATACTCACTTTGTAATAATCTTTAAGTATAAATGAATGAATACGTGAGACAAAAAAAGGTTGGGAACCACTGATCTTATAGATACAGACTCGTCATAGAAGGGGGTGTGGCTTCACCGAGGGGAAAATAGAATCTTTAGAGAAACACAATTTTCCCTCTTTTTAGCCATTTTCTGGTGGAATATCAACTTATTTATCACATAAATAAAGTCAAGTGTAAATCTGGCCCATATGGATGTTTTCTCACAGCAGATTGTTCAGTAGAAGTGAAAAAACAGCAGTTGTAGCAAGCGCTAGCTAACCGTTAGCATTAGCCCGATGCTAACATGTCGCATCAAGTTAGCATTCTCCGTTTTTTTAATGTATTTATGGGCTGTTGAACCACTTTGCTCCTCTCCATGTCTTTGTATCTTTATTTAGTAGAAACTATATTCTTATTTCAGCATTTGTTAAAGTAGTTTTTGAATAATTAGACAAAGTTTAGATGTTTTCAAAATTGTTTTCCCCCTTAACTGTTTTCAAACATGACCATATATGGGCAATTCCAGAAATAAATAAAGAAACAAAGACATGGAGAGGAGCAAAGTGGTTCAACAGCCCATAAACACATGAATAACGGAGAATGCTAACTTGATGCTACATGTTAGCATCGGGCTAATGCTAACGGTTAGCTAGCGCTTGCTACAACTGCCGTTTTTTCACTTCTACTGAACAATCTGCTGTGAGAAAATATCCATATGGGCCCGATTTACATTTGACTTTATTTATGTGATAAATAAGTTGATATTCCACCAGAAAATGGCTAAAAAGAGGGAAAAATGTGTTTCTCTAAAGATTCTATTTTTCCCCCTAAGCGAAGCCACGCCCCCTTCTATGACGAGATGCCGTCTGTATCTATATGAGCGGTATTAATTTAGAGCAGGAGTAGGCAACGTCAGGCCCGGGGGCCAATTCCGGCCCTCCGGCACAGAACCTCTGGCCCTCAAGATGATTTTGAGAAACATTATTACACAAATCAGAGAGAACTTTTAACATTATTAGGGTTAAATGGGAGAAACAAAGGTAGAAATACTGTCAATACACCCAGTGAGGTCATGTATTATGTACAACACTGGCATTTGAAAGAAATGACATGAATGGTGGTTTTAGATGAGATAAAACCTCTGGTAGTTATTCTCTTAATTCAGATAATTTTGTGTCATTTCCCATTAAAATCAATGATTTGTCTGATTTCAAGTGTGTTTTATTCTTGTTCCTTTGGCGCTAAGGCATTTGTATCTTGGATTAGTTCAAACCGACTCAAATTCTACATAGAAGAACTTTAATTCAAGCAATTTGAAGTAATTTACCTCATGATGGTCATGTTTCCAGTGTTGTGCTTTACTTTGGGCTAATAATCAGAAGCTACCAAGCTCTTCCACGTTTTCCCTATTTAAATATGGTTACGTGAAGTGTTCCACTACAAAGTATAAATACACAAAATTAAACAATGTGGATTTTCTAAGCGGATAAAAGGGGGGACTATAATGTAAGGCGTAATAATACCAGGAGTAGTTCGAAATCCGCGCAGTAATCTTCACTTAAGGGTAAGAACATATCTCAGTATGTAAAAACGGTGGCCTGTTCCTTTAAGGTTTGTTGCATTTTGGGGGATTGTCCCACAGACAACTTGATGCTCTTGAAGTTTCCCTCAGATCTAAAAGGTTGGGGACGCATGATCGAAAACACCAACTCTTTTCGGCTCTTGCCTGTTCCTTTGGCGCCGAATGGAGATTCTTAGTCACCGTTTTGGTAACCACTTTTTTTACATAGTTTTTGTCTCCTTTCAGTCTGCGAAAACCATCAAACCAAACCTTTCCCTCGGCAGCGGCTCAGCCTTTGTGTGGACTCGAGCGTCTGCATTAACACGCGAGCGCCGCCGTCACTTCCCGCCGCTCCTTTGATATTCACGGCCCTCTCCCGCTCGTCACGCGTACTCACGGGTTTGGTCTTGTCTCCAAAGAAGTGGATGGTGGAGTAACGGTCCTTCTCCACGATGCCCAGGCAGTACCTTTTGTCCCAGCCGTCGGGAAACACGTCGAAGCTGATCTGGCCTCCTGCGGGGAACAAGAGAGACGGGGCCGCGATAACCAGTCACATTAGGCTTTATATGTTCATGAGTAACTAAACTTCTGAGCAAAAAAATGTGGTAAATTTCAGCCAAAACTGCAAATGTGTTTTATACCATCATTTTGGTATTTCCAATGATCTTATACAATAAAATATATATATATATGAATAAAATGTATGCCAGTTTGAATCCAATTTATTGCTTTTTAATGACCTTTAACCTCTTACCACCCGCCAAAACCAAAAGAATTCTCTCCTCTTTGCTATTGTCGTCACTTTTTATTTCCCTTATGTGTTTTTGTCACTTTTTTATGGCACTTTTGTTACTTTTTTTGTCACTTTTTTGCTGGATTTTTGTCTTTTTTTTTAATGGAATTTTGTCTTTTTCTTTGCTGGATTTATGTCTTTTTTTTGCTGGATTTTTGTCAATTTTTCCTGGATTTTTGTCTTTTTTTTGCTGGATTTTTGTAAAAAAAATTGCTGGATTTTTGTCATTTTTTGCTGGATTTTTGTCTTTTTTTCCTGGATTTTTGTCATTTTTTTCCTGGATTTCTGTCTTTTTTTCCTGGATTTTTTTCTTTTTCTTTGCTGGATCTTCGCTCTTATATTTGAGCGTCACTATACGTGGAATTCACAAAGGAGCTTTCTACAAATCAGATATGGCAACGTTTTGAGGACGACTGGATTTTTGTCTTTTTTTTGGCTGGATTTTTGTCATTTTTTTGCTGGATTTTTGTCTTTTTTGTTGGATTTTAGTCTTTTTTTTTTGCTGGATTCTAGTCATTTTTTGCTGTATTTTTGTCACTTTTTTGCTGTATTTTTGTCATTTTTTTGCTGGATTTTTGTCACTTTTTTGCTGTACTTTTGCTGTACTTTTACTATAGTAACTTTAGAAAGAAACAGTGCTCTAACTCTTCCACTGTGGGTAAATCTGCAGGGTTTACTGGCAGAAGCAAGTGAAATGTAAAGCTTATTAATGCCTGTACTATACTATATTTTAAGGCATATTTAATTTCTTAAGATTTGCAAATATTTCGTCAAACAGAAGGAAAGAGAATTGGACAAAACGGGAAACTTCTGAGCAAATGAAAATGTGGTAAATTTCAGCCAAAACTGCAAATGTGTTTTAGACCATCATTTTGGTATTTTCAATGATCTTATACAATAATATATATAAATATATGAATAAAATGTATGCCAGTTTGCATACAATTTATTGCTTTTTAATGACCTTTAACCTCTTACCACCCGCCAAAACCAAAAGAATTCTCTCCTCTTTGCTATTGTCGTCACTTTTTATTTCCCTCATGTTTTTTTGTCACTTTTTTATGGCACCTTTGTTACTTTTTTTGTCACTTTTTTGCTGGATTTTTGTCTTTTTTTTTAATGGATTTTTGTCATTTTCTTGCTGGATTTTTGTCATTTATTTGATGGATTTTTGTCATTTTTTTGCTGGATTTTTGTCATTTTTTGCTGGATTTTTGTCTTTTTTTTGCTGGATTTTTGTCCCTTTTTTGCTGGATTTTTGTCATTTTTTGCTGGATTTTTGTCATTTTTTTGTTGGATTTTTGTCACTTTTTTGCTGAATTTTTGTCACTTTTTTGCTGAATTTTTGTCATTTTTTTGCTGGATTTTTGTCATTTTTTTGCTGGATTTTTGTCTTTTTTTTTGCTGGATTTTTGTCATTTTTTGCTGGATTTTTGTCATTTTTTTGCTGGATTTTTGTCCCTTTTTTGCTGGATTTTTGTCATTTTTTGCTGGATTTTTGTCATTTTTTGCTGGATTTTTGTCCCTTTTTTGCTGGATTTTTGTCATTTTTTGCTGGATTTTTGTCATTTTTTTGTTGGATTTTTGTCACTTTTTTGCTGAATTTTTGTCCCTTTTTTGCTGGATTTTTGTCACTTTTTTGCTGGATTTTTGTCACTTTTTTGCTGGATTTTTGTCACTTTTTTGCTGGATTTTTGTCATTTTTGCTGGATTTTTGTCATTTTTTTTGCTGGATTTTTGTCATTTTTTGCTGGATTTTTGTCATTTTTTTTGCTGGATTTTTGTCATTTTTTTGTTGGATTTTTGTCACTTTTTTGCTGAATTTTTGTCCCTTTTTTGCTGGATTTTTGTCACTTTTTTGCTGGATTTTTGTCACTTTTTTGCTGGATTTTTGTCACTTTTTTGCTGGATTTTTGTCACTTTTTTGCTGGATTTTTGTCATTTTTTTGCTGGATTTTTGTCACTTTTTTGCTGGATTTTTGTCATTTTTTTGCTGGATTTTTGTCACTTTTTTGTCAATCTACATCCTCATTTCTTCTCGTTTTTTGTCGCCATTTTGAAGAAGCTTTTAGATTCTTTTAATTTCCCGCGGCCAGACGCAGAAAACACGGTCAAAGGGAAAAGCAGCACATGTTACGTATCAGTCACGGTTTACGTCACCGAAGGGCCTTGGGCGTTATCTGCTGAAGGGGGTAAAAGTTCAATCTGATGAAGCACTTTCGAAGACATTTGACACTGGAGTCACGTGACCAGCTGCTACTGAAACACACTGCGATCTGCTTCAGGAAGAGCCAGAACAGCTCCGAGCGCCGGGGTTTCTGCTCATTTCACGCCGCATTCTCTCACTTACATATCAGAATAAATAATGAAGTTTGTCCAGGTGTAAGTTTGCCCACCTTTGATCAACATATAGTAAATATATCCCGCTTTAACCCCTTAACTCCCGCCTGAACCGAGCACATTTTCTCCAGCTTGGCTTTAACCCCCCAGTCCAAAAGCTTCTGGAAAAAAAGGTGTGAAAATGGCGACAGAACTGAGGTGAAAACAAGGATGAAGATGTGACAAAAAAGTGGGGAAATTTTGATGAAAAAGTGACGAGAAAATGTCAAAAATGTGACAAAAAAAAGACAAAAAAAATAAAATAAAAATGACACAAAAAAATTACAAAAAAAGACAAAAATGTGTCAAAAAGACAAAAAAAATGACACAAAAAAAGACAAAAAATTACAAACATGCGACAAAAAAATGACATAAAAAAGACAAGTAATAACAAAAAATGACAAAAAATAACAAAAAAGGACAAAAATGTGACAAAAAATGACAAAAAAAAGACAAAAAATGAAAAAATATGACAAAAATGTGACAAAAAAATTGATTAAAAAAAAGACTAAAAAGTTTCAAAATGAGTTGAATACCCCCCCCCCCAAAAAAAAAAAAGATGGAAAAAAAAATTATGACGTGAGGAAAAAGATCAATTTAGATGAGTTTTGTAGGTCTTTCAAATGAGGCGTTACACTGGCCTACAGGATTTGGGTAAATAACAAAAAAAGACAAAAAATGACCAGAAAAATGACCAAATGACAAAAAAAAAAATATATAAATAAATGTGACAAAAAAGACAAAAAATTACAAAAATGCGACAAAAAAATGACATAAAAAAAAAAAAAAAAGACCAGAAAAATGACAAAATATGACAAAAAAAGACAAAAAAAAAGATAAAAAATAACAAAAAAAAGACAAAAAATGACAAAAATGTGACAAAAAAATGACAACAAAATGACAAAAAATAACAACAAAAAATGTGACAAAAAATGACAAAAAATAACGAAGAAAGACAAAAAATTACCAAAAACATTACAAAAAAAAGACACAAAAAAAAAATAATCACAAAAATGTGACAAAATGAGTTGAATACCCCCCCAAAAAAGATGGAAAAAAATCTGATGACGTGAGGAAAACGATCCATAATTTTTTGTTGGGTATTCAACTCATTTTTGTAACTTTTTTGTCATTTTTTGTCACATTTTTTGTAATTTTTTTTGTAAAATTTGTGTAATTTTTTTGTCAATTCTTGTCACATTTTTCTCTTTTTTCTGTCAATTTTTTATCAAATTTTTGTCATTTTTTTCTTACATTTTGACAAAATTCGACAAAAAAGTTTCAAAATGAGTTGAATAGCCCCCCAAAAAAGATGGAAAATAATCTGATGACGTGAGGAAAAAGATCCATTTAGATGAGTTTTGTAGATCTTAGCTTTCAAATGAGGCGTTACACTGGCCTACAGGATTTGGGTAAAGCTGAACTGGAGAAAACGCTCTCGGTTCAGGCGGGGGTTAAGAGGTTCAGAAAGTCTGTGGCTCTCACCGATCGAGAAAGACAGTCCTTTTCCTTTGAACTCTTCTTTCAGCACAGACACAAACGTCTCTCTGATCTTCTCTGTCTGAAAAAACATCATGAGATCTCACGTTAATTCGAACACAAAGGTGGATTTCGAGTCTCGTGTTTGTACCTTGTCCAGCTCGAAAAACTCCTGCCGTTCTTCCTGCGAGCAGCTGCGGCCGATGGGGGAGACGTTCAACATGCCGTTCCTGAACTCGATGAAAGTCCCGCTGAAGACGATAACACAGAGTTTTATCGACCACCCGAGAAGAACTGAAGCGTGTGATGATGGCGCCGTGTTTACCGTTTCTTCGGCAGCTTGATTTTCGCCATGTAGTTCAGACAGAAGTTGATGAAGTCTTGGAGGAGCTCTTCCCCCATGTGGGCCTGAATCGACTGAGGAAACATCACAGAAACGACAACATAATGCCTCGAAGAGATTCTCTTTATGTTTAGAATTACAGAGATTGTGAGTGATTTTACTTTAGTCGAGATCTAAAAACTGCAGGTTAACGGGTTTTAAAATGACAAAAGCGGAGACAGAACAATATTACGACATTTATTTTGAAACCAGGTGTAAAATATGAACTTTTTCCAAGAGTTTAACCTCTTAACTCCCGCCTGAACTGAGAGGATCTTTTTTCCTCACGTCATCAGATTTTTTTTCCATCATTTTTTTGTTGGGTATTCAAGTCATTTTTTTAAAACTTTTTTGTCAAATTTTTTGTCATTTTTTTTGTAAAATTTGTGTAATTTTTTTGTAAAATTTTAATCTTTTTTTTTTCATTTTTTGTCAATTCTTGTCACATTTTTCTCTTTTTTCCGTCAATTTTTTATCAAATTTTTGTCCTTTTTTTCTTACATTTTGGTCATTTTTTGTCAAATTTTTATCACATTTTTGTAATTTTTTTGTCACATTTTTTCAAATTTTTGTCATTTTTTTGTTACTTTTTGGTCATTTTTTGTCCATTTTTTGTCATTTTTTTTTTACATTTTGGTCATTTTTTGTCACATTTTTGTCATTTTTTTGGTCAAATTTTTAACACATTTTTATCAAATTTTTGTCATTTTTTGTGACATTTTTATCAAATTTTTGTAATTTTTTTGGTCACATTTTTGTGTGACATTTTTGCCACTTTTTCATCAATTTTTCGTCACTTTTTCATCAATGTTTTCGTCACTTTTTTTGTCACATTTCCATCATTGTTTTCGTCTCAGTTTTGTTGCTCTTTTCACAGCTTTTTTCCAGAAGCTTTTGGATTGGGTTAAAGCCAAACTGGAGAAAATGTGCTCGGTTCAGGTGGGAGTTAAGGGGTAAATGACATTTTTGAGCCAAACTCTGACCTGTATTGAAAGGAGCTCTCCGTTCTTGTAGGCCACGAGTCCATTCTCAGCAAAGACATAGTCCACCTTTTGGATTACTACGGAGACAGATAAAGACAGGTTTTATACAGATGTGGGAAAACTAACCTAAATACTGTATGTATTCAAGTGAGAGTAAAAAGTAGAGGCCTAAATAGACACACAAGAAAAAATAATAGTAACTTGTGTCTCTGTCAGTAAATCTTTAAAGGGTTTATATACAGAGTTTAAAAATGTTAAAACTAAGTATTTTAAAGTGGGTGTATTATGCTTTTGTCAATCACATAGCACCAGTCTATATCACACTACAATGATGAGCAAACCTTCTGTTGGTCTGTAAATGCAGTAAATTAGAATAACTGCCTTGTATAAAATGCCTCTCTCAAAATGGCTGTAGTGAATGTCTTGAAATAGGCCTCTGTCTCTTTAAGAACCTCTGAGCCTTTCCGACACGCCCCCTCCACACGCTGTCTGTGGCATCAGTGGGGAGGGGGTTCTGCTGAGGAGCAGTGGTTGGTTACTCGGCTGGTGACGAAAGCTTGGAGGCGTCTCCAGGAGGTGGGGGCGTTCCTAGGAGGACTCAGGCAAACCTATCCCTAAAATGGCCGCCATCAGAGTTTTTACAGATGACTCAAAAATACGTGAATGTGCCAAGGCAACACTTCAGGCATGTTTTTAATGAGGGAGTGACAGAATAACATGATGGAAAGCTTGAAAAAGTCCATTTTGCATAATACCCCCCCTTTAAGTTCCAGCCATGTCCTAATGTGTAGAATGAGCTCAGACCTGTTCACCACAACTGCCTCTAAAATCCTGCACTGTCACTCAGAAAGGTGTTAATTCGGGTCTGAAGTGCCGTCATGCACGAGCTTAATAAAGAACCTGCAGTTACACATATGACCTGAGGTGGCAGTAGTGAGTATAAAATGACTAACTTGCATCTAGCCCCTTTAAGTGACAAATCTTCATTTTGACGCATAAAGTATTTTGTGTTTTGTTTCTATAATTCCTCATAATAATTCCTTTATATATGTTTTTATGGTATGTTCTTAAAAATTAAGGTTACGGTTAAGGTATACTTTATAAATCCCCGTAGAGAAATTCATTCTCTGCATTTGACCCATCCTCAATGCCGCTGGGGCGACCTGTAGGGGCAGTGAGCTGCCTGCGCTCGGGGACCCATCTCCATGATGTGCAGCCAGGCTGGTGGTCAGAAACACCTGGCTGGAGGATTCACCTATTGTACATGTTTTTTAGCGGTAGTGGAAGTGTAAAGAAGTAAGGCTCCGTCCCTGGTGGGAATCAAACCCGGACCTTCTAGCTGCGAAGCACAACATTATTTTATATTTTGTTTCTTATAATTTATGTCACGACTGAAACATGAATCAGACTTTTATTCTCCAACAGTTACGCAGTAATATATTATCTACAATATTATCTACAAGTACTTTTCTATATTACATATTGTGGCTGCTCTCTCTCTAAATGTAACTGCTTGTAAACAAAGACACTTGTTTTCACACAGGCTCTAGTTAGGGCGACCTAAAGTGTTCATGTGATGGTCAGTTATATTCCAAAAATTATTCTATGGACACAGACATTTATATGGTTAGTCTGGTGTTATAAGTGATTTGCCTCAGGTGCTCTGTGGAGCGGGTCAGACTGTTTTTAATGCAGGCTAGCTGATACCATAGACATGCACTAGCCTTGAACTAGCCTAGCGCCACTTAACTCTTCAAATATAAAAACTGCATGAATTACAAAAAAATATCTCCAGAAATCAGCAACACTCTGGATAACTAGGAAATGAGGCCCTATGTCAAAAATCCTGAAATATCCCATAACCCCTTAACTCCCACCTGAACCAAGCACATTTTCTCCAGTTTGGCTTTGCCCCAATCCAAAAGCTTCTGGAAAAAAGGTGTGAAAATAGTGACAAAACTGAGACGAAAACAATGACGAAAATGTGACAAAAAAGTGAGAAAAGTTTGATAAAAAAAGTTACGAAAAATTGATGAAAAAGTGGCAAAAATGTCACAAAAATGACCAAAAAAATGACCAAAAAAAAGACAAAAATGTGACAAAAACTTGATAAAAATTGGACCAAAAAATGACAAAAATTAGACAAAAAAATGACAAAAAAAATTACAAAAATGTGATAGAAAATTGACAAAAACTTGACCAAAAAAGGACAAAAAGTTGACTAAAAAATGACAAAAATTAGACCAAAAAATGACAAAAATGTGATAGAAAAATGACAAAAAGTTGACCAAAAATTGACAAAAATTAGACGAAAAAATGATCAAAAAATGACAAAAATTAGACGAAAAAATGACAAAAATTAGACCAAAAAATGACAAAAATTAGACCAAAAAATGACAAAAATTAGACAAAAAAATGACAAAAAAATGACAAAAAGTTGACCAAAAAATGACAACAAAAAATGAGTTACAAAAATGAATTGAACACCCAACAAAAAAATTATGGAAAAAAAATCTGATGACGTGAGGAAAAAGATCCTCTCGGTTCAGGCGGGAGTTAAGAGGTTAAAGTGCAAGTTCTCAAAAACATGACTCTTTTAATCAATGGTTTGTAAACAGTCCCTAAAGCTCTTTTTGCACTGGGAACATCTTTGCTCTTTGAACTGAAGCTGTATTGGTGCATTGTAAAGTGCAGTTTTAACCCAAGGGTGCCGTGCTTTCTGTGTATAAATATATCAGTATTTTCTCACTGTCTTCCCCGAGCTGCTCCTTGATTTTGCAGAGGTCTGATCCTCCCACGACTCCCACTCGAATTCTGGCCTTCAGATTCTGTAAAAACTCAGATATTTCCGCCGTCGCTTTCTGAATAAATGGAAAAAATAAACATGTAAAATAATACAAACAAAGCAGTCCCTAAAGATTTTAATGTCAATTGGAATTTAGCATCCTCTGGTGGTCAAGACAAAGAATATTGTGTCCTTTTTTTGTTGTCATTACTTTGAGTAGAAAGATGTGATGTGATTTTATTTATTTTTTATCTGATTGAAATAAGAACTTAAAGCTCAAATGAAAATTCTGTATTTACTTATTTAGGGTGAATTCAGGTAATTTGGGACAAGATAAGCAAATGGCTCGGTCACTCGCCTTGGATTCTTGCTCTGGGGGTCTGTTATCAAAAAGGAAGTTTACCCCAAAAAACATAGAGTCTGAGAAATGCCATCTGCCTGATTTAATCATAAGGGTCTGATATTTAAAGGAACAGGCCACCGTTTTTACATACTGAGATATGTTCTTACCTTAGCTTTGACGAGTTCTTTAGGACCTGTCTGATCTTCCCCCGTGCCTTCAGTCACGTAAACACAGCGCAGACGGCATTAGCATTTAGCCTCTCCCTCTCTCCTCTATAGCTCCAAAACAGGTCAAGATAGAAGCTACCAAGCTCTTCCACGTTTTCCCTATTTAAATATGGTTACGTGAAGTGTTCCACTACAAAGTATAATTACACAAAATTAAACAATGTGGATTTTCTAAGCGGATTAAAGGGGGAACTATATTGTAAGGCGTAATAATACCAGGAGTAGTTCGAAACCCGCGCAGTAATCTTCACTTTACTGCGCAGTAATCTTCACTTTACTGAGCGGATGCCAAACTAATCCTGGTATTATTACGCCTTACAATATAGTTCCCCCTTTTATCCGCTTAGAAAATCCACATTGTTTCATTTTGTGTAATTATACTTTGTAGTGGAACACTTCACGTAACCATATTTAAATAGGGAAAACGTGGAAGAGCTTGGTAGCTTCTATCTTCACCTGGAGCTATAGAGTTCGGGAAAGTCCACAGTTACCATGGAGATCCGCCATCTTTGCAGCTGTTAGCATACATTTCCATAGACTAGCATTAGCTAAAAACAGTATAAAAAGTGGAGAAAAAAGCCGTGGAACAACTCCGTTAGCTGCAGAGTTACTGCTGGTAAATACATCTAACACACTGTGGTGTCCAAGTGTTTTAATGTGAACAATAACTCCAGTATTTTAACTTTTAAAATCTCCATTAATTTACAATTGCTGCTAATCCCATAATGATTAGCGATATGACGTCACATTCCCGAACTCTATAGAGGAGAGAGGGAGAGGCTAAATGCTAACGCCGTCTGCGCTGTGTTTAAGTGATTGAAGGCACGGGGGAAGATCAGACAGGTCCTAAAGAACTCGTCAAAGCTGAGGTAAGAACATATCTCAGTATGTAAAAACGGTGGCCTGTTCCTTTAACTGATTAACACACTGTATATGTAACCTATTCCTTTAAAGGGAGTCCTGGCTTGGTTTAAGGTGTTAATATCACCACTACAACATCCTCCCTGCACGGCTGATTCATACCACTTGTCCCAAATTACCTGCAATAGAGTCCAAATAAAGGTTAACTATTGTTTGCTGATTATGTTTCACAAAACATTTGAAAAATATTTACTAGAACCTTACAGGCACTTCAACTGAACGGCCCTAAATTTTGTGTGTTTTGTCCTGATGAAATTCTTATTCAGACTGATTTTTCTTCTGATTAATAGGATTTATTTGGTTAATTGTAAAGTTAAGAGACTAAATGTACATCTGGTTCAGTTCTAGTTCCTTTTTGGAGATTCTAAAACAGCAATTAAGTGGAACTGGACTGCATGAAGAAGTAGCACATTGATTGTTTTGCCCATCAAATCCCATAGGAAACAACAGTGTCCACCCCAAAAAAAAACATCACATAAACTTACGTCGATAGTTTACAAGTCACGCCCCTTTGAGGCACTTCCTGTTGCACAATCTCAGCTTTCAAGACAAAAATAACGAGTAATCTAAACACTTTGGCGATAAATAAAGTTTAATTACACCCGTTATTACCGTTATATATTTTAAGCGGAACTATTTATCCCGTTGACGTTTTACACGGACCGTAAAACCGGACGGACAGAAATGGACTGACGTGGACGATACTGGATAGGTTTGTATGAAGTCAAAAATAGACACTTAAACCTCAAATAAACCATAATTAAAACAATATGTGGGTACCTGTCTGGGCGCCGTGAGAGTCCCGTCCACGTCGAAAAGGCAAAGCGTCGTAGTGTCCATATTTGCGTCTGTCATGTTGAGTCTTATTGCAAAATGTCACACTAAATAAAGCGCTTCTCCGACTTATCCCCTACGCTAACCCTTACGTATTTAACTTAAGGTGACATGTACGGGTTGTCAAAATATCTTTAATATCGCAGCAGTAACAGTTAAAAGTCTGAACAATGCGATACAGTTACAGAAATTATGCTGAAACTCAAAAATAAAATGCACAAGTCACACAACATGCAGCTTCTTCGGTTGAACGGAGACAAGCTCTGAAATAAAACTACCGCCACCTATGAGCAGGGAAGAGAACTACGCTAAATGTACTGAAATGTTTAGAGAAAAGGATTATAATACATTTTATTTTTATTGCACTTTATTTTTTCGGGAAGTCTCAAAGGGCTACAGCAGGTAAATAAAATCAGATACAAGCAGGAGAAAAGAAGGCGACAGAAAATGATTCTAATAGGCCTTTAACCCTAGAACACTATCGGCCAAATTCAAAACACCATCACTAATGCCGGGTGATTTTTACCCGAGAAAATACACGACACATGTGAGTCGTGTTCTTTTATATTAAACTGTGTCGTGTCTAATAAAATGAAAGAAAAGCATCATGAGGGGACCAGGTAAAAATGCTCCAAAATGACTGGAAAATTAGGAATTTGGGAACAATAAATTCCTAAAAAATAAAATAATGATGGAAACTTGGTCTTTGGTCCATCCATTCCTGGGATATGTGTGACTTCTGTGGTGAAGCTCAGTGTCCTCGGCACAAACAGCGACAGTAGAGAGAGAAAAAATGTGTATAAATGAGCAGCTGACTAAAATAACTATGAGTTATTCACTTACTGTGAGGCCGGAGACACCGAACTCTGTGACAGGAGCAAAGCTGTTGTTGAAGTCACAAAATAAATGTGGCAGACCTGAATGTCAACCTTGAAAGGGAACAAGATTGTCTGATTAAATACACTAACCCTGCCCGACCTTCTGTCAGTATCTCTATGTGAAAAACACAAAACACCCAGGCCATCAAAGATGTCAAAGACAATGTTGAAGCTCAGAGACCCAGGACACTCAGATAAACTCAGCATCATGAAAATCACATAAATGTATTTGCTCGGGTGAAAAACACCCGGCAATAGTGTTCGAGGGTTAAAAATGAATATGTTTTCAGGCCTCTTTTAATCTCTTAAGCCCCGCCTGAACCAAGCACATTTTCTCCAATGTGACGAAAACGCAACAAAAAAGCTACGAAAACACGACCAAAAAAAACATGAAAATATGACAAAAAACATGACAAAACCCTTTTTAAAATGTGACAAAAAAAGTTATGATCAGTTTTGTAGGCCTTAGCTTTCAAATGAGGCGTTAAAGTGCTGCTCTCCAGTCAAGAAGCTTTTAGATTTGGGTAAAGCCAAACCTCTTACCCCCTGCGTGAACCAAGGGCTTTTTCATTGCTTTTTTTTGTTACTTTTTTGTCGAGTTTTTGTCACTTTATGTTGCGTTTCATCCTTGTTTTTGTCGCTATTTTAATGCTTTTTTTTAAATCTTCTGGGTTTGGATACTTAGTGTAGTGTTTTTTATTTGTCCTTTAGTGATGCAGGTTTGCCCCTTGAATCAATTATTATAAATAATACAAGTAAAAGACGTGGCAAAAAATGTGTGGTTAAAACAGCGGCAATTTCCTGCAGACACATTTTCCAGACCTTTTATCAGCCTTTCAATTCCAGGCAAAAAGATGCACTACATATTAAAGCTGTTATTACATAGCAAACAACTGCCACCTGAACCGAGCACATTTTCTCCAGTTCGGCCGGCACTACCCAAATCTAAACGTTTCTGGACTGGAGAGCTATAGGCCAGTGTATAACAGCTAAGACCAACCAAGCTGATCTAAACAGATCTTTTTCCTTGCTTTGTTGCCACGCTATTTTTTTGCTGCATTTTCGTATTTTTTTGTCACTTTTTTGTTGGTCTTTTGTGCCTTTTTCTATTGCACCTTCGTCACATTTTTCTTACATTTTTGCCACATTTTTTTTGTTTTTGTCACATTTTTGTTGCTTTTTTGTCACATTTTTGTCACATTTTTATTTATTTTTTTGTCACATTTTTGTTGCTTTTTTGTCACATTTTTGTTGCTTTTTTGTCACATTTTTATTTATTTATTTGCCACATTTTTGTTGCTTTTTTGTCACATTTTTGTTGCTTTTTTGTCACATTTTTATTTATTTATTTGCCACATTTTTGTTGCTTTTTTGTCACATTTTTGTTGCTTTTTTGTCACATTTTTATTTATTCATTTGCCACATTTTTGTTGCTTTTTTGTCACATTTTTGTTGCTTTTTTGTCACATTTTTGTCACATTTTTATTTATTTTTTTGTCACATTTTGTTGCTTTTTTGTCACATTTTTGTTGCTTTTTTGTCACATTTTTATTTATTTTTTTGCCACATTTTTGTTGCTTTTTTGTCACATTTTTGCCACATTTTTGTTGCTTTTTAATTGCATTTTATTGCATTTTAGTCTCATTTATTCCTTGTTTTGTGTTGCTATTTTTTTTTTGCTTTTTCAAGAAGCTTTTAGATTTGGATAAAGCCAAACTGGAGAAAATGTGCTGGGTTATGGTCGGGTTAATGCGCACAGTGAACTATATAAAAAAGCAAATAACCTTTAACCTCAATTCTTCTAAAAAAAAAGCACCTTGGATCAAAACACTACATTGTAAGCCTCTCCAGTTCATGCCGGATGCAAACCATGAATATTTAAATCAAAGTCACTCAATAAAGTGCACATCTTTACAAAGGTCTAAAATCCCAGCCTCACCGTTTTCCACCTGAAATGGTCAAAGCCGTCAGGTAGAACATACATGACAAAGATCAAACCGCTGTGCACCTCCTCCCCTTTTGTCGAGGCAAATGGCTTGATTGCAAATTTAGGCCCAGCGTCGAGCCCCGGACCCAAAGACAAAGCCTCATTCTCCACCCCCCACAGTGTCCCACCACCAACTGTATACGGCACAGTATGGGCCATCTGTGTAGGGCCCAGACGAGCTGCTCAGCTGCTGCCACAGCCGCTCAGAGGGGGTATTCAGTTACATGTAGGCCTACTCAAGTACATGCCCTCTATCTATCTATCTATCTATCTATCTATCTATCTATCTATCTATCTATCTATCTATCTATCTATCTATCTATCTATCTATCTATCTATCTATCTATCTATCTATCTATCTATCTATCTATCTATCTATATCCATCTATATCCATCTATATCCATCTATCTATCTATCTATCTATCTATCTATCTATCTATCTATCTATCTATCTATCTATCTATCTATCTATCTATCTATCTATCTATCTATCTATCTATCTATCTATCTATCTATCTATCTATCTATCTATCTATCCTATATTTGGATGACACATATGTATTTAAATGTTTAGTATTCTTGTGTAAAGCTCTGAAGTGACCCCTGGTGTTCAGCGGATGTTTGAATAATTTCCGCACCATGACCTGACGTGACTCGCTCCACCCTCGATTGAACAACAGCACAAAAAAGGGAAGTCCCGTCAAAACACCCTGCGCCTTTTTCACAGTTTCACTCACTGCGCCACACGAAGACGCTCGATTTATTTACATGATATCGGCCATTTGCCGTCAATGTGAAAAGTTCTGTTAGCCAGTTCTAACTTTTACCTTTTACACTTGTTATGCTCAAATGATGATGTTATTTTCATAGTAATGACTCGAACTAATTCATTTATGCTCATTTCTTATTAGTCAGTCTGATCTAGGGCAGCACAACACATTTTTGGGGCGAAATTGTTTAGTTGTGGTGTTTCAGTTACACATTTTTATGATTTTGCATTCGAGATTCAGTTCACAGTGCGTATTTACACGCCCAGGTGGCTGTATATTAACATTGTTTTGAGAGTTCAAGCACTAAACTTATAAATTGCTCTCAGCCTCTGCTACAAGAATTTGTATTTTAGAAAATGCACAGGTCTAGCCTACGGGGTTGGCAAAAAATAACCCATGGATAGGGCTGAAAGATATATCGCTATCGTATCGAGACATAAAACAATATAGGTTTTCATCAATAAAACTGCACTCTTATTATCTTTTTGAAAAATGCTTGGATTTCACCTAACCCTCAGTAATATCGTATCGGTATCGAGATAATCTGGCTTGAATGTCGTGATGTGAAATTTTGTCCATATCGTTCAGCCCTTACCAAGGACACAGGATATTTTGTTGTTTACAAAGCGTATCACACAGCTTTTGCCTGAATATATGCAGTATTTGACATTCAAATTGCTTGCGACTGTTTAGTATATTATTAACCTCTTACTCCTCGCCTTATTGAGTGCATTTTCTCCAGTTCAGCTTAGTAAAGGCCTGCAAAACGGCTGTAAACGTATCTTTATCCTTGTGTTGTCGTCACTTTTTTCATCTCATTTATGCGACTTTTTGTCACTCTTTTGTGGCCTTTTAGTGGATTTTTTATTGCGTTTTTGTCACCTTTTGGCCGTGTTTTTCTCACTTTTTGCTGCACTTTCACCGCTTTTTTGTTGCTCTTTTATGGCTTTATTTTGTCACTTTTCCACATTTTTTTAATGCTTGTTTTCTTCTTGTTTTTGTTGCTTTTTTTTCCATGAAGCTTTTCGATTTGGGTAAAGCTAAACTGGAGAAAATGTGGTCAGTTCGGGTGGGGGGTTTAAGAGGTTAACACTTCAATACATCCTGCGTTTTTAACGTGCTTAGAGAACATGCAGGCAATGCTTTCTTTGTTCACAATACGACCCAATGAGAACAAGATATTTCGTTTTTAAAGGGCATTTTACTGCCTAGTTCTTAAATAACTGTAGTCTTTGCTCTTTGCTGCCATTAATATTGCCTTATCAACATCTAGTAACATAACGCTTTAGCAAATCCTTCTCTTTTCTAACTTATTCAACGCACACACAGCCCCCAAAGAGAAAGATGTTTTGACTCTGGGTAAAACAAAGGGGATTGTCGTGTTTTTCGCGCCGTGAGTTTAAAAGACCCATTCCACCAATCACAGGGCAGGAAACGCAACCAAACGTTAGCTGTGAATGACACTAGCCCGCACCAATCACAGCCGCGCCTCCCCGCATTTAAAAATAAACTCCTCCAATCTGACCAATGGGAAGGCGGCGTGGGCGGGACCCTCGGCGCTTGTGCGGCTGCGCACACGGCGACAAAACAGTTGCGCTTTTCCCCTTCATTCAGTCGTCTGCTGCTGGCCTCGCTGTGAACAGGTAAGAAATCCGCACTTTCCGCTGTTTTTTTGTCCGTAAATCCGCTTATGCAACCGTTTTACGTTGATTTCGGGGTTATTAATGTATTTGTGGGATCTCTAAACGCTTCATCTAGCCTCCACGTCCTAGATTTGGGGCGGATTTCGTAACTCATTGTGTAAAGCTTACACATTTTGTGAAATTAGGTCATCACTTTCAAACAATTTCTTGCCTATTTGCTTCGTAAATGTGCCTGGATGTTTAAAAATATCCGTCGTGAGAGTGGTGCTCCATAAGCTCTCTCGGGCGGGCTAAATTTCTAACTTTTTGGCGAAAATGGGTCATAATCCTTAAAAGTTTGTCATGTCTTTTTATTTGATTTCCCCCGCACCACTACCCTGGTGATGAATGATAGTGTTTAAAACGTTTATAGCGCTGTTTCCGGTGTTTTTATTCCCTTGTTCGAGCCGAATATGCACATTTTAGGCCGAGGCCGCCCAGTCAGTGCACCACACGCAGTTCAAACGCCATTTGGTCTATTAGCAGCGCTGCCTTCTTCACGACGCAGCCGCACTAGCAAAGTTCATACCAACTCCCCGCCGCTGCTCTAAAACCTCGCAAAACCCCTCAAAATCACCGGGAAAGTATTCTAGCAGACCGGTGGCGTGTGTGGGAAGCAGGGGGTCTTTCTCGGGTTTCATTAGGGAAGTTTTTCATGGCGCAGCGTTGTTTAGGCGGGAAGATACAAAATGGAGTCTTGTCTTTTTGTCCCAGAGACGCGCTGAAATCCGATTAGTGCGGTGAACTGCCCCCAAGCGTCTGCTGCCCCAATTTACTGCATTTTCACCCCCCTTTACAAATAAAGATCGAGTATTACTTAAGCTAAGAACAAATACGAAGCGTTTCGAACAAATTTAGCAACGTTATGCTTGGCTACGTAGCTTCGAGTAGCACCAAAAAAGTTCTTTGTTTGGTGATGGTTTTTTTTTTAAATTTTTTTTTTTTAGTAAAGTTACTTATCATGGGATTTTGAAGGATTTGATTTTTTTCTTTTCAGTTTAATTAATTAAAATTTCTGAACTCTGCTTTTTCTAATTCTAAAATATAATGCAACTATCAAAAAAAAACAATCTGTGCTAAAAAGGCTCATGTGCTTAGAATGAATTATAAATTACAAAAATCCATGTTTTTTAAAATTTAAATCTTGTTTAGAATGAGCATGAGAATCTGATATGCCTTTTAAATAAATCATTGTTGGCTATTATGTTTACACGTTGCCATTTGCCAACCAAAGTAATACTGACTCATTTTCTGTCATTTCCAGATAGAGCCATCATGAAGGGCAATGACAAGCCAAAGGGCAAGATGTCCTCCTATGCCTGCTTCGTGGCCACCTGCCGGGAAGAACACAAAAAGAAGCACCCAGGGACCAGTGTGAACTTCTCCGAGTTCTCCAAGAAATGCTCTGAAAGATGGAAGGTATGGAACACTAAAATGGATGCTCCACAGCTATGCATTATAATTGGTTAGAACTTGGGCTGTGGATTAAATTGCCAATTTTCTCTTTATTAGACCATGTCTGGCAAGGAGAAGTCAAAATTCGAGGACATGGCCAAGACCGACAAGGTTCGATTTGATCGTGAGATGAAGGACTACATCCCACCTAAAGGCATGAAGAAGGGCAAGCAGAAGAAGGACCCCAATGCCCCCAAGAGGCCACCGTAAGTTTTAAGGTTCATTTAGGGGTTTGGTGTGTCTCCGATGGCAGCCTTTTCATATGGCAAAGGAAATAGAGTATTTTATGTTTCTCATTCTCACGCCTTGAACTAGGCAGTATGTTGGGAATGCAGTATTGTTATGGAGAAACTATGCTAGTTTTCTTTAAATAAAATCCGAATATTAATGGTTATTTTCTCTCCCCAGATCTGCCTTCTTTGTCTTCTGCTCAGAGCACAGGCCCAAGATCAAGGAAGACAACCCCGGCATCTCCATCGGTGACATCGCCAAGAAACTGGGCGAGAAGTGGGGCCTGCAGAGCGCCAAAGACAAGCAGCCGTTCGAGGCCAAGGCAGCTAAGCTCAAGGAGAAATACGAGAAGGTACGGACACTTATGTGGTCTGTATGCAAACGTGAACAAATGTGGCTGTGTGCAACGACGGCGGCTTTAGTCTTAGCTGGTGATCGGTTCACAAGATGATTTCATCCAAGTCGTAGCAGTTTTTTTGTTTAGGATTTGGGGTAATGTGACGCCACATCTGGTCTCAGGCAAATGTAATTGGCGACTAGAACTTTGTATCTTTAACCACAGCATTTTTGTTTGTATAATTTAACCATAGAAGTTGTCATTTTATCCAACTCGATTTTCAGAAGCCTCTTTTTAGTTTGACTGAGACAAAAATCGTCATTTAACTAACGCCGTCTCTCCTCGCAGGACGTGGCCGCCTACAAAGCCTCGGCTGGCAAGAGTGACAGCGGCAAGAAGAGCGGTCCCGGACGGCCAGCCCCCAAAAAGGTAGTGCCAGAGGACGACGACGATGATGACGAAGATGAGGACGACGATGAAGACGACGACGATGACGAGGATGACGATTAAATTGTTTCTTTGCTCTCCTTTTTTTTTTTTGGCGATGCTTTGTTTAAACTGTTTGTGTGAATGATGATTCCAACGCGCTGCAACAATGTTGACTAGAGTTAAAAAGGCTTGAATTGTAATCTTTGGACTGGGAAGTTTTGACTAGTTTTGATTTGACCCCAGACCGTTTGTCCTCATGATAGTTTCTGTTACGTTATTTCAAAGCGATCCGATTGTTTTGTTCACACCAAGTATTGAAACTGGTCAAAACTTCACTGTGAATATTAAAATTAAAGTGATTTTAAGTCTAAAAATGTTTGAGCAGTGCATATAGCCTGCTGTCCCTGTCTGGTCTGCGTCCATAGGAAACAGACCCTTTATGCTTTTTTTTGAAATTCAGGGATTTAGTTTTTACTTTGTCACTTAGACCCTCCCAGATATATTCTCAAACTACTTATTAAAGGCATATCTTCACATCTTTATTAGACTACTGTCCAAAAAAAAAAAGGCAGGCAGATGAAATTTGTGGACTGAACTCGTTCTTCTTGACAGTGGTCAGCAGCGAATCAAAAGTTTTAAGAAAATGTATTTGTTTTCTGGAAGCACTGCTTGAGTGTTCTTGTTTAGTGGTGCCGTTTCTTCACTGTCATTTTACTACCAGGATTTATCTGTAGTTAACCTGATTAAAAATGTTTGCTGCCATTTTTAATGTGGATCTTTTCAAGTAGATTTTTTTTTTGTAATAAAATTTTGTATATTGATTTATTAAGCGCTGTGTTTTTTGTAAGCCAATGTTTACGTCTGGTTAAGCTGGTTTGAGTTTGCTTTGGGTCTAGCTGTGGTTAGTCCCAGTTATTGGCCTGGTTCAGACTGGATTTTATGATTTCAGTAAAAGCTATTGTAACCTGGCAAGTGTATTGTGGTCTGAAATGATACTTATGTGCCGAAAAGTTTAAATCTTCAGCTATTCCTATGGGATTTGCCCAAGTGGCGCAATTAACAGCTCATTAGGCCCTCATCTAAAATCATGTAAAGGTCTCCTGTGATGAGCTTGTCATGTTGCTAATCATGGCATTAGCAATGAAAAACTAATGGGGATTTTAAAAAACACTGGGTTTATTCACATTAAACCACTTTGACACCACTGTGTTAGCTGTTTTTACCAGCAATTCCACGGCTTTTTCCTCGACGTTTTATATTTTTTTAGCTAATGTGTATGCTAATCGCGACGAACATGGCGGATCACCATGGTAACGGTGGATTTGAGCTTCTCAAATCAAGCAAATGCCTCCTATAATGAGCTTGGCAGCTGGGTCATGTGCCTAAATATGCTAATTGTGAACTTTAATGGTTGTTGCTAGTGTGACGGTTTCCAGATACTTGTATAAAACGACACCTTTTAAAATATCCAGATAAAACATTAGCATTAACAAGCCGAACTTCAGCTACCGTACGTGCCTCGTTTCCGCTTTTAGCAACACTTTCGACAAATATAACGTGATTTGTTAAATGTTTGCTCCTGTGTTATATTATGTCACATTTCACTATGATGTGCCCGTTTGTAATATAAATATCCGGTTGTTTTTTTTAGCATCAAATCCAGTGTTTATTATACGGATAACGGTATTTTAACGAAGCCTCTCACGTCGAAGCTGCCGCTACCGTTAGCCAATCGCAGTTTTTATACCCAACAAAAATTGTAATAAGAAAACAATTCGTGCTTTATTCCAGAAAGAGCCTGTATCTATTCCTCATGTATCATATTAGACCTAAATTGTAGGAAATATTTAAAATGATAAAATATTAAAACAAAGTGATTTTATGACAAAATTCAAAAGGGACATTAATGTGAACTGTTCTCACCCAGAGACAACACCTCTTTTGGATTTGCTGCTTCATAATTGGAAGGAAAATTTTACACATTTGTTTTTAGTGATATTCTGTCTTATATGAAGATTTTGAAGGGCTCTGATGAGAAAAAGGCTTTGAAAATTTTCAATATTTGTTCAAAATATAATTATATATTTTAAATTGTATGATCGTACTTTAATATACTCCTAGTATATTTTGTATATCTTTGTGTAGATTGTTTTAAAAAAAATATGTATTGAAAAAAAAAAACACTTTTTAGCCACCGTTAGCGCTACGTCACGGCAGCGTGGGGACGTCAGATGGCCACTCGTGTTCAGCACCGGGGAGCTGTCCGTACCGTACCTGCCAACCAACTGACTGCCTGATTACGGTAAGAAAAAACACAAAATTAACACTACGATCGCGCACCCAAACCCGTGTTCCGTTCAGGATCTCACAGACAAACCCTCTGCGATAGAAATCAGCGGTGCAAATGTCAATCCCCCCGTTTTGTTTTACCAAATCTGTGGCGTGCCAGTGTATTAATGACTGTTAAGCTACAAATTCGGGGAGGACAGTCTCTTAAAAAACACCGTTATTGTTCAGAAACGTGTTCCACTCAGGCTCTGTTCGGCACAGCCTCCGCACAACATGCAAACTGCACAAATGTCAATGAGCAAATCTACCAAATCTGTGACGCTCCACTGTAGCTACTCGTGTCTTAATAATAACAACCCAGTTTAGGCTACGCACGGATTAGCGAGTACCGCGGGCGGAAACCTGTTGCCTGTATCAGCATTTGTAATATTTGACGCCACAGATGCATGTATATGATCTAAACTGACCTTTATCTATCTTGTGCCTGCAGCAATTTGGCACTGACACATCTGCTAGTAGCATAGTAATAGTAGTGGCCACGTACAGTTTGACTTTTTGATAATAGACAGGTCATGTAGGATTTTGTCTGTAGTTTTGACGTTTCTGTGGATAAGCTGGTTGTCATTTGTAAGTGGCTTGGTGTTGACAAGCAGGGTGACTACTTTAATTAGTGGAAAAAGTGGGACAGGTCATGTGATTTGGAGGGACAGACATGAGAAATGAAAACTTAGATTATTCCACAAAGATCAGCATTGAAGCCTTTGCTGTTTTTGGGTAAAAAAAATCACACATACACACAAACAGGGCTATTAGAGTTAGGACACACTGTTGTACATGTTATGCAAAAGTGAGGTTTTCCTTAAATGCAACAAATCAGTTCTAAAAATGTGGAAAAGTTAGATTAAGCAAAGGAATGGGGTAAATTTGGGATAACTGGCAATTTGGTCAAAGTGTTTGTGTAAAATAGACGTGAGTCCTTGAATGAATTTTGCCGAAATCAAGGCCTTAAAGCAGGGGTAGGCAACGTCAGCATCCAGCATAAAACCTTTGGCCCCCAAGAGAATTTTGAAGAAACATTTATTCATAAATCGGAGACAAAATATGTGAAAAAGTAACTAAACTGTGGAAAATAATGTCAATATGTTCACATTTCCCAGCAAAACACCCAATCGGGTCATATATTATGTGCAAAAACTTGAAAAAAAAGGTGCTTTACTTTGGGCTACAATAGTGAGTTTCGGCATTGAAGAAAACCGGCCCTCCATGACACAAACCTGCCCTGCCTTAAAGGAACAGGCCACCGTTTTTCCATACTGAGATATGTTCTTACCTGAGCTTAGACGAGTTGATGCGTACCTGTCTGCCCTCAGTCACGCAAAAAGACCAAAGATGTTGTTAGCATTTGGCCTCTCCCAGTGAATTCCTGTAGCTCCAAACGGGGATGAAGTTAGAAGCAACCAAGCTCTTTCACGGGCACAAAGACCAGACAGGTACGGATCAACTCGTCTAAGTTCAGGTAAGAACATATCTCAGTATGGAAAAACGTTGGCCTGTTCCTTTAAAGGAACAGGCCAACGTTTTTCCACACTGAGATATGTTCTTACCTTAGCTTTGATGAGTTCTTTAGGACCTGTCTGATCTTCAGTCACGTAAACACAGCGCAGACGGCGTTAGCATTTAGCCTCTCCCTCTCTCCTCTATAGCTCCAAAACAGGTCAAGATAGAAGCTACCAAGCTCTTCCATGTTTTCCCTATTTAAATATGGTTATGTGAAGTGTTCCACTACAAAGTATAATTACACAAAATTAAACAATGTGGATTTTCTAAGCGGATAAAAGGGGGAACTATATTGTAAGGCGTTGTAATACCAGGAGTAGTTTGGCATCCGCACAGTAAAGTGAAGATTACTGCGCGGATTTCGAACTACGTAAGCATAGTTAAATAGAGAAAATGCAACAAATCATTTTTTAAAATGTGGAAAAGTTAGATTAAGAAAAGGAATGGGATACATTTTGGATAATTGACAAATTGGACAAAGCGTTTGTGTGAAATAGATGTGGGCCCTTGAATTAATTTTGCCGAAATCAAGGCCTTCAAAGGGGGGGTATTATGCAAAATTGACTTTTTCAAGCTTTACATCATGTTATTCTGTCATTCCCTCATTAAAAACATGCCTGAAGTGTTGCCTTGGCACATTCACGTATTTTTGAGTAATCTGTAAAAACTCTGATGGCGGCCATTTTAGGGATAGGTTTGCCTGAGTCCTCCTAGGAACGCCCCCACCTCCTGGAGACGCCTCCGAGCTTTCGTCACCAGCCGAGTAACCGACCACTGCTCCTCAGCAGAACCCCCTCCCCACTGACGCCACAGACAGCGTGTGGAGGGGGCGTGTCTAAAGGCTCAGAGGTTCTTAAAGAGACAGAGGCCTATTTCAAGACATTCACTACAGCCATTTTGAGAGAGACATTTTATACAAGGCAGTTATTCTAATTTACTGCATTTACAGACCAACAGGAGGTTTGTCATCATTGTAGTGTGATATAGACTGGTGCTATGTGACTGAAAAAAGCAGAATACCCCCTCTTTAAATGGCATTAAAAAGCATTAAGTTGGGTTCAAACTGGCATTACATCTAAATTCACTGCAAAATGATGTCATCGCTCAACAAGTCTTACTGTATAAGTGAAAGTATCAAACTTATGGGCTATAATTGACCACATGGTTGCTTAAAGGAACATGCTACCGTTTGGGCTCTTCCACGAGCACACACAAAGACCAGACAGGTACGCATCAACTCGTCTAAGCTCAGGTAAGAACATATCTCAGTGTGGAAAGACGGTGGCCTGTTCCTTTAAAGGTTTCCCGTTTTGTCCATTTCTCTGTCCTCTGTTTGATTAAATGTTTGCCAAACCTCAGAAAGTAAATATGCGCCGATATTTTCCGTGTTTGTGACATTAAAATACAGTTGCTCGGCATTAAAAATGGCATTAACGAGCACTCGATCCCGCCTGTGTGAACCCAGAAGTCAATAACATGCAGTTGAATGTGCTTTACGACACGCTTTTTTGTATTTTTCCAAGAATTTATCGCATAAAACATCAACAAAGTTAGATTGAAGCCCGCTTGAAGCAACTGTAACGCTTTTCGGTGACATCTGAGGCCTTCGTTTTGGCACAATTCCTTTAATGAGTCGGGAAAACTCGGAAACACGGGTGGATAATGTGCCCTTCTCTGTAGGGCTGCTCGATTATTGAAAAAATAATAATCAAGATTATTTTTGTCATAATTGAAATCACGATTATTCAAACGATTATTTGTTGCCTTTAAAAAAATCCATCAAAAAAGTGACAAAAATCCAGCAAAAAAGTGACGACAAATCCAGCAAAAAAAATGACAAAAATCCAGCAAAAAAATGACAAAAATCCAGCAAAAAAAGACAAAAATCCATCAAAAATAGTGACAAAAATCCATTAAAAAAAAAGACAAAAATCCAGCAGAAAAAAGACAAAAATCCTTCAAAAAAGTGACAAAAATCCTTCAAAAAAATTACAAAAATCCAGCAGAAAAAAGACAAAAATCCAGCAAAAATAGTGACAAAAATCCATAAAAAAAAAAAGACAAAAATCCAAAAGAAAAAGACAAAAATCCAGCAAAAAAGTGACAAAAATCCTTCAAAAAATTTACAAAAATCCAGCAGAAAAAATACAAAAATCCAGCAAAAAAGTGACAAAAATCCCAAAATAAAAAAAATAAAAAAAAAAAATTGAAAAAAAAGAAAAAAATTGAAAAAAAAAATTCTAATCGATTTTTTGTGATTATGCTAATTTTGTAATCGTTTACTGTTGTAATCGAAATCGTAATCGAATTTCGATTAATTGCACAGCCCTACTTCTCTGTGTAAATCTAGCGTATCTACATAGGTGGGACTGGGGACAAAGGGAGAAACGGCTGTGCAGTGCTACCGAAAGAAGGCCAGGCGCTCTCGCTGTTAACAAACCCTGTCCCAAGGCTAGTTTACATGCATTCCGCTCACGTAAGGCTTGTTTTTTATGAGCTGGAGACAACTTATTGGAGCATTACGTGCAATACAAACGCCTCGTCACCCTTGCTATGTTCCAATATCATTACCCACACTGCACAATGGGGCTAATGTAACCAAAACATGCTTGCCCTGCCACGTATACGCCTTTGTAAGCCTCTGCCTGTGGTGTTTTTCTGTTATTACTGAAGAGAGAGAGAGCGAGAGAGAGAGTGTCATTTCAGGCGCAGCTGATTCCTGCACAAAATGATATGCATCGTCACACACAGAGCAATTTTGTCTGGCTTTTGAGAGACCTCTTGAAGCATCTCGTGGGCCACAAAAGCTGCAGCGCGTGCATTAGTGGCCTCATACGGCGCTGTCCCTGGTGCTGACGGCGGCTGTAAGCGTCACCAGCGAAGGCAAAGCATTGTTGATGATACAAAGACGCAGAGAAAGGACACCTTATGATAAGAATGTGTCGTGTTATTTGAACGCAGTTCGCTTTGGCCAATCGGTGCGGAGATTATTTCAATCTGCTGCGTGTAATCCGAAAGTCTGCTGCTCTCATGTAATTGTGAACTCTCTGTAGAGGATAGGGGGAACTCTAAACCGAGCCCCTAAAGATCTTTGGTTAGAAGATGGAACGCGAGCAGTGACTATATAGTTGTAGTAGTAGTTGTCATTCATTTTAATTGTGAAGTAGTCATGATGTTTGTTATTAATGCAATTTGTGTCGTCGTTTATCAAGGCATTTCCATGAGAATTAACATCCATCCATCTGTCCATTCATTTTCTTCCACTTTTCTGTTTCCGGGTCGTGGGGGCAGCCGTTGGAGCTGCCCAAATCACATTGCACCAGCCCCCTTATGGCTCCTCCTGCAGGTGGTGGGTCCACAGGAGGACGGCCTCAGGATTAACCGGGCCTGTTGGTCTCTCTCTTTGTCTGACCCGTCACCTATAGGATAGGGCTGCTCGATTATTGAAAAAATAATAATCACGATTATTTTTGTCATAATTGAAATCACGATTATTCAAACGATTATTTGTTGCCTTTAAAACAAAAACATCAAAAAAGTGACAAAAATCCAGCAAAAAAAAAGACTAAAATCCAGCAAAAAAGTGACACAAAAAAAAAGACAAAAATCCAGCAAAAAAAAGACAAAAATCCAGCAGAAAAAAGACAAAAATCCATAAAAAAAAAGACAAAAATCCAGCAAAAAAGTGACAAAAATCCAGCAAAAAAAGACAAAAATCCATCAAAAAAGTGACAAAAATCCAGCAAAAAAATGACAAAAATCCATAAAAAAGACAAAAATCCAGCAAAAAAAGACAAAAATCCAGCAAAAAAAAAAAAAAAATCCTTCAAAAAAGTGACAAAAATCCAGCAAAAAAGTGACAAAAATCCAAAAATAAAAAAATTGAAAAAAATAATTAAATTTTTTTTTTGAAAAATTGAAAAAAATATTATAATTTTTGGCGATTATGCTAATTTTATAATCGTTTACTGTTGTAATCGAAATCGTAATCGAATTTCGATTAATTGCACAGCCCTACTATAGGACCTGTTTGCCCTGCGAGACCCTACCAGGGACACGAAGCCCCCGACAACAGAGCTCCAGGATCATTCAGGTGCTCAAACCCCTCCACCACGTTAAGGTGGCGGTTCCAGGAGGGGATGAGTATTATTTGTAGGAAAACAGAAATGAACAGCTTAACTAATACAAGAATCACATGCATTTCAGTACACAGTAAAGTTAAAGCCTTAGTAAGTAAGTAGTAAGTGCAAAATTGCGTCCAGGTGTTGGGTTAGTCCATGTTTTTGGAGTCGGGGGAAACCGGAGTACTGCCTTCAGTGCTCCTCTGAAACGGTGCAGCGTCTCCTGGGTTTGTCCCCGTTTCAGAGCGTGGTGTCCTGCACTGGTCGGCTCCTCCACCTCCTCCTTCCTCCTTTGCAGCTCCCCCCACTCCACAACAGTCTCTCACCATCTTCAGGGAAGATCTTAGCAGACGAATATAATCCGTCTCATTCTCCAGTGAATGCGCATTAGTCAGAGAAGGCTTTGTGGCTTAGCTGTGAGTCCTGCCCGGATAAGTTCTCGTTTGTCCCTTTTTTGTTTCCTGTAGCGCCTCTTGTGCTGCCTCCACTGTGCTGCAGGTGTGTGGGGGGGGGGGGGGGGGGGTCTTGGTGCCTCTTCAGTTTATCAGAAGAAGAAATTGTATTTAACTCATAAGCTAGCTGTTAAAAATAATCAGTTTCCTTCATGAAATATCTAGAACCATAGTAAAAATGCGAGAAATAGTGTCTTTTTATAGTGTGTTTTTTAAATGTCCTTGCAGAACATCCCACTTGGTCAGATATAATGTAAAACAGTGATTCTCAACTGGTGGGTCGGGACTCAAAAGTGGGTTGTGCGCCTATAGGGAACTTTTTTTCAGTATTTTACATTTGAAACTACACAGGTCATTTTTTTGGGTCATTTTTTGTCACATTTTTTGTCATTTTTTGTTCTTTTTTTGTATTTTTTTATTTATTTTTTGTCACATTTTTGTCACATTTTTTGTCATTTTTTTGTCATTTTTTTGTCATTTTTTGTCATTTTTTTGTCATTTTTGTCATTTTTTTGTCATTTTTTGTTCTTTTTAATTTTTTTGTCATTTTTTGTTCTTTTTATTTTTTTGTTCTTTTTTTGTCACATTTTTGTCACATTTTTTTGTTCTTTTTTTGTTATTTTTTGTTCTTTTTTATTTTTTTGTTATTTTTTTGTCATTTTTTGTCTTTTTTTTTGTCTTTTTTGTCACATTTTTGTCATTTTTTTGTTATTTTTTTGTCATTTTTTGTTATTTTTTATTTTTTTGGCTTTTTTTTGACACATTTTTGTCACATTTTTGTCACATTTTTTGTCATTTTTTTGTTATTTTTTTGTCATTTTTTGTTCTTTTTTATTTTTTTGTCTTTTTTTGTCACATTTTTGTCACATTTTTGTCACATTTTTTTGTTATTTTTTTTGTCATTTTTGTGTCATTTTTTTGTCATTTTTTTGTTATTTTTTGTCATTTTTTTTTTTTTTGTCTTTTTTTCATCACATTTCCATCATTGTTTTCGTCTCAGTTTTGTTGCTATTTTCACACCTTTTTCCCAGAAGCTTTTGGACTGGGGTAAAGCTGGAGAAAATGTGCCCGGTTCAGGTGGGAGTTAAGGGGTTAATATTGCCTGCAGATCACAAACTATCCACCAGGGGGTGCTGCAGCGCCCTCAGCACCCTGGGTTCCCATGCACGGTCTTGCTGGAGTCTGTTAAAATTAATAATATTGGGTTGTTTTGATCATAATTTTAGTCTTAAAAGCAAATTTACGGCTTGTTCAATAAAAAACATGAGCGGTAGATACAATATTTTATACGATATATGACAAATTATAGTTTTATTTGTGTCGCAGCTTGTCATAAAGGTAATGGCAGGTCTCTGACGTTTTCCTTTAATTATTACTTGTTCCAGTATAAATGCATGTGCCCCTGTGTGTCCAGGTGAGGATGGCGAAGGTGAAGCAGGTGGGGCTGTTGGCGGCCGGATGTCAGCCGTGGAACAAAGACGTGTGCGCTGCCAGCGGAGACCGCTTCGCCTACTGCGCCACGCTCGCCATCTACATCTACCAGGTGCCGCGATAACTCGAGCCTTTCGTCCGACCTCGCAGAAAGACCCCGAGCGTTAAAAACCCGTGTGTGCCTCCTCTTCCAGCTGGACCAGCAGTACAACGAGTTCAAGCTGCGCTCCATCATGTCCGAGCACAAGAAGACCATCACCGCCATCAGCTGGAGCCCGGACAACCCCGACCTGTTCGCCTCGGCCTCCGCGGACAACCTGCTCATCGTGTGGAACGTGGCCGAGCAGAAGGCGGTGGCGCGGCTCGACAACACCAAAGGTACAAACGCTTCATCCATTCACAAAGATCTGATCCACGCAATTGGCCGCACAGTTGTATTCTCAGTAGTAGTAGTAGTTTATCAAGTTCAAGTTCAAATTTATTCAGCCATGGCGTTATTACAGACACAATAATAACAACAACAGCAACAGCAAAGTATTCAATGCTGAACAGGAGCATAAGGAAGACATTGTCTTATAGATAGATAGATAGATAGATAGACCTTTATTGTCCCACAGGGGGAAATTTGTTTTCACAGCCGTCACAGAGACACACACAAAAGACACAGAAGACAAGCCAAAGACAGTAACAGTACACTACGCAGAAGAGAATATGCGGGGGAATTACAGGTCGTTCAATGCGGCTATGGCGGAGGGGATAAAACTTTTCCTGAAGCGTACCCGCTCCCACCGCGGAGTCCTGTACCTACGGCCTGATGGCAGCAGGACGAAGTGAGTGTGGAGAGGGTGATCGGAGTCCATGGCTATAGTACATGCGAGGCGTGTGACTGCTTTCTTATTGATGACAGAGGGGTCTGTGATGGGGAGATTAATAATTTTGGAGACTGTTTGTGTGACCTTGGTGATTTTTTTCTTGTTTTTGATGGTGAGCATGTTGAAGAAGCAGGGGGAACAGTAGAGCAAGATGGGTTGGATGATGCTATTGTACAGGAGGAGCAGGAGGTGTGGGGAAACACATAGAGCGCGGAGTTTGCGGATGATATAGAGTTTTTGTTGGGACCGTTTGTGAATGTCTGTAACATGTTGATCAAAGGTAAGCATAAAGGTCTATCTATCTATCTATAAATTTCATGCCCCTTTTTTTTTTCCCCAAAAAATCTGAGCTGGCTCTGAACAGACGGCTCGCCCGTTTTTGATTTGTTTTAGCCTATATCAAGGTACAATAATGCTTTACATCTAAATCAATGACTGTTTCAAATTTGTCAAAACATTGGTTCTTATGTTTCGTTGCCTTCGTATTTTCCAAGTACATTTTTTTCATACATTTGATTGAATTGAGTGATCGTGTTACATGATTTTTGAACAGTGTCCAAAGAATTCCATAAACTGATCCCTTTTACAAGAAACCCCTTTTGTTTTTTTGAAGTGTGTGAAAATGGAACCCAGAAATGGCCCTTTCTTCTGTTGTTACTATCTGTGATTAACATACATTTGTTTTGAATATGTATTGGCACCAACTTATTTTTCACTCTCCACATAATTTGTAGTATTTTAAATTTGACCAATTCATTAAATTTCAAGGTCTGCAGTTTTATAAACAGTTTGTTTGTGTCTCGTGGACCTTTGAGGGTCACAATTCTTATATCTTTCTTCTGGACTAAGAACAACCTTTCCCCACACTTCAATACAGTATGTTATATAAGGAACTATTAAGGCTGAGTATAAAAGCTGTAATGAAGCCTCATCCAACGTGTGTTTGACCTTATATAGTTAGTTATAGTTTATTTGGCCATTACAGATATTAAACATCAACATTTACACTATTCCATGTGCAGTACGACCTGAAAGGGTTTAGGCTGAAGTTAATAGACAAACAAAGTACTTTTCTTTATATAGATCCGACCAGTTATTCAATTAAATCAGCTTTATTGTCAGTTCTACTACCAATAGTTTGTTTCTCTTTATCCAATTATGGCAATAGACGATTGATAACAGAGCAATATCAAATACAAGTATACAATAGGGGCCAGCAAAGAGAGAAAGTTCAGCTTCCAGACAGCCTTGTGGATGAATCTGTCCTTCAGTCAGGCGCACCTGTCACTCATGGAGAATACATGGTCCGCGGGCGTCTTACCTTGAAGAGCGAGCGATGGCCTCTACGGTCTGTTTACTCTCCTTTCTGTCACACTTGTAGTTGTTGAAAACAAATGTCCTCATAACTTTTCACGAAGTGCCTCGACTACAGCAGCTGTGGGGTTTGAATTTTGATGCTGAAATCTAGTTTGGTGTTCAGATTTTGTATTTTCACTTTGCAACTTTGTAAGTTTAGCCAAACCTTTTTAACCTCTTAACTCCCACCTGAACGGATCCAATTTTCTCCAGTTTGGCTTTACCCTAATCAAAAAGCATCTTGGGAAAAAAGCACCAAAACAGCCACAAAAAATGAGAAGAAAACAAGGATGTAAACGCAACAAAAAAATTCAACAAAGATGTGACAAAAATGTGATAAAAACTCAACCAAAATGTGACAAAAATTAATCAAAAACTCAAAAAAAAATTCAACAAAAACTCAACAAAAAAATGACAATAATTCAACAAAAACTCAACCAAAGAGCGACAATAATTCAACAAAAACTCAAACAAAAAGTGACAAAAACTCAACAAAAAATTCAACAAAAAAATGACCCAAATTTAACAAAAATGTGACAAAAATTCAACAAAAATGTGACAAAAACTCAACAAAAAATTCAACAAAAACTCTACAAAAAAATGACAAAAATTTAACAAAAAAATGACAAAAATTCAACAAAAATGTGACAAAAATTCAACAAAAATTCAACAAAAACTCAACAAAAAAATGACCCAAATTCGACAAAAATGTGACAAAAACTCAACAAAAAATTCAACAAAAACTCAACAAAAAAGGACCAAAATTTAACAAAAAAATGACAAAAATTCAACAAAAATGTGACAAAAATTCAACAAAAAATTCAACAAAAACTCAACAAAAAAATTACAAAAATTCAACAAAAACTCAACCAAAGAGTGACAAAAATTCAACAAAAATGTGACAAAAATTCAACAAAAACTCAACAAAAAAATTACAAATATTCAACAAAAATGTGACAAAAATTCAACACAAAGAAAGAAAAAAAAACAACGCGAGGAAAAAGGTCAGTTTTGTGGGTCTGAGGTGTTACACAGGCCTATATAATAGACAAAGAGGACAGAATGCATTTGGTTTAGGCGGGTGGTAAGAGGTTAAACAACAAGCAGAAATCGTCTGTCAATCAAAACATGCTGCAGGAACCATCCTTTTATAGGAAAGTCCCCCAGAGCTCTGCGATACCACGGAGGGCGATGTGTAGGAACGAGGGGGGATTAGAGGAAAGGTGAGCGAGCAGCAGGTGTGGAGTGAGTCTCAACATACAGCAATAATAAATACATTAAAAAACAATATAATGGGCCTTTGATAGACCAAGTTCCACACAGTCATTTGTTCAGCAGGCGGATGGAGGTCGGGAGGGAAGTGGAGGTCGCCCTCTTTGTCTCCAGAGGGCGGGACCTGAACCAGGGCGTAGTGAGAGTGCAGGGTGTGTGAGGAGTCTGTGGAGATCTGGGTTCCTTTCCTCAGAACTCTGGAGTCATAGATGCTCCTGAGTGAGTCCTGCTCCTGACCCATGATTTTATTGCTGATTTTGATTATTTTGGGTGAGAGTGCGTGAACCAAACCAGACAGTGATGTTGAATGTAAGGATGGATTCAATGAAACATTTGTAGAAAGAGGCGAGAATGGACGGGTGGAGTTTGCAGAGTTTACGGAGAAAAAAGAGGCGTTGTTGACATTTTGAGAATATGTGTTCAGCATATTAGAGTTTGAATGTGAGTTTATGGTCGATTATGGAACCCAGGTGTTTGTGTGAATTAAGCTTTTCTATTATTTCGTTGTTGACAGTGAGTGAGGGGGAGCTGGAGTGGCCATGTTGGAAGTTGACAGATTTGTACTGAAACTGTAGGTGTAGGTACTGAAAAGTGATGAAAATGTGGCAAAAAAGAGACAAAAATGTGACAAAAAGGGACAAAAATGTGACAAAAAAAAGACAAAAATGTGATGAAAATGTGGCAAAAAAGAGACAAAAATGTGAAGAAAAAGAGACGAAAATTTGATGAAAAATGGACAAAAATTTGACAAAGAGACAAAAATGTGATGAAAAAAGAGACAAAAAAGAGACCAAAATGTGATGAAAAAGAGACAAAAATGTGATGAAAAAGAGACAAAAATGTGATGAAAATGTGGCAAAAATAAGACAAAAATGTGACAAAAAAGAGACAAAAATGTGATGAAAATGTGGCAAAAAAGAGACAAAAATGTGAAGAAAAAGAGACGAAAATTTGATGAAAAAAGAGACGAAAATTTGATGAAAAATGGACAAAAATTTGACAAAGAGACAAAAATGTGATGAAAAAGAGACAAAAAAGAGACAAAAATGTGATGAAAAAGAGACAAAAAAGAGACAAAAATGTGACAAAAAAGAGACAAAAATGTGATGAAAAAGAGACGAAAATTTGATTAAAAAGTGACAAAAAAGAGACAAAAAAGAGACAAAAATGTGAAGAAAAAGAGACGAAAATTTGATGAAAAAAGAGACAAAAAAGAGACGAAAATTTGATGAAAAATGGACAAAAATTTGACAAAGAGACAAAAATGTGATGAAAAAGAGACAAAAAAGAGACAAAAATGTGATGAAAATGTGGCAAAAAAGAGACAAAAATGTGATGAAAAAGAGACGAAAATTTGATGAAAAAGTGACAAAAAAGAGACAAAAATGTGATGAAAAAGAGACGAAAATTTGATGAAAAAGAGACAAAAAAGAGACAAAAATGTGACAAAAACTTATGAAAAAGAGACAAAAAATTGGATGAAAAAGAGACAAAAAATGTTTAAAAAAAAAAAAAAAAGTAACTGCAGCTTCTATATTAAGCTCATGCATGACATCAATTCGGAAGAGCTGGTGCCCCTCTGTGTCCAGTATTTCTGTATGACCTAATATTCCCCCCCCCTCTGTCTGCCAGGTGTGCCCGCCTCTGTGAGCTGGTGCCCCTCTGTGTCCAGTATTTCTGTATGACCTAATGTTCACCCCCCCCCCTCTGTCTGCCAGGTGTGCCCGCCTCTGTGAGCTGGTGCCCCTCTGTGTCCAGTATTTCTGTATGACCTAATATTCACCCCCCCCTCTGTCTGCCAGGTGTGCCCGCCTCTGTGAGCTGGTGCCCCTCTGTGTCCAGTATTTCTGTATGACCTAATATTCCCCCCCCCCCTCTGTCTGCCAGGTGTGCCCGCCTCTGTGAGCTGGTGCTTGAACTGCTCAGACGGAGTGGCGTTCGTGTCCCAGCGCGGCCCTCTCTACATCTGGGTCTACGGGGGGGCGGACCCCGGGGTCACGGTCCACAAAGAGGCTCACTCCTTCCTCTCGGACATCTGCCTCTTCAGGTGGCACCCGACCAAGAAGGGCAAGCTGGTCTTTGGGCACACGGACGGCAGCCTGTCCGTGTTCCAGCCAGGTGGGTAAAAAAAAGAGAGGAGTTACTGTATTTACTGAAGAATGCCAGCGGTAAAGGAGGGCATGTAAAGATAGAAAACTCAAGAAAGGACATGGTAACACACTGGAACAAGTGGCAATTCTGTCGGCCATATTGGGATTGGCCTTTCGAACCGAGTGCAGTGTAAACCAATAGGAAACACCACGTCTAAATACTGACTCACGTCTACTGTAGGGAGTTGTTTTTTAAATTAAACAATAGCTCCGACTTTTGTCATTCTATTTGGGTGCATTTGAGATAGACTTTCCCCGATTATTTCCACTTGTTTGATGCTATTTAACACCGTATTACAGGACTGATCATGTAGACATTTGACCTTTTTACAATTGTATTCTATTACATAACATTAAGCAAAGGTTATCTGTTCTTAAAGCAGCACTAAGTTACTTGTTTACCTTAATAAATCCTTTCCGTCGTCCCACTGGGGGTAATACAAGTGTTAATGGGATGATTGGGGGGGTCTTTCATCTCCCCTGGTGTGTCTGGCGAAAAAAAACACAATTGCAACTTCCCTGCACCAGGTTGGAGGCCCCAATACACACGAATAGAATCACGAAGAAGAAGCTAGCAGGCTAACGGGCAAAGCAAACTGCGGGCTAGCACCACTGAAACAGTATCTACAGCCAAGTTTGAGTGAAAAAAAATTATCTCCAAGAACAGATCAACTTTCCCCAAAGCAAAACTAAGTACCTCGTGCCCCTAGAGGCCATAAGCGCCACTGCAGGCGTCGTAGCATGTTTTTACTCATTAATTGTAAATACTACACTGACAGAAAAGACAAAGGGACAGAGGGATATTGTACATCCAATTACACAATGGAGATATTTTTTTTCACTCAAACTTGGCTGTAAATACTGTTTAAGTGGCGCTAGCCCGCAGTTAGCTTTGCCCGTTAGCCTGTTAGCTTCTTCTTCGTGATTCTATTCGCGTGTATTGGGGCCTCCAACCTGGTGCAGGGAAGTTGCAATTGCCAAACATGACCATATATGGGTGATTCCAGAGATAGATACAGACGGCATCTCGTCATAGAAGGGGGCGTGGCTTCGCCGAGGGGGAAAATAGAATCTTTAGAGCAGGGGTGGCCAACCAGTCGGAGGCCAAGAGCCGAAATTTTCAACCTTGATCCTATGAAGAGCCACAAAGGCACCGACCATTAGCGAGATCCCGAGGCGGTACTTTATTGTGATTAAATAGAATGTGACCGTTTTATTTAATCACAATAAACTATAACTTTATGCCTTTTTCTTTTTTTTTTTAAATAATTGTGTTAGATTGAATGGTTTTACTCCTCAACAAGATTGAAATACATGTATATTAAATGACATTTTGTGTTTCCTGTTCTGACTGAGACAGAAATAGATTATTATTATTATTTTTATTTTTTTTAATGCTGGGGTGTGTTTGTATGTGGGGCCCTGCCCACTGAGCCCCCTTCTCTGATTCGCCCCTGGCCTGTGCCTGCAGCTTCGTCCTGACTGGACTGTGCAAAGAACGCACTCTAGGCTGCACAAAGTTCATGAACTTTAACCAGGAGCCTCTGGAGGATCTGAGAGTCTGTTTTAAGTTGCATCTGTTACAGTTATAGCACGTGTGAAAGAAAAGTCATGACTTTGCGTATTTCCGCGTTACGATGTCGCGCTTCGCATCATACGCTTAATAAGAGCTCCGCTTTTTTCCATTTCCTAATTTTGATCTTTTTCTGTGAATATGTGGCCAAATTACATCAAATAAAGAGTAGGCTGATCAGAAACCTGAAAAGCACAGAAGCTGATCCCAGAGCCACGATCTGCCTGCCTGTTGTTCAACCGACATCCCGCTGTGAGTGAGGCCGCACGGGCACCTTTTACACGCCGCCTCGAAAAGGAGAGAGATACAGACTCTCATTCATGTGTAGAGATGGAAACAGGGTCTGTAGGACGATGGTTGGATTTTTGGTCAAAGACTGTTACAGTTTATGGGAAATATTTACCAATTATTTTGCAAAGAGCCGCATTGTATTAAACATCTCCAATCATGCAAAGAGCCGCACTCTGATTGGCCAAGAGCCGCATGCGGCTCGAGAGCCGCGGGTTGGCCACCCCTGCTTTAGAGAAACACAATTTTTCTTTTTTGCCATTTTCTGGTGGAATATCAACTTATTTATCACATACAAATAAAGTCAAATGTTAAATGGGCCCATATGGATATTTTCTCACAGCAGATTGTTCAGTAGAAGTGAAAAAACGGCAGTTGTAGCAAGTGCTAGCTAGATGTTAGCATTAGCCCTTTGCTAACATGTAGCATCAAGTTAGCATTCTCCGTTATTTCTATATTTATGGGCTGTTGAACCACTTTGCTCCTCCCCATGTCTTTGTATCATTGTTTAGTAGAAACTATATTCATATTTCAGCGTTTGTTGAAGTAGTTTTTGAATAACTAGAGAAAATTTACATTTTTTCAAAATTGTTTTCCCCTTAACTGTTTTCAAAAATGACCATATATGGGCGATTCCAGAGATGCCGTCTGTATCTATAGTCACAAAGCGCTTTACATGAGACAATTGCACGTTCACTCCATACTCGGTGGTGGTAAACTACGTTAACTCTTGTATCACCCCCAGAGGGACCACGGAAAGGATTTATTAAAGGGGGGTATTATGCAAAATCGACTTTTTCAAGTTTTACATCATGTTATTCTGTCATTCCCTCATTAAAAACATGCCTGAAGTGTTGCCTTGGCACATTCACGTGTTTCTGAGTAATCTGTAAAAGCTCTGATGGCGGCCATTTTAGGGATAGGTTTGCCTGAGTCCTCCTAGGAACGCCCCCACCTCCTGGAGACGCCTCCGAGCTTTCGTCACCAGCCGAGTAACCAACCACTGCTCCTCAGCAGAACCCCCTCCCCACTGATGCCACAGACAGCGTGTGGAGGGGGCGTGTCTAAAGGCTCAGAGGTTCTTAAAGAGACAGAGGCCTATTTCAAGACATTCACTACAGCCATTTTGAGAGAGACATTTTATACAAGGCAGTTATTCTAATTTACTGCATTTACAGACCAACAGAAGGTTTGGTCATCATTGTAGTGTGATATAGACTGGTGCTATGTGATTGAAAAAAGCATAATACCCCCTCTTTAAGGTAAACAAGTTACTTAGTACTGCTTTAAGTCTAAGAAAGTTTAAATAAAATGATAGACTGACATTGCTCTCCTTTCCACAAGCACAGTCCTGAAAGAGGAAAGTAAGACAGAATTTGAACTTGAGACAGTGAATGCACTAAGGGGGTCATTTATCGAGACAAGCTGAAAAATAAAATGTACTGTTTTGTGGTCGTGTTGCACCTGATTTAGCCGAGTGAATTTTTCCCAGTTCCAAATCTAAAAGCTTCTCACCTGGAGAGCAACAGTGTAATGCCTCAAGTGTTTGTGTCAGTTTTTGTTACGTTTTTGTGTCATGCTTTGTGGTGAACATGTCTGGGCTCTTTCTACACATTACTGGAGCAAGTAGGGCATAGACAATACACATTTTAACATTTTTACACTCTGTTTAGTCCCTTTAAAGTTAAATTTGATTTGAATTCTTGTTTTTTTCCCCCCAAAGGTTGTAAAAGTCAGAAGCACGTGTTACGACCGGAGGCTTTGGAAGGAACGGACGAGGAGGATCCAGTCAGCGCTCTGGAGTGGGACCCTTTATCCACAGACTATCTACTGGGTACCGCACTGTTCAGACAGAATTCACATCGTTTATCAGCGATCAGATAAAATAACTGTAACCATTAAATCTTTATAGTGTTGTTGAGTCTAATAATCTTCATCCGTCTTTCAATAAATGTGGGGAAAATGTAAAATGACTGCTGTTGTTTAAATAGCACCAAAGCAGCCAGCGTTATGACATTTACTCACTTCTGCCACCTCAGGTCATGCGTGTAACTGCGGCTTCTAAATTAAGCTCATGCACGACGCCAATTCGGACCTGAAGTCGAAACGTTTTGAGAGACAGTGCAGGAGCAGGAGGACAAACATTTGATGAAAATGTGGCAATAAAGAGACAAAAATGTGATGAAAAATGTGGCAAAAAAGAGACAAAAATGTGATGAAAAAGAGACAAAAATGTGATGAAAAAAGAGACAAAAAAGTAATGAAAAAGTGACAAAAATTTGATGAAAAAGAGACAAAAATGTGACACAAAAGAGACAAAAATGTGATGAAAATGTGGCAAAAAAGAGACGAAAATTTGATGAAAATGAGACAAAAATGTGACAAAAAAGAGACGAAAATTTGATGAAAATGAGACAAAAATGTGACAAAAAAGAGACAAAAATGTGACACAAAAGAGACAAAAATGTGATGAAAAAAGAGACAAAAAAGTAATGAAAAAAGTGATGAAAAAGAGACGAAAATTTGATGAAAAAGAGACAAAAATGTGACACAAAAGAGACAAAAATGTGATGAAAATGTGGCAAAAAAGAGACGAAAATTTGATGAAAATGAGACAAAAATGTGACAAAAAAGAGACAAGAATGTGACAAAAAGAGACAAAAATGTGATGAAAAAAGACACAAAAAAGTGATGAAAATGTGGCAAAAAAAGACAAAAAAGTGATGAAAAAGAGAAAAAAGTGATGAAAAAGAGACAAAAATGTGATGAAAAAGAGACAAAAATGTGATGAAAAAGAGACAAAAATGTGGCAAAAAGAGATGAAAATTTGATGAAAAAGAGACAAAAATGTGGCAAAAAAGAGACAAAAATGTGATGAAAAAGTGACAAAAAAGTGATGAAAAAGAGACAAAAATGTGGCAAAAAAGAGACAAAAAAATTATGAAAAAGAGACAAAAATGTGATGAAAAAGTGACAAAAATGTGATGAAAAAAAGAGAAAAAAATGTGGCAAAAAAGAGACAAAAATTACCAAAAATAGACAAAAATTGGATGAAAAAGAGACAAAAAATGTTTGAAAAAAAAAAAAGTAACTGCAGCTTCTATATCAAGCTCATGCATGACGCCAATTCGGACCCGAAGTCGAAACGTTTTGAGAGACAGTGCAGGAGCAGGAGGACAAACATTTGATGAAAATGTGGCAATAAAGAGACAAAAATGTGATGAAAAATGTGGCAAAAAAGTGACAAAAATTTGATGAAAAAGAGACAAAAATGTGACACAAAAGAGACAAAAATGTGATGAAAATGTGGCAAAAAAGAGACGAAAATTTGATGAAAAAGAGACAAAAATGTGACACAAAAGAGACAAAAATGTGATGAAAAAAGAGACAAAAAAGTGATGAAAAAAGTGATGAAAAAGAGACGAAAATTTGACAAAAAAGAGACAAAAATGTGACACAAAAGAGACAAGAATGTGACAAAAAGAGACAAAAATTTGATGAAAAAGAGACAAAAAAGTGATGAAAAAGAGACAAAAATGTGATGAAAAAGAGACAAAAATGTGGCAAAAAGAGATGAAAATTTGATGAAAAATAGACAAAAATGTGGCAAAAAAGAGACAAAAAAATTATGAAAAAGAGACAAAAATGTGATGAAAAAAAGAGACAAAAATGTGGCAAAAAAGAGACAAAAATTACCAAAAATAGACAAAAATTGGATGAAAAAGAGACAAAAAATGTTTGAAAAAAAAAAAAGTAACTGCAGCTTCTATATCAAGCTCATGCATGACGCCAATTCGGACCCGAAGTAGCAACGTTTTGAGACAGTGCAGGATTTTAGAGGCAGTTGTGGTGAACAGGTCTGAGCTCATTCTACACATTAGGACATGGCTGGAACATGTAGGAAAATACATACTTTTAACATCTTTAAACTCTGTATAGTCCCTTTAAGTCCTTCTGCTCTCGTTCCTCAGTGTCCAACCTGCACAATGGGATCCGCCTGGTGGACAGTGAAGCTCTGGCCTGCATCACCTCCTTCTGCTTCCCCTCCTCCGCTGCTTCAGTCCAGTGTCTGGCCTGGGTTCACTCTGCCCCGGGGATGTTCATCACTGGAGGTAACGGCTTATTTTGAACATGTCATGCAACAAAAACAGTGATATAATGTTTTTCTCCCTCCCCGATTTCACGACTTGAGTAAAAGTACAGATATTACTGATAAAATATTACTCAGAGTTGCTCAATTTTTATGGCTTTTTTTGTCGTGTTTTCGTTTATTCCTTGCAGTTTCTGAAAATATGTGTACGGTTCGTATGAGTAAAACCACAACTTACAGGTGGTGGGTGGCCGGTAACTGGTTAAGTACGTGTTACGAAAAATACTATGAATTTACAGCTTCACAAACACAAACATTGCGCCTGTATTCACCGTCTCTACGGCAACACGACGGGAACAAACCGTCTTCCTTGTTGTGAGTCAATGGCATTTGACTGTACACCTGCACAGCGCCCCCTGCTGTTCATGCAGTGTGCATTATTCGTCTTTTAAAATGAACAAAACATGTGGCGAAATGCAGTGATGTACCTGAACGTGTTCATATTTTGGGCGAACTGAACACTGAACGCACAGCGTTACTGCCTGATGAACGAAACCATGAACGCGTTCATTCTGGTGTCTGTGAACGGCATTCCCGTTCTATTTACGTTCGTTCAATTTGGTGCCAGATTTCTTATATCAGTGAATATAAAACCCCGCCGCGCCGTGCGAGTTTCCCAGCGGTTCTAAACTCTGGCGGGTCCACGGTGTAGCTCGCGCTCGCTCCGCCCCCGCGCCAACGGCCCGACTGTGTCCAGTTCTGAGGCGGTGAACTCTGCTGTTTATGGCCCTGGCACAGGCCCTGACACCGGTAACCAGCGGGTCCGCACGGCGCCCGCGAGCCACAGTGTGAGGCTACGAAGAGAGTTTCCCTTGTGTAACGTCTGTCGCTCCAAACTCCTCTGCTCCGCGGTGCCACTCATTTACATAAAGACACAATGTGGAGTTTTTAACAACAAATTAGCTCCTAAAACAATCTTATTCACATGATTAGTTTACCAATTTAACACAAATGCAATTGAATATTTGTAGCTTCATTTTCCACTAATAATTTACCAATTAAGCTTAAAAAAATAAATAATAATAAAATAAAATATGATTAACAAAGATATCCAAAATCCACTCATAAAACAGTGACAGGCTGAGATGAAAGAGTTTGCATAACACTAAGTGAGGAGGCCATAATATTTTTGACTCATGGCTGAAGTCAACTTTCTCCAGCTCCCAAGGTTGGCAAAAATGCATCTCAAAATACTTCAGATTGTTGCTTTAAGAATATTAGAAATATTTCCCTGAGAGGAGAAATATTCTTCTCAACTATTCCACCCCTGACCCGTTTTCATGCCTGAATAATAGCTCACAGCAAAAAAAAGAAAAATAACTATGAACTAGTTCATTTTTGGAACTATGAACGAACTAGTTCATTTTGAAATTTGTGAACTGAACTTTGAACTGGTTTATGTAGAAAATGAACTTTCCCAACACTGGTGAAATGTGCTTTTTCCTTTGGAGCCTTTATATGAATGTACTGGAGTGGACAGTGTTATATTTATCTTTCAAATGTAGGGGAGTAAAAGGAATGCGTTCTCGACAAAAGTACACATCTCCACAAACTTAAACACAGTACTACTTAAGTAAATTAATTGTGTTACTGACCTCCTCTAGTTGTACCTCATTCATGCAGGTTTGAGTAACTGTTTTTACTTTGGTCGTTTCTTCTTCTACTCTACTGTTCTGTATTTCATCAGTAGAACCAGGAAGTGTCCTCTGCATCTTTAAAGCGGACCCATTGATTTGTTAGCATGCCATCAGCTAAGAATAGCGGCTTGCGTCTTATTAACTTGATCATAGGTATTGTCAATCAATGGGGGCGCCCACGTAACTTACAAAATGCTTCAAAGAATTGTCCTCGACTCATTTCTCATCAGGTTTTGTCTATTTGAATGTTAGTATTTTATGAAATTAAAATGAATAGGAACTTAATCATTCTTTTTCCTGCTTTCATTGATATTTCTTATTCTACGAGATTGATTTTAGGGAGAAACCTTGGATTGCTGAGACGTGATTACAGCTGGATCGTAGAGGAAACAAGCATTTATTTATAATTAACGGACTCTCATCAGAATATGCGCCTGATTAGAGACTTGCTATTATTAACCCCGGTGTCAGCTGGCGTGTGGGACGTTTTCACACGCCGTCTGTCTGTGAGCGGATACGTGTGAACGTTCACGCGCACACGGAGCAGCTTCAGGCTCATTGTCCTGCATTAATGCTGGGTGTTTGTCTGAGTGACACTGGATTCACCTGTCGCCCCTGTGGTCCTTTCTTTGGACAATTCTGACAGATTTCGACTTAATATTGCAATCACGATTACATTTAGGGACTTTTGTTTTAAGATTAAGTTTTGGCTTCTATGCACGTTCAGGAGCATTACCACTTGAAAGAAAGGTATAATTCAAAGTAAGACCTCACTCAAGGGTGTAGGTTTGGTGTTACTATTGGTGGGGACACTTTACCCCCCCTCAAAAATAAATAAATAAATAAAATACATTAAGGGGAGACACTACAGGCAAAACTCTATTTTTTCAGTTTTCAGGTTTTGGGCCAAATTGGTCTCTGAACATACAAGCTTTCACCTGGAAACAGAAAATATGACTAATCTTCACAAAAACATGTTTAAATATTGCGCTGGTTCAATGTTCCCCCATAGACTTATATGGGAGAATGCAATTTCAAAGGCCTTTTTCTCAAAACACATTTTTCTGTCATTGTGGCGACACTATGTCCACGTCAGTCGGACCTAAAGACTTCACATTTTCCAGCCTTGGACTGAACAACATTTGAGTTTTTATTGAGTTTTGAATGTCAAAAAATAAGGCGAAAATTAAATTTTTACAAATGTTTCCACTAAAAAACAGCTTATTTTAAAACTAAACAAGAAATCCAAAATCCCCTCTGAAAAAGTCTTGGCAACTCATTCATCAATAAAATGAAACCATAAGTTTGAATGTAGCTCTATCCATTATTCACATTTCGTCGCCGAAAAGATGGGAAATTTGGGGCATTTTTAGGCATAAAACACCTTGTTCTTATAAGAAAAGATAAAATGACAGAAAACTTGCCATGTATTTTTTTCTCACATTTATGCCAGTGATCGACAGCAAAGGTTTCAAATTGATATCTGTATATATACATTTTTTCCCTATTCACCTGCAGTGTCTCGCCTTAAATGAATAAAAAAGTTTTTTTTCCACTAAGATAATGCCTCTAGACTTGTCAAACATCGTCACATAGGCATATTAATATAATAATAATAATATTAATAATATATTAATATTTAGTTTTGTTTTTATTAGTGAAAATCTGTCTCTAAACTCCCCGTGTTGCCCCTCCCCTCACTGCTGCGCTCAGAGAACATGGCACAGAAGCCGCTCTCCTCTCCCACTTAACTTGTTAATGAAATAAGTTATGGAACGGGCAGACCGACCATTTTCTGATCGTTGTTGAGTGAAACATCCGACATAAATAAACTAGAAACATCGCCTGTTTCCGTCGGACACGTAAATGCGTCTCACGTAAGGCTTAAAGAGACAGAAGCTCCGTTGCAACCCGAAAATATGCATTTCTCCGCGGATATTTGACCAATCAACGCGAAACAAAAAGTGTTTTGATGGCGATCGTCCTCTCCCAAGCCTAAATATCCACATCTGAGTCAAGTCTTTGTGAAAGATCACACAATGTGAAGGAAGTTGGTGGGGACAACTTGGCCATCCTGAAATATTGATGGGGACATGTCCACACCAGTCCTTCAGGAAGTTACGCCCTTGACCTCACTGAGACACGATAGTTTGTCCACAAGGCTCAATAAAATAATGAAAATCATATAAAGGGCCTCTATCATACAAAATCAGCTTGTTATAAAGTGAAAGCCCCATGAAAAACATACTTGGAGCAGAGTTTTGTTCCACATGTTTCTGATTTTTATACATTTTTTAATTTTATTTTTTTAAATGTCATTGTTTGACGGCCAGAAGGTTTTTTTTTATTACGAAACTAGACACTCTAATACACCTAATATGTGGTTTTGGCAGCTCTGTGATGAACAGAACTGAAGATGACGATCAAAAACTTATCAAGAGTCACGAACTGGACACTTTATATTTATTACTGCGTTTCTTTTCCTCTTTTTTTGTCCGAGGGGGGTGTGGTCTTGCGAAGCGAACAGCTGTAAAGCCGCCACTTCTGCGCGTTTGACAAAGCAGAGCGGCTTCACATGGAAAGATCAAAACAGATGAGATTTTAACATTTCTCTAATTTTCTAAATGGTTAAAATTGGTCCGAGGACGACTGAGAAACATCCTGTTAAAGTCTTCAATACAAGAACCAGGCTGTTTAAATGCACACGCGGTGTTTCAAAACGTGTCAACAATGTTGTCCAATTGACTTAAAACGAAAGAGATATTTCGGCATTTGCCTCTTCACATAACGTTAGTGTCCGTCCAGAGAGGAGAGATGAGAGAGGAGTTAATCAGAAAGGAAAGTGTCTCATAAAACCCTGTTATCTCCCTTTCTAGAAAAAAATCTGTGATTTTGATCCAAACTAGCCTCTGTTTAGCTTAGATTTCTCAGAAACGGAGGCACGTATAATTAAACTGTTTTCACCTACGGAGAGCTTAGCGTCTCACCTTTCAAACGAGCCAACGCCTGTGTCCACAGCTATAACATAGAATACACTGTGGTGCTACAAATATCATGAAATATTATCTGGATTGTTGGCACTCAACAGCTAAATCCCCAAAACAGCAAAGCCTCAATGTGTTAATTTGATTTAGCTGTTTGTTTCTTTCCTGTGTAGGCCGAGAGCCACTGGTTTAGACTCTGATTCTGTCCATGGCCAAACTGTCTTCCTCGCGCTGAGCTCCATGTTAATGTATATTACAAAAATATCAAATAGTTATAAAAGCTTAAAAACACATGATATCGGACCTTTCAACAGCTCTCAGCCCTCCTGCAGATGTGGAGATGCTTTGATTGCAGAGAATTCCTCAAACTGTGGTACAGACTCAAAATTATCTTTTACACCGCGTAACATTTCACCCAATAAATAAGATCAAATGTAAGTATTTATTACGTTGCAGATATTTTCTTGTTGTAATATAGCTAAAGGAAAGAACAATCTAACATCAAACCTTCTGTAGCTTCTAGATTAACTTGTTCTGTTCTTGTGTTTGTCTGTGGTCTCAGACTCTCAGGTGGGAGTTCTCCGAGTGTGGACCGTGTCTCGCTCCACCCCCCTCGACAGCTTCAAACTGAAGAAGACCGGCTTCCACGCGCTGCACGTCCTCAACGCTCCCCTCACAAAGAAAGGTGATGCTCCAAAGTCAAAGAGACGCTTCTATACGACTGGGAACCGCTCAATACTAGAACTTTAACAATCTATTTTTTTTTTTTTTTTATACCTATACTGAATTATTTGTCACATAGAGCCAGAAAACAGAGTAATAATGTTCATTTATTCCTTTTCCTTCTGTTTCATTTCTTTTGCATTTGTATCATTTGTTTGAGGTGAAACAACCAAGAAATTTCCTTTAACTAGAAAAGGGCAGAAAAAACACTTTCCAAATTTTTATCTTTTTTTTCCCCCCATTAAAAAAGGTTTTACTCGTTTTTTTTCCCCAAACCTTTCCATGTTTTTCCCCTAAATTTATATATATTTTTCCTCTATATTCCCTCCAATTTTTCTAAGTGATATTTCACCAATTCCCAAACTTTTTAAATGTTTCACCACAATTTCATCACATTTTTTTTCTATTTTTGCATTTTTTTCAACCAAATATTTCCCTTCTTTTTAATTTTTGTGTTTATTTTTTAATTTTCTTTTTCTTTTTATGACCAACAGCATCAACACTTGGATATAAAGATGTCATATTTCTTTCCAGTGCCTGCTGTCGATACTTTTTTTTTGCCAGTAGTACCTAAACCGCCTTTTTTTCCTGATACCAGACTGAACTTTATTTATTTAGCACATTTCAAGGTACAATATTAACAATGAAAATATTTAAAAAATACATAAAAACTATATTTTAAATAAAAACCTGCCATAAACAATAAAAGGCAAGGATAAAAAATAACTAAAATTAAAAGGACACTGAGAGCCACACAACTCCATCCATCCATCCATCCATCCATCCATCCATTTTCTTCCGCTTTATCCGGGGCCACACAACTCACGCAGTGTTAAAAGCCAAAGAGTAAAAGTGGTGATAAAAGTCAGATTTGATGACCGTATTTACTTGCTGGTCTAGTTTAAAATCATTATCAATAGTGACGCCAAGGTTGGTGAGGGAATTAAAAGAACCCAAATCCAAAAGGGAGTCTTAGGCTGTGTCCGAATGTCCACACTAATCCCTAACCCCTCATTCACTACATAGGCCGCACTATATAGTCACTATATAGTCACTGATTCTGTTGGCGATTCAGACACAAGCCACGACTTTCTCCGCTCTGCGTGACGTCACGCGCGCTGCGGCTGCAGATACGTTTTTTTTTTTTTTCATCTGAATTTATTTATTGTTACAAACGTTTATTTTATGAAAGAGAGCGACTGTTTTGGCATTTTTACAGGCGTTACTATCATCACCAAAAAAGCAAAAAAAAAAAAAAAAAGTCACCCCAGCGTGAGCTCAGAGACGCCGAAAGTCGGTCAGAGCCCGGTGTCCGAAACACCAGCAGATTGAGTGACTACATCTGCTAAAAGTCACTAAACTCCGGGAATAAAGTATTTCTGCGACAAAGACCAAACAAACTCAGAGACAGTGGAATATTTATGGATAAATACGAGTCAGATACACTTTTACTTCACATGGATTTTACGTGAATGGCTTGGATTATTCGAGAGGAAGCTGTCAGTCATTTAACAGCTCAAGCTAAAGGTTAGCAGCTAACGTTAGCATCTTTTCACCGTAGCCGTTTATATTTAGGTCGTTTATTCATGAGAAACACAAACACTCGACTGAAACAGCTGATTTACTTCAGTCGTGTTTAGTTCAAAGACCTGTCTCTGTCAGGCTCTTCTCCGACTCTCGCAATGCATTGTGGTCTATATTGACCCGTTTAGTGACCATCGATGCTCACTACTTTTCGAGATGCATTGTGGGAAATTTCGAGCGCACTACTTTTTTCTTTCTGGACATTCGGACACCCCTACAACATGTGACCACTATATAGTCACTATATAGTGACTATATAGGGAATAGTGTGGACATTCGGATACAGCCATTGTGTCCAAACACTATGACCTCAGTTTCACCCTCATATGGGCCAACCAAGCCTTGACGTCACTCAGACACTTGAGGAGGGGGAGTCAAGGGGCTGGAAGAGCGTTTGTGGAGTGGTAGGTGAATTTGGCTGTCAGCGTATTGGTCAGGGGTAGGCAAGTTTTGTTGGCGGAGGCCGATTTTCTTTATCGTAAACAGCCCGAGGGCCGAAGCCGCTGATTATTAGCCCAAAGTAAAACACAACACTGGAAAATGACCATATTAAATGAGATAAATGACTTAAAATTGCTTGAATTAAAGTTCTTCTATGTTGAATTTGAGTCAGTTTGAACTAATCCAAGATACAAATGCTATAGCGCCAATGGAACAGGAATAAAACACTTGAAATCAGACAATTGTTTTTCACTTGAAATGACACAAAATTATCTGAATTAAGAGAATAACAACTACTAAAGGTTTTATCTCATCTAAGACCGGGCAAAATCTACTTTAATCTCTTAATTCAAGTAGATTTATGTCATTTCTTCCTTAAAAAGATTAGTTTTTTCAGTGCATTTCTTTCAAATGCCAGTGTTGTACATAATACAAGACCTCACTGGGTGAATTGACAGTATTTCTACCTTTATTTCTCCCGTTTAACTCTAATAATGTTCAAAGTACTCTCTGATTTGTGTAATAAGGTTTCTCAAAATCATCTTGAGGGCCAGAGGTTCTGTGCTGGAGGGCCGGATTTGGCCCCAGGGCCTGACGTTGCCCACCCCTGGCATAGGTGATGTTGAATGCCGTGTTTCTTAAAGATACAGCTTCGTGGGAGGAGGTAGAGTGCAAAAAGAACAGGTGCCAGTATAGAACCCTGGGGGACTCCACAGTGAAACGGGGGCAGAAGGCGAGGTGGAGCCCCCCCAGCCTCCAGGGCAGTCGTTTAACAGTACCCTGCCCTTCGCTTTTATGGTCCAAAGTCCTATTAATGACAGACGCAACGATAGAAATAGTATTAATATGATGTTATGATGTTTTCTGATGAACCCTTTCCCCCCTCTCCAGCCTAAACTGCCCCTCTCCTGTGCCTCTTCTGCCCCCCCTCAGCCCAGAGCGCGTGTTCCCCCGGTAAAAGCCAGCATCTGAGCTCCACCAGTGAAGCCGTGCCTCCCCCGACGCTGTCCCAGAACCACTGCTTCTCCCTCCCCCCGGGACACGCCGTCTGCTGCTTCCTGGACGGGGGGGTCGGGCTCTACGACATGGCCGGCAAAAAGTGGGACTTCCTGCGCGACCTGGTATTTACCTCGTCTCAGTCTGTGGCAGATTGTGCTCGATGTTTAGTTCAGAAAGTCCTGAAAATGATCTGTTTACAGTTTTCAAGGGAAGTCACACAAGTTTTAACCTCTTAACCCCCACCTGGACATTATCTCCAGTGTGGCTTTACTCAAATCTAAAAGCTTCTTGAAAAAAGCATCAAAACAGCGACAAAAAAGAGACAAACATTTGATGAAAAAGAGACAAAAAAGTGATGAAAATGTGGCAAAAAAGAGACAAAAATATGATGTATATTTGGCAAAAATACGATGAAAAAGAGGCAAAAATGTGATGAAAAAGAGGCAAAAATTGAATGAAAAAGAGACAAAAAAGTGATGAAAATGTGGCAAAAAGAGACAAAAATGTGACAAAAAAGAGACAAAAATGTGACCAAAAAGAGACAAAAATTTGATGGTTATTTGGCAAAAATACGATGAAAAAGAGGCAAAAATGGGATGGAAAAAGAGGCAAAAATTGAATGAAAAAGAGACAAAAAAGTGATGAAAATGTGGCAAAAAAGAGACAAAAATGTGACAAAAAAGAGACTAAAATTTGATGAAAAAAAGACAAAAATGTGACAAAAAAGAGACAAAAATATGATGAAAAAAAGACAAAAATGTGACAAAAAAGAGGCAAAAATATGATGAAAAAAAGACAAAAATGTGACAAAAAAGAGACAAAAATATGATGAAAAAAAGACAAAAAAGTGATGAAAATTTGGCAAACATTTAATGAAAAAGAGACAAAAAAGTGATGAAAATGTGGCAAAAAAGAGACAAAAATGTGACAAAAAAAGAGACAAAAATTTGATGAAAAAAAGAAAAAAATGTGACAAAAAAGAGACAAAAATATGATGAAAAAAAGACAAAAATGTGACAAAAAAGAGACAAAAATGTGATGAAAAAAAGACAAAAATTTAATGAAAAAGAGACAAAAAGTGATGAAAAGGAGACAAAAAAGAGACAAAAATGTGACAAAAAAATTATGAAAAAGAGAAAAAAATTATCAAAAAAGAGACAAAAATTGGATGAAAAGAGACAAAAAATGTAAAAAAAAAAATAAAGTAAGAAAAAAGAAAAAAATGACAAAAGAGCAACAAAAAGTGACAAAAAGAGCAATGGAAAAAGTGACGACAACGCGGCAACAACTCAAGAAAAAAAGATCCATTTACATCAGTTTTGTAGGTCTTAGCTTTCAAATGAGGCGTTACACTGGCCTATAGGCTGTAAACTCTCCAGTCAAGAAGTGTTTAGATTTGTGTAAAGCCGAACTGGAGAAAGTGCACTCGGTTAAGGCGGGGGTGAAGAGGTTAAAGTGGACTTGCTGGCTGACGTTTCGATTTCCTCTCTCTCTCCTCTGGTTGTTCCAGGGCCACATAGAAACCATCTTCGACTGTAAGTTTAAACCCGACGACCCCAACCTTTTGGCCACGGCCAGTTTCGACGGCACCATAAAGATCTGGGACACCAACACGCTCACGGCGGTTTACACGTCGCCGGGGAACGAAGGCGTCGTCTACTCTCTGTCCTGGGCCCCAGGTAAAATCCAAACGTTATCACAGACGCTGAGAAACAGGAAGGAGGCACAAGACTGAACACGTGAACATCAAACCTGTTCTCGCCTTTTCATTTATTTGTTGGCATTGGTCAGTTTCAGGAAAGCAAATACAGAATACTGAATACTTGCATTGAAATGTATTTTGTTACATATTCCATTAGTTTGTCCAGAGCATTGTATTCTGAATACTCCACATTGCAGTGCTAATTAGGAACTCAAAAGAGCAGTTTTGTAAATACACCAGGAGCAGACCACACGACACACGGTGCACATGTGATTTAAATCTTTATTTGTCTTTTTTATTTAAAGCAGTACTAAGTAACGTGTTTACCTTAATAAATCCTCTCCGTAGTCCCTGTGGGGGTAATACAAGTGTTTATGGGATGATTGGAGGATCTTTTATCTCCCCCTGGTGTCTCTGACCAGAAAACCATGTTTGCAACTTGACTGCCCCCGGTGCGGAGCAAGCAATACACACTAATGAAATCATGAAGAAGAAGCTAACATGCTAACGGGCAAAGCTAACAGCGGGCTAACGTCACTTTAAACAGTATTTACAGCCAAGTTTGAGTGAAAAAAAATATTTCTATTGCATAATTGGATGTACAGTTACCCTCTCTCCCTTCGCCTTTCCTGTCAGCGTAGTATTTACTCTCCAAGACAATTAATAAGTTATAAAATCGTAACTTGCTACTACACCTGCAGTTGCGCTTATGGCCTCTAGGGGGAAGAGTTACTTAGCCCGCAGTTAGCTTTGCCTGTTAGCATGTTAGCTTCTTCTTCGTGATTCCATTAGTGTGTATTGCTTTCTCCGGACCGGTGGCAGTCAAGTTGCAAACATGGTTTTCTGGTCAGAGACACCAGGGGGAGATGAAAGACCCTCCAATCATCCCATAAACACTTGTATTACCCCCACAGGGACTACGGAGAGGATTTATTAAGGTAAACAAGTTACTTAGTACTGCTTTAATAATCATCATAAATATAGCAATCATAATAATGCATTAGTCTTATATAGCACTTTCCAGACGCTCAAAGTCGCTTTACGATTTCGTGCTTTATTCATTAACTCCATACTCAGTGGTGGTAAGCTGCTATTGCTGCCCTGGGGTAGACTGACGGAAGTGAGGCAACCAGTCTGCGCCATCGGCCCCTCCGAACACCACCCACTCACTCACTAACTACGTTCACCCAAACGGTCTCCCATCCAAGTACCGACCAGGCCCTTCCTGCTTAGCTTCCGAGGTCTTTTCCCTCGTCCTTTTGACCTTTCTTTTCTTATATTGTTGTGCAAAATGAAGCCGAAATGTATTTGTACTGCGATGATTCCTTTAGATTTTAGATTTTAATGTCATTTTTTGAGCTCCCGATCCGATCCGGTATTTTTGACACTTCATCTGGCCGATACCGATCCGATACAGTCTTTTTGTATTATTAGATTTTTATAGAATATACTGTATATCATTATATATTATTGCCTATGGATATTACCAGTTTTACCACTAGTTTTACCAGTTGTATTTTTTTCATAAACATGGAAGACGTTTTGGCTTTAGCTTTGAATTTGAACCCCTTAACTCCCACCTGAACCGAGCACTTTTTCTCCAGTTTGGCTTTACCCCAATCCAAAAGCTTCTGGAAAAAAAGGTGTGAAAATAGCAACAAAACTGAGACGGAAACAATGATGGAAATGTGACAAAAAAGTGAGAAAACTTTGACAAAAAATGACAAAAAATGTGACAAAAAAAGGACAAAAAATGGAATTAAAAACATTACAAAAAGGTTACAAAATGAGTTGAATACCCCCCCAAAAAGATGGAAAAAAATGTGATGACATGATTAGAAAGTTTTTCAGAAGCAGGTGTTTTAATTCTGTTTTGAAATGTGTCTTGTATAAGCCCACGAGAGCTGAGCACTTCTGTGAAAGACACAATAATAAGAATAAATCAAATCAGATCAATCAATTCCGTGTCCTAGCTTAGCGATAGCATGAAGGCCGGGAATCTGCGGTCCTGGATCTGCAGCGGCTCCATCTGCAGGTTTACCGCTGTGCTGTGATAAACCCTCGAAGCCAGTCATCAAATCCGATCCAATCCGATACTCTAAAAAAAGCCTGATCGGCTACCGATACCGATACTGAATATCGGATCGGTACATCCCTAATGTTGAGTGGCCCAGTAGCGCAGCGGTCAGCGCCTCCGCTTCACAGCTGGAAGGTCCCGAGTTCGATTCCCACCAGGGACGGGGGCCTTTCTGTGTGGAGTTTGCATGTTCTCCCTGTGTCTGTGTAGGTTTCCTCTGGGTACTCTGGTTTTCCCTACCACAAAACATGTACAATAGGTGACTCCTTCAGCCAGGTGATTCTGACCATCAGCCTGGCTCCACATCATGGAGACGGGTCCCCGGGCGCGGCACTGTCGACCACTGCTCCCCAGCGGCATCGAAGGATGGCGGGGACAATAAAGTCTACAAACAAACAAACAAACAAAACAAACAAACGTAATACACTGACTATGTGGGACTATGTGACGGTGGCCGCCTTCCCCCATACCGTTCAGTGCGGGCTAACTGAAGCTTGTTCATGTTAGCAATTTGGCTGTTGTTTTTGGAGCTAACTCCTTAATTTAGAACAAGAAATAAAATAAATGTTAAAGCAGCACTAAGTAACTTGTTTACCTTAATAAATCCTCTCCGTAGTCCCTGTGGGGGTGATACAAGGGTTTATGGGATGATTGGAGGGTCTTTCATCTCCCCCTGGTGTCTCTGACCAGAAAACCATGTTTGCAACTTGACTGCCCCCGGTGCGGAGAAAGCAATACACACTAATGGAATCACGAAGAAGAAGCTAACAGGCTAACGGGCAAAGCTAACTGCGGGCTAACGTCACTTTAAACAGTATTTACAGCCAAGTTTGAGTGAAAAAACATATTTCCATTGTATAACTGGATGTACAATATCCCTCTCTCCCTTCGCCTTTTCTGTCAGCGTAGTATTTACTCTCCAAGACAATTAATAAATTAAAAAATCGTAACTTGCTACTACACCTGCAGTTGCGCTTATGGCCTCTAGGGGGAAGAGTTACTTAGTACTGCTTTAAAAAGAGCAAAAGGACGATGAAGCACGTGTGAAGACAAACACATGAAGGTCAGAATGAATCGATAATCAATAACTGATGTCTTAAAAAAAGGTCCATTAGAACAAGGAACTTCCTTTACGGCTCCAGGAAGAAGAAGGCAATCATTTGTCCATTTTAATTTACAGTCTGTGGTGTGATGTCATAAAACAGTAACAGCACTGAATGTATGTAAATAATAAATAGCACCCCCATGAGAGATGATAAAGACACCTTGAGCCTTGAATATTATTTAAGAGATTTGAGTAGAATGATGAAAATGTGTCCTTCAGATGAATCTTCAAAATTGTTGGTGCTTAAACGTCAGGTCCACATAATGACATGAGCCTCAGAAAGTGTATTTTCTTTTACGATTAACCAGAACAATAAACGCAAAATACTAAACACATACTAGCACATTTTTTTGTACTTTATGTCCTAACCCTTTTCTCTATTCCTCCTCCATTTTGTTGGAGGAGGTGTGCCCTCAGTCACGTAAACACAGCACAGACGGCGTTAGCATTTAGCCTCTCGCCCTGTCCAGCTCCAAACCAGGTGAAGATAGAAGCTACCAAGCTCTTCCACGTTTTCCCTATTTAAATATGGTTACGTGAAGTGTTACACGATAAAGTATAATTACACAAAATTAAACTTCTTCTTCTTCTTCTTCTTCTTCTTCTTCTTCTTCTTCTTCTTCTTCTTCTTCTTCTTCTTCTTTTTCTTTTTCTTCTTTTTCCTCTTTTTCCTCTTTTTCCTCTTTTTCCTCCTCCTCTTTTTCCTCTTTTTCCTCTTTTTCCTCTTCCTCTTTTTCCTCTTTTTCCTCCTCCTCTTTTTCCTCTTTTTCCTCCTCCTCTTTTTCCTCTTCCTCTTTTTCCTCTTTTTCCTCTTTTTCCTCTTCCTCTTTTTCCTCTTTTTCCTCTTTTTCCTCTTTCCTCCTCCTCTTTTTCCTCTTTTTCCTCCTCCTCTTTTTCCTCTTTTTCCTCTTTCCTCCTCCTCTTTTTCCTCTTTTTCCTCTTTCCTCCTCCTCTTTTTCCTCTTTTTCCTCTTCCTCTTTTTCCTCTTTTTCCTCCTCCTCTTTTTCCTCTTTTTCCTCCTCCTCTTTTTCCTCTTTTTCCTCTTTTTCCTCCTCCTCTTTTTCCTCTTTTTCCTCTTTTTCCTCTTCCTCTTTTTCCTCTTTTTCCTCTTCCTCTTTTTCCTCTTTTTCCTCCTCCTCTTTTTCCTCTTTTTCCTCCTCCTCTTTTTCCTCTTTTTCCTCTTTTTCCTCTTTTTCCTCTTCCTCTTTTTCCTCTTTTTCCTCTTTTTCCTCTTTTTCTTCCTCTTTTTCCTCTTTTTCCTCTTTTTCTTCCTCTTTTTCCTCTTTTTCCTCCTCTTTTTCCTCTTTTTCCTCCTCCTCTTTTTCCTCTTTTTCCTCTTTTTCTTCCTCTTTTTCCTCTTTTTCCTCCTCTTTTTCCTCTTTTTCCTCCTCTTTTTCCTCCTCTTTTTCCTCCTCCTCTTTTTCCTCTTTTTCCTCTTTTTCCTCCTCCTCTTTTTCCTCTTTTTCCTCTTCCTCTTTTTCCTCTTTTTCCTCCTCCTCTTTTTCCTCTTTTTCCTCTTCCTCTTTTTCCTCTTTTTCTTCTTCCTCTTTTTCCTCTTTTTCTTCCTCTTTTTCCTCTTTTTCCTCCTCTTTTTCCTCTTTTTCCTCTTTTTCCTCTTCCTCTTTTTCCTCTTTTTCCTCCTCCTCTTTTTCCTCTTTTTCCTCTTTCCTCTTTTTCCTCTTTTTCCTCTTTTTCCTCCTCCTCTTTTTCCTCTTTTTCCTCCTCCTCTTTTTCCTCTTTTTCCTCTTTTTCCTTCTCCTCTTTTTCCTCTTTTTCCTCCTCCTCTTTTTCCTCTTCCTCTTTTTCCTCTTTTTCCTCTTCCTCTTTTTCCTCTTCCTCTTTTTCCTCTTTTTCTTCCTCTTTTTCCTCCTCTTTTTCCTCTTTTTCCTCCTCTTTTTCCTCTTTTTCCTCTTTCCTCCTCCTCTTTTTCCTCTTTCCTCCTCCTCTTTTTCCTCTTTCCTCCTCCTCTTTTTCCTCTTTTTCCTCCTCCTCTTTTTCCTCTTTTTCCTCTTTCCTCCTCCTCTTTTTCCTCTTTCCTCCTCCTCTTTTTCCTCTTTTTCCTCTTTCCTCCTCCTCTTTTTCCTCTTTTTCCTCTTCCTCTTTTTCCTCTTCCTCTTTTTCCTCTTTCCTCCTCCTCTTTTTCCTCTTTTTCCTCTTCCTCTTTTTCCTCTTTTTCTTCCTCTTTTTCCTCTTTTTCCTCTTTTTCCTCCTCTTTTTCCTCTTTTTCCTCTTTCCTCCTCCTCTTTTTCCTCTTTTTCCTCCTCTTTTTCCTCTTTTTCCTCTTTCCTCCTCCTCTTTTTCCTCTTTCCTCCTCCTCTTTTTCCTCTTTCCTCCTCCTCTTTTTCCTCTTTTTCCTCCTCCTCCTTCTCCTTCCTTCTCCTTATTTCTCCTCCTCCTCCTCCTCTTTCTCCTCCCTCCATTTTGTTCCGCAGGAGACCTAAACTGCATCGCAGGTGCAACGTCCCGTAACGGAGCGTTCATCTGGGACGTACGAAAGGGCAAAATCATCACACGCTTTAATGAGGTGAGGGTTTCGTGTTCTCTCTTCTTCTGCACCTGAGGCAAGTCCTTACGTTTGTTTTGATTCCATGTTCTGCGCAGCACGGGAAAAACGGCATATTCTGCATCTCCTGGAGCCATAAGGATTCAAAGAGGATCGCGACGTGTAGCGGGGACGGATTCTGGTCGGTGCCGAGAGCCGCCGCGAGACATCGAACTCATCGTTTGTTCGAGTTAACGTTGGAGCTTGTGTGTGGTCTTATTTCCGCAGCATCATCAGAACCATCGACGGGAAAATCCTGCACAAATACAAACACCCGGCGGCCGTGTTCGGCTGCGACTGGAGCCAGAATAATAAGTGAGTGGGTTTTAAATGTTGCCAGATAAAGCTTTGCAGATGAGAATGTAGAAAGCCACGTGACAACCTCTGAGGAAGGAAATCTACATAAAGGTCTGACTGTAAGAACCAAAAATAGCGGGAGAATTTATAAATATGACGTCCCCAGGAAAATCTCCTTCCTACTCAATCAAAATGGAATTAATTAAAAGTACAGTTCACACACAGTATTTTTACTTTAAAGGAACAGGCCATCGTTTTTGCAGACTGAGATATGTTCTTACCTGAGCTTAGACGAGTTCATGTGTACCTGTCTGGTCTTCATGTGTGCACTCAGTCACGTAAACACAGCACAGACGGCGTTAGCATTTAGCCTCTCCTCCTCTATAGCTCTAAATGAGGTGAAGATAGAAGCTACCAAGCTCTTCCACGTTTTCCCTATTTAAATATGATTTCGTGAAGTGTTATATTATAAAGTATAATTACACAAAATTAAACTTCTTCTTCTCCTTCTTCTCCTCTTTCTCCTCTTTCTCCTTCTCCTCTTTCTCCTCTTTCTCCTTCTTCTCCTCTTTCTCCTCTTTCTCCTTCTTCTCCTTCTTCTCCTTCTTCTCCTCTTTCTCCTTCTTCTCCTCTTTCTCCTTCTTCTCCTTCTTCTCCTTCTTCTCCTTCTCCTCTTTCTCCTTCTTCTCCTCTTTCTCCTCTTTCTCCTTCTTCTCCTTCTTCTTCTTCTTCTTCTCCTTCTTCTCCTCTTTCTCCTTCTTCTCCTCTTTCTCCTCTTTCTCCTTCTTCTCCTTCTTCTCCTTCTTCTTCTTCTTCTTCTCCTTCTTCTCCTCTTTCTCCTTCTTCTCCTCTTTCTCCTCTTTCTCCTTCTTCTCCTCTTTCTCCTCTTTCTCCTTCTTCTCCTCTTTCTCCTTCTTCTCCTCTTTCTCCTCTTTCTCCTTCTTCTCCTTCTTCTTCTTCTTCTTCTTCTCCTTCTTCTCCTCTTTCTCCTCTTTCTCCTTCTTCTCCTTCTTCTTCTTCTTCTTCCCCTTCTTCTCCTTCTTCTCCTCTTTCTCCTTCTTCTCCTCTTTCTCCTCTTTCTCCTTCTTCTCCTTCTTCTTCTTCTTCTCCTTCTTCTCCTCTTTCTCCTTCTTCTCCTTCTTCTCCTTCTTCTTCTTCTCCTTCTTCTCCTCTTTCTCCTCTTTCTCCTCTTTCTCCTTCTTCTTCTTCTTCTTCTTCTTCCCCTTCTTCTCCTTCTTCTCCTCTTTCTCCTTCTTCTCCTCTTTCTCCTTCTTCTCCTTCTTCTTCTTCTTCTCCTTCTTCTCCTCTTTCTCCTTCTTCTCCTTCTTCTCCTCTTTCTCCTCTTTCTCCTTCTTCTCCTTCTTCTTCTTCTTCTTCTTCTCCTTCTTCTCCTCTTTCTCCTCTTTCTCCTTCTTCTTCTTCTTCTTCTTCTCCTTCTTCTCCTCTTTCTCCTTCTTCTCCTTCTTCTCCTTCTTCTCCTTCTTCTCCTCTTTCTCCTTCTTCTCCTTCTTCTCCTTCTTCTTCTTCTCCTTCTTCTCCTCTTTCTCCTCTTTCTCCTTCTTCTTCTTCTTCTTCTTCTCCTTCTTCTCCTCTTTCTCCTTCTTCTCCTTCTTCTCCTTCTTCTCCTCTTTCTCCTCTTTCTCCTTCTTCTCCTTCTTCTTCTTCTCCTTCTTCTCCTCTTTCTCCTTCTTCTCCTTCTTCTCCTTCTTCTCCTCTTTCTCCTCTTTCTCCTTCTTCTCCTCTTTCTCCTCTTTCTCCTTCTTCTCCTCTTTCTCCTCTTTCTCCTTCTTCTCCTCTTTCTCCTTCTTCTCCTTCTTCTCCTCTTTCTCCTCTTTCTCCTTCTTCTCCTCTTTCTCCTCTTTCTCCTTCTTCTCCTCTTTCTCCTCCTTCCTTCTCCTCTTTCTCCTCCTTCCTTCTCCTCTTTCTCCTCCTTCCTTCTCCTCTTTCTCCTCCTTCCTTCTCCTCTTTCTCCTCCTTCCTTCTCCTCTTTCTCCTCTTTCTCCTTCTTCTCCTTCTTCTCCTTCTTCTCCTCTTTCTCCTTCTTCTCCTTCTTCTCCTCTTTCTCCTCCTTCCTTCTCCTCTTTCTCCTCCTTCCTTCTCCTCTTTCTCCTCCTTCCTTCTCCTCTTTCTCCTCCTTCCTTCTCCTCTTTCTCCTCTTTCTCCTTCTTCTCCTTCTTCTCCTTCTTCTCCTTCTTCTCCTCTTTCTCCTCTTTCTCCTTCTTCTCTTTGTCCTCCTTCCTTCTCCTCTTTCTCCTCCTTCCTTCTCCTCTTTCTCCTCCTTCTCCTCCTCCTCCTTCTCCTCCTCCTTCTCCTCCTTCTCCTTATTGTCCTTCTTCTTCTTCTTGTCAACTTTACCTGCAATTTAATTGAATTAAAACATATCTATTCCTATTCAGAGTTTCCTGAAGCTTCTCCCACATGAACAAAGCACAAACCTTTTTCTTTGTCAGTGAATTTAGAAGATCTGACACTGAAATTCTCATGTTTTTGGTCTCTTTTCATTAACGCAGGAGCCAAGCCGTCATAATTATAGACTTAGTCATATTTAACAACCTTTAATTTAGTTTGAGCCTGCAAAATTACTACTTTAACCAAAATGACGGCTATGTTAACACCGTAAAGGCGCTGTACAGTGTTAACATAGCCATTTGTGAAAAAAGACCTTGTGCAGTGGTTTTAATTAAAAATATTTTTATATATGGGGCATCAGCAGCTTCTTGTTTGTGAATGTTGTAAGATCTGCTCAAAACCCTGTGAAGAAACAGGTTTGTGGAAATGGCTTTCATTGGGTCTTGGGCCTCTTAACTCGCGCCATTTTCTCCAGTTCAACTTTACCCAAATCCTGTAGGCCAGTGTAACACCTCATTTGAAAGATCAACAAAACTCATCTAAATGGATCTTTTTCCTCACATCATCAGATTTTTTTCCATCTTTTTTATTATTTTGGGGGGGGAGGTGTTCAACTATTTTTAGTAACTTTTTTTGGTCTTTTTTTGTTGTTGTCATTTTTTGTCACATTTTTGTCATTTTTTCGTCGCTTTTTTGTCATTTTTTAATCATTTTTTAGTCATTTTTTTGTATCATTTTTTGTCACTTTTATGTCACATTTTTGTCATTTTTTTGTCACTTTTTGTAATTTTTTGTAATTTTTTGTCTTTTTTTGTCTTTTTTTGTGTCTTTTTTTGTCTTTTTTGTCATTTTTTTGTCACATTTTTGTCATTTTTTCGTCGCTTTTTTATCATTTTTTGTCACTTTTTTGTCTTTTTTTTTGTCATTTTTGTCATTGTTTGTCACACTTTTTGTCACATTTTTGTCATTTTTTCATCACTTTTTTGTCATTTTTTTGTCAATTATTTGTCATTTTTTTGTCTTTTTTTGTCTTTTTTTTGTCTTTTTTTGTCTTTTTTTTGTCTTTTTTTGTCTTTTTTGTCACATTTTTGTCACATTTTTGTCACATTTTTTGTCACTTTTTTGTCTTTTTTTGTCATTTTTTCATCACTTTTTTGTCATTTTTTTGTCTTTTTTTTTGCCATTTTTAGCCATTTTTTTGTCACATTTTTGTCACATTTTTTGTCATTTTTTGTCATTTTTTGTGTCTTTTTTGTGTGTCTTTTTTGGGCTTTTTTTCGTCACTTTTTTGTCAAAGTTTTCTCACTTTTTTCTCACATTTCCATCATTGTTTTCGTCTCAGTTCTGTCGCTATTTTCACACCTTTTTTCCCAGAAGCTTTTGGATTGGGGTAAAGCCAAACTGGAGAA